>NC_063340.1:53335635-53399401 GCF_021869965.1 Rhincodon typus
GTGATAACAAGGTGTAGAGCTGGATGAACACAGCAGGCCAAGCAGCATCAGAGGAGCAGGAAGGCTGACGTTTCGGGCCTAGACCCTTTCTGGGCCCAAAACGTCAGCCTTCCTGCTCCTCTGATGCTGCTTGACCTGCTGTGTTCATTCAGCTCTACACTTTGTTATCTCAGATTCTCCAGCATCTGCAGTTCCTACTATCTCTCAAAGATACTAAGTTGATTAGTGAGGCTGTGATAAGAGTGGAAGATCTATAATTTAAAACGGGGTTCAGGCAACAAGGATTTATGAAGGCCGCAGGCTCAAGGCTTTATTTGGGAGAGTCATGGAAAAGGATAGCTGTTGTTTAGTAGGCAGAAATGTGGGAAATCACTCATTTTATCCACGACAGGAAAGGAAACAATCAGTTTGCTCATACAGTGTTGGAAATCTCTACTATGACAGCAAAAACCTGCAGTAAGCAATACAATAACATGGCACTGCAAGTTTATAGTCTAAAAGCTTTGAAGACAAGGAAAATCTAAAAAAAAGCTATGTTAAAGAAGGAAGAACCTATTCGGGAAGGCTAATAGTGGCACTGAGATGTTGCAAAATTGAAAAGCAATGAAGTAAGAAAAATAACTAGTCACATTAGAATGAAATGGCAATAAAAAATAATACTGCCCAGCTGATTTACTTTCACAGATTGGCCAAATAGAAAGCAGGATTGGAGATCTTGGAGAAACCAGTCCTTACAAGACACAACTGCTCCCAAATTGAATATCATAGAGTCATACAGCACAGAAACAGGCCCTTCAGCACAATTCATTCATGCCGACCAGGTTTCTTAAACTGTACTAGTCCCACTTTCTGCATTTTGGCCCATATCCCTCTAAATCTTTCCTATCAATGTACCTGTCCAGATGCCTTTTAAATTTTGTAATTGTACCCGCCTCTACCACTTCCTCTGGCAGCTCGTTCAATGTATGCACCACGCTCTGTGTGAAAAAGTTGCACTTCAGGTTCATTTTAAATCTTTCTCCTTTCACCTGAAACCTATGCCCTCTAGTTTTGGACTCCCCTACCCCAGGGAAAAGACCTTATCTATTTACCATACCTGTGTTGCTCGTGATTTTATAAACCTCAGTAAGGTAACGCCTCAGCCTCCTACGCTCCTTGAGAAAATATCCCAACCTATCCAGCATCTCTCTGTAACTCAAACCCTCCAGTCTCAGTAATGTCTTTGTAAATCGTTTTTGCACCCTTTCCAGTTCAAGAACATCTTTCCAATAGCAGGACAACCAGAATTTCACGCAATCATCCAAATGTGGCCTTATCAATTACTAAAACAGCTGTAACATGGTGCCCCAACTCCTATACTCAATGCTCTGACTGATGAAGGCAAGTGTGCCAAACTCCTTCTTCACCACCCTGTCTACCTATAACACCACTTTCAAGGAACTATGTACCAGCACCCCTAGGTCTCTCTGTTCAACAATATTTCCCAGGGCCCTACTATTAAGTATGTAAGTCCTGCCCTAGTTTGTTTTACCAAAATGCAACACCTTGCATTTGTCTAAATTAATCTGAATCCACCTATCATTCCTGGACAGGCTGGCCCAGTTGATCACGATTCCATTGTACTCTTAGTTAACCTTGTTCATTGTCCACTATACCACTAATTTTGGCATCATCCACAAACTTACTAACTGTGCTTTCTGTAATCTCATCTGAATTGTTTATATAAATAGCAAACAATAGTGGACACAGACCAATCCTTGTGGCAACACCACTTGTCACAGTTTCCAGTCTGAATAGTAAATGCCTACCACCACCCTCTGTCTCATACTGTCAAATCAATTTTGAATCCATTTGGCTAGCACTCCCTGGATCCCATATGATTTAACCTTACTCACCAGGCTACCATACAGAACCTTGTCGAAAGCCTTGCTAAAGTCCATGTAGACAACATTTACCACTCTGCCTTCATCTATCGTCTTGGTGACCTCTTCAAAAAACTCAATCAAGTTTGTGAAACACAGTATTCCGCATACAAATCCATGCTGGCTATCCCTAAGTTGTCGTTACCTCTCCAAATACATGTAGATCCTGTCTCACAGAAACCCCTCCAACAAGTTACTCATCACTGACTTCAAGCTCACCAGTCTGTAGTTCCCTAACTTTCCCTTGCAGCCTTTCTTAAATAAGGGCACAACATTAACCACCCTTCAATCTTCTGGCTGTTGATGATGCTATCTCTACTAGGGATCCTGCAATTTCTTTGTTAGCTTTTCACAATATCCTGGATACATTTGATCAGGTCCCAGGAATTTATCTACCTTGATGCATTTTAAGACCTCCAGCACCTCCTCTTCTGTAGTCCTGACTCTTATCAAGTTATCACTATTTGTCTCTCCGAGTTCCCTAGCTTCCATGTCTTTCTCCATGATAATGCTGTTGCAAAACACTTGTTTAAGATCTCATCCATCTCCTGTGGTTCCCCACACAGAGGGTTCCTTGATCTTTATTCTCTCCCTAGTTATTCTTTTGCCCTTGTAATACTTATAGAATCTCTTTGGATTCTCCTGCCAAACCTATCTCATATCAGCTTTTTGCCCTCCTGATTTCCCTGTAAAGCCTACTCCTACTTTCCTTATACTCCTCAAGGGATTCATGTAATCCCAGCTGTCTCTACCTGACGTAGACTTCTTTCTTTTTCTTGATCAGAGCGTCAATATCTCTAGTCATCTAGTGTTTCCTATTCCTGCCAGCCTTTCCCTTCACACTGACAGGAACATACTGGCCCTGAATTATGAAATCACAGGCTGAACAAGTAAATACACTGTAGGAAGAATGAATCAGGAGATAGTATGAAGTGATATAAGGAAAACGACTACCATTGTTAAAGAAACCAACCAGGAATTGAGCATATACTGTTTAGACAATTTGATATTAATCATGTGTGGTCCTCGAACCGGCAAACTGATTTGTGTTTAGTACTAAATAAAAACCGAAAGAACCACAGATGCTGTCAATCAGGAACAAAAACAGAAGTTGCTGGAAAAGCTCAGCAGGTCTGGCAGCATCTGTGTAGAAAAATCAGCGGTAACGTTTCTGGTCTGGTGACCCTTTCTCAGGCCCTTCTGAGGAAGAGTCACTGGGCCCGAAAAGTTAATTCTGATTTTTCTTCACAGATGCTGCCAGACCTGCTGAGCTTTCCCAGCAACTTCAAATTGTGTTCAGGACGCCTCTGATTATGTACAGGGGAAAGTGGCTACTAAGAGCTAATCAGAGATGATTCTTAGTGATTTGGTGCACAAAAAACAGAAACCAAATACATTGGGAAAACATAAGTCAATGGAAGAGAACAAAAGAATTGTAACAAGTCATTCAGTGTTGTGAGCAAGTGAGGAGCTGTCCCAAATTGGATTGATTGAAAAGCATTGATTTTATTGAATATCACTTCTTTTGTACTTGTTTTGATAAACTAAATAAATTCTGCGAATTTTGTGAAAGCATATTTGTACCTGCAATGGGTCTTATACCTATTCAGGACTGCTAAACTTTTAGATTGGCTCTCAACTCAATCTATAATTGAAATAGTCTTAAGTTTTACAACAAAAGTTAAAGTGAACCCCAATTTCTTACAGGTTTATCAGTAAGTCAACACAGAGGGAATGAAGATGTTCAATCTGATCTACCAAGTTTAAATGAATGATTTTTGTATTCAACATAGATGTATCAACAGATTGAAGACAGAGATTTATATACACACATTGAAGATGGGCTGCATATGACTCCACGGATACCAACACTGAGATGAGACAACCAATATCAACTGATTCAGTACATGGTTCACAAGACCATTAGATATAGGAGCAGAAATTGGCCATTTGGCTCGTTCAGCCTGCTCCACCAATCAATAAGATCATGGTTGATCTGATAATCCTGAAGTCCACTTTCCTACCTTATTTCCTAAACTCTTGATACCTTTACTGGTGAACAATCTGTCTTTCCCAGCTTTGAATACACATAACAACACAACCTGTTGAACCCTCTGCAGTAAAGAGTTTTACTGAGTCACTATCCTCTGACAGAAGAGGTTTCTCCTCATCTCTGTTTTAAATTGGTGATCCTTACTTTGAGATTATGCCCTACAGTTCTAGACACATTTTCACTGAATTTGTGAAGTCAGAGACTTGGGGGGAGGACGTGGCAGTGGTAAATCTAATTATATACATGAAAATATAAATGTTAACATTGTAAATAAAGTGTGGGTGGAGTGAAACATTACAAACATAAAAATTAGGAGTAGGAGAATGATTTGGATATGAATACAAGAGGTACAGTTAGCAAATTTGCAGATGACACCAAAATTGTTGGTGTAGTGAACAGTGAAGAAGGTTACCTAAAAGTACAACGGGACTTTGATCAACGGGATGGAGAAATGGCAGATGGAGTTTAATCTAGATAAATGTGAGGTGCTACATTTTGGTAGGGCAAATCAGGGCAGGACTTATACAGTTAATGGTAAAGTCCTGGGGAATGTTGCCAAACAAAGAGATCTTGGAGTGCAGGCTCATAGTTCCTTGAAAGTGGAGTTGCAGGTAGACAAGGTAGTGAAGAAGGTGTTTGGTACGCTTGCCTTTATTGGACAGTGCATTGAGTATAGGAGCTGGGAGGCCATGTTGCAGCTGTATAGGACATTAGTTAGGCCACTTTTGGAATACTGCATTCAGTTTTGGTCTCCTTGCAATAGGAAAGATGTTGTGAAACTTGAAAGGTTTCAGAAAAGATTTACAAGCGTGTTTCCTGGATTGTGGGGTTTGAACTATAAGGAGAGGCTGAATAGGCTAGGATTATTTTCTCTGGAGCGTCGGAGACTGAGGTATGACTTTATACAGGTTTATAAAAATATGAGGGGTACGGACAGGGTGAATAGTCAAGGTCTTTTCCATGGGGTAGGGAAGTCCAAAACTAGAGGGCATAGATTTAATATGAGAGAGGAGAGATTTAAAAGGGATCTAAGGGGCAACTTTTTTCACACAGAGGGTGGTGTCTGTTTGGAATGAGCTGCCAGAGGCAGTGGTGGAGACTGGTACAATTAGAACATTTAAAAGACATCTGCATGGGTATATGAATAGAAAAGGTTTAGAGGGATATGGGCCAAATGCTGGCAAATAGGACTAGAATAAATGAGGATATCTCGATGGCATGTTTGAGTTGGACTGAAGGATCTGTTTCCATGCTGCACATCTCTATGACTCTATGCATATAGACCACTCAGCAACTTCAGTCTACTCTGCCAATCGATAAGATCATGGCTAATCTATTTGCTTCACATTCCTTCCTGCCCTCTGTAACATTTCTCCTCTTTGCTTGCTCAGAATCTATCTATTTCTGCCTAAATGTATTCAAAGACTCTGCTGCCATTGCCTTATCAGGAAGAGAGTTCCAATGGCTTACAAGTCTCTGTGAGAAAAGAAATCTCCTAATCACTGCGTAATGAACATCCCTTACTAGGAATCAATGACTCCTATTTATAGATTCTCCCACAAGAGAAAACATCATTGTTACATCCACCCTGTCAACATTCTTCAAGTTCTTACATGTTTAAAAAAATACAAAAACAGAAAAAAAAGCTGTGATAAATGGGAAGAAAAAGAAAAAATAAACCTTAAAAAAAGGGTTGTCTCCTGCTATTTAGATGTCAATGTTGGCTTATTGGTAATAGTCTTGTCTCTGAGTAAGAAGATTGTGCATTTGAGCCCAATTATAGAGTTTTAAGCTCATAATCTAGGATAGTATTTCAGACAAATGGAAAGCAAGTGCTGCAGTTCTTCACTTCAGTTTTTCATTTGAGATAATTAACCATGGCCTCTTCTGCCCAAGGTGAAGGAGGCAGTGTCTCAGACGATGTGCAATCATGAGCCCTAGACTAATGCTTTGGAAATTTTGGATTTGAAATTCACCATAGCTGATGGTGAAGTTAGAATTCAATTAATAAATCCGGAATGATGTGGAGATGCTGGTGTTGGATTAGGGTGGACAAGGTCAAAAATCACACAATACCAGGTTATAGTCCAATAGTTTTATTTGAAAATGCAAGCTTTCAGAGCACAGCTCCTTCCTCACGTGTAGTGCGAGAGAGAGGGTATTATACACAGAATTTATAAGCAGAAAAGTAACAACTCTAAAACTTGGCGCCTCTTGTTGAATCTTCAATCAGTTAGGAAGGAGACGACTGATTGAAATGCAAATTCCAGATTTCCTTCAAGTCATTGTCCCAACATAATTAAAGGTTTTATCAATGTATACAAGACATGACATCTCAGGTCAGACAATGCATTTTAGGTGTAGGGTCTTGCTTAGAATCTGTCCATGTTTTAAACTGGGGGCAGGTTTTTTTTTGAGCAAAACAGAATGCATCTGCAACTACACAAACATCTTGGATGAAATAATTCGTGTGTGTGTGTGTGTGTGTGAAAGAGTTGTATGTGTGTGCTTGAGACAATGTGAGTGTGAGGGAGTGTATATGTCTGAGAGAGTGTGTGTGAGACAGAATTTGTGTGAGAGAGAGGGTCTGTATAAGTGGGAGTGTCTGTTTGTGAGTGTGTTTGTGTGAGAGAGTGTGTGTGTATGTGTACGTGTGTGTGAGTGTGTGTGGGAGTATATCGTGTGGTGGGGTCACCTGTAGTGCAACACGAACCCAAGATCATGATTGAGGCTATCCTCATGGGTATGGAACTTGGCTATTAGCCTCTGTTCAGCGATTTTGCGTTATTGGGTATCTTGAAGTACACCCTGTAAGATAGAAGATGCTTACCCGAAGATCAGAGACTGAATGTTCTTGACTGCTGATGTGTTCCACCACTGGGAGGGAACACTCCTGTCCTGTGATCGTTACGTGGTGTACATTCATCCATTGTCGTAGCGTCTGCATGGTCTTACCAATATACCATGCCTTGCAGCATCCTTACCTACATCCTATGAGATAGACAACATTGGCCAAGTCACATGAGTATCTGCTGTGTACATGGTGGGTGGTGTTCCCACGTGTGATGGTAGTGTCTGTGTTGATGATCTGACATATCTTACAGAGGTTACCATGGCAGGGTTGTGTGGTGGCGTGATGGATGTTGTCCTGAAGACTGGGTAGTTTGCTGTGAACAATGGTCTGTTAAAGGTTTGGCAGTTTTTTGAAGGCAAGAAGTGGAGGCGTAGGGAAGATTGTGGTGAGGTACTCATCATTGTCGATAATGTGTTGAAGGCTGCAAAGAACATGGCATAGTTCCTCTGCTCCAGGGAAGTACTGGATGATGAAGAGTACCCTATCGGTCATATGTCATGTTTGTCTTCTGAGGAGGTCATTACGGTTTCTTGCTGTGGCACGACAGAACTGGCGATCAATGAGTTGAGCATCGTATCCTGTTCTTATGAGGGCATCCTTCAACACTTTCTGGTGTTCGGTGCATTCCCCCTCATCTGAGCAGATCCTGTGTATGTGTTGGACTTGTCTGTAGGAGATGGCTTTTTTAATATGTTTGGGATGGAAGCTGGAGAAGTGCAGCTGCATGAGGTTATCCGTAGGCTTGTGGTAGAGTGATGTACTGAGATGTCTGTCCCTGATGGAGATGCGTGTGTTCAAGAATGAGACTGATTCTAAAGAGTAGTTTATGGTAAGTCTGGTGGGATGAAACTTGTTGGTATCACTATGTAGTTGTTTCAGTGATTGCTCGCCATGAGACCAAAGCTCAAAAATGTCATTAATGTATCTGGTGTGTAGCATTGTTTGGAGGTCCTGTGTAGCAAAGAAATCTTGTTAAAACTTGTGCATGGAAATGTTGGCATATTGTGGTGCAAATTTGGTCCCCATGGCATGCACACGTGCACTCTCTCTCTCTCTCTCTCACACACACACAAATTATTTCATTCAACATGTTTGTGTAGTTGCAGATACATTCTGTTTTGCTCAAAAAAATACTGATCATAATTTAAAAAATAGACAGATTCTAAGCAAGACCTCACACCTAAAATGCATTGCCTGACCTGAGATGTCACCTCTTGTATATGTTGATAGAACCTTTAATTATCTCGAGACAATGACTTGAAAGGAATCTGGAATTTGCATTTCAATCAGTAGTCTCCTTCTGATTAAATATTCAAGAAGAGGTGGCCACTTTTAGGGGTGCTACCCTTTTGCTTATAAATTCTGTGTATATTACCTTCTTTGACACACTATGCTTGACGAAGGAGCTGAGCTCCGAAAGCTTGTGCTTTCAAATACACCTATTGGACCATAACCTGCTGTTGTGTGAAATTTGACGAAATCTGGAATTAAAAGCTAATCCATTGGTGAGCATTGTTGATTGCTTTAAAAACCTATCTGGTTCCTGAGTGTTCACAGGGAAAGAATATCTGTCATCCTTATGTTGTCTGGCTTAAATTTGACTCCCTATCCACAGCAATGTGGTTGACTCTTCAATGCCTCAATTGTATCTAACCACAAAAAGAATGAAACTGGACCGACAACTTGGCATCAACTAAGTCACAGGAAATGACAATATGCCTAACAGCCACATTGACTGAATAAGTCCTCTTTACTAACATCTAGGGGCTTGTGCCAAATTGGGAGGGGTATACTACAGTGTAGGCAAGCAACAGCCCAGTATAACCATTTTCTCAGAATCATACCTTATAAAGAATGTCACATTAGCACCATCTTCATCATCATCATTGCTTGGTATGTCCTTTCCAATGGACAGGACATATGCATCAGAAGTGGCAGTGCAGTGGTAAGCAGTGTACTAGGATCCTTAACACTGACTCTAGACCCCTGGAGGAACAGATCAAATTAAAGGATATCAGTTGATTTCCATCACACCCCACACGCAGTTGATGAAACATGTCTCATCCACGTTGCATGCCACCTGGAGGATGCACTGAGGGTGACAAGGACATAGAACATGTTCCTGGTCGAGGACTTCAATGTTCATTACAGAGAGTGTCTTGGTAGCACCACTAGTGGCTAAGATGACCAAGTCTAATGGACAGAAGCAGGTGGACTGGGTCTGCAGTAAGTGGTTAGAGAACCATCAAAAAGGAACTGGACCTTGTCCTCAACAATCTACCAGTCCATAACAGTATTGATGGGAGTGACCACAGCACAGTCCTGCAGAAACAAAGTCCTTCTTTCACATTGAGGATATTCTCCATCATATTGTGTGGCACTACCACTGCGCTGAATGGAGTAGGTTTCAAACAGATCTAGCAACTCAAGATTGGGCATCCATGAGGTGCTTTGGGCCATCAGCAGCAGAATAAATTTGCCCACAATCTGAAACATCAGAACATAGCATAACCTTCACTATTCCTTCACCAACAAGTCAGGGGATCATTCATAGCTCAACAAGGAATGCAAAAGCATACCAAGAGCAGTACCAGGTGTACCTAAAAATGTGGTGCCCCCCAGGGTGAAGCTACAGCGAAGGGATAGCATGCCAAACTGAGTAAGTAGCAAGTGATATCACAGAGCTAAGTGATCCCACAACCAATAAATTGGATTGAAGTTCTGCATCCCTGCCACATCTGGTTGTGAATGTTGGTGGACAATTAAACAGCTCACTGGGGGAGGAGGCTCCACAATTGTTTGATTTTCAATAACAGGTTCTCAACACATCAATACAAAAGACAAGGCTGAAGAATTTGAAAACATTTTTAGATAGAAGTGCTGTGAATGCAATCTATCTTAGACTCCTCCTGAGGTCCTCAGTATCACAATTGTCAACTTACAGCCAACTCATTCACTCTATATGACATAAAGAAATGGGTAAAGGCACTGGATACTGCAAAGGCTATGATCCCTAACAACATTCCAACAATATATCTGAAACCTTGTGCTCCAGAGTTAGCAACACCATTAGCTAAGCTGTTCCAGTGTGGTTACAACTCACTGTCAATGTGGAAACAATGAACAATGTGCTAAATTGCCCAGGTGTTTTCTGTCCATAAACAGCATGACAAATCCAACCTGGCCATGTACTACCATATCGGTCTACTCTCAATCATCAGCACGGTGCTGAAAGATGTCATCAACAGTGTTACCAAGCAACACTTTGTCTACAGTAACCTGCTCACTGACATTCAGTTTGGGCCCCGCTCGGTCTGCTTAGACATACAGAGGAATATAGATCAAATAAGTGAGTCGGCAAAGTTCTGGCAAATAGCACATACTGTGGAAAAGTCCAAAATTGTCTAACAGAAGCTGGAATAACCCTGCTACGAGCATATTATGCTGTATGCCCAACAGGGCAACTTGTAGCACCTTGTCAGCTGGGTGGGGGTGGGAGCCCTCTTGGCCAAAGGCACAGCAGTAGGCTGGACACATCACAGTGGCTATTCACCAGGAGACACCCAGCTTCTCATGCTTTCAAATACCTGCTCCTTCCATCACCATCTCCTCCACGGTCCCAAAACCAGAAATTTCATACCCTTACAAATCACTTACTTTCCACCTTGGTCCTTTGTGACCCTCAAGGTCCTCCTGGCAGGAGCCATGGCCTCCGCCCTGGAGCTGCTATGTGTGCGAGCTGCTAGCTCTGACTGTGTGTGTTTGTGAGAGTGTGCATGAGAGTGTGTGAGAGAGTGTGTGTCTGTGTGTGTGTGTTTGTGTGTATGTGAGAGAGGGAGAGAGAGAGTGTGTGTGTCTGTGTGTGTGTGTGTGTGTGTGTGTGTGTGTGAGACAGAATGTGCATGAGAGTGTGTGTGTGTGTCTGTGTGTGAGTGTGTGTGTGCGCGCGCAAGAGGGTGTGCATGAGAGTGTGTGTATGTGTGTGTGTGCGCAAGAGGGTGTGAGAGTGTGTGCGCGCGAGAGAGAGTGTGCATGAGAGTGTGTGTGTGTGTGCGCGCGCGCGAGAGAGAGAATGTGTGCTAAAGAGGGTGTGAGAGTGTGTGTGTGTGTGAGAGAGAGAGTGTGCATGAGAGTGTGTTTGTATGTGTGTGTGTATGATGGGTGGGGGCAGGGTGGGGGCGGGCTTATGCTCTTGGAATTGTAGTTTCAGACAAAGGCCCACAACGGCCCTGTAAATGCCTGATTGGTATTAGATTTGTCTGGCTGTGCATTAAAGAGTTGCTATGGCTCTTTTGCCAGCAGTCCAGCTGGCTGATGAGACATCCACTATCACAATAAAGTTCTGTCTTAATGTTTATAAATTTCACACCTTTCAAAAATTTGGCATTTCTATTCTTAGTACCAAACAAACTCCACACATCTCCACATTATACTCTATCTGTTATCTTGTTACCTGATTTTACTTGTTTATATCTCTTTGCAACATCTTTGGGTGGATTTTCCCCACAGGCTCAGGACCCCACGCTCAGGCTGAAATGAAGGATAGATGCTTGTGCAAGAGTCACTGTCCTGTGATGGTCACAAGTTGGTCAAATAGTGGCCAGAAAGCAAGTTTAACATTAAATTTAGGGAACTGAGAGGTCTTTTAAAGCTGGAGGGGCAGCATGGTGGTTCTGTGGTTAGCACTGCTGCCTCACAATGCCAGGGACCAGGGCTCGATTCCACCCTCGGGCGACTGTCTGTGTGGAGTTTGCACATTCTCCCCGTGTATGCGTGGGTTTCCTCTGGGTGCTCCAGTTTCCTCCCACAGTCCAAAGATGTGCAGGGTAGGTGGATTGGCCATGCTAAATTGCCCATAGTGTCCAGGGAGTGTAGGTTGGGTGGGTTATAGGGTGACGGGTCTGGGCGAGATTCTCTGAGGGTTGGTGTGGACTTGTTGGGCCAAAGGGCCTGTTTCCACCCTGTAGGGATTCTATGATCTATGGTCAATAGAAATCCCAGTACATGGTAGAATGAGCAGGTTGCTTTTCTGGGTAAGAGAGTGAGGGTGTATCAAAGCTCTGCTGAAACTAGGCAGGATGTAACTCCAACCCTGCCTGGAGCATTGCTCCATGATCTGCCAAAGGGAGGTAACCCAGCAACAATTTCCCTGATAATACCAATAACCGGAAGGCTGGCTGGAAAATTCCAGGCTGCCTTTACTAGTTTCAGTTGCCCAGTTTACAAGAAGATGAACATTTTGAATGAGTATTCTTTGTTACAAGCTATGATTATTTCCTGCTTAATGGTCTGCCAAAGATATAATTCTGTTAACTGTCCTATTAATGATTCCCAGTAAAATTTGCTGATCCTTTTTGACTCTAATTTCCATCCATTCTGATTCAATTTCTTGATTTTCTGAGCTAACATCCTTTCTTACTGCTGTCCCTCTGGCATCCTTTACTATCAGGGCTATTTCTCTCCTGATTCTGCCTGTCTTTTCAAAATGTTGTGTAGCCTGCAATGCTTATTTCCCAACTATAGTCAGCTTGTAACGATTTCTCTGCAATATTAGATCTGTATAATTTATCCTATCTACCAGTACTTCATCTATCTTTGTACATACATTTCACACATTCAGGTAAGAGCCTTTTGTTATATTTTTACCATTTACTCTGTTTATTTTCTGTCCCACTCTGCTTGACTTTATCAAAATCACCTACACTCCACAATTTCCTTGATTTTACTTTTAAAATCCCCTTTTATCTGACCTATTTCACACACAGCATGCAGTTTAAAATTCCATCCCTAGTCCCAATGTAACAATTTGTGAGAACACAGGTTTTGATATGAAATGTGGAAAGTCTCCCTCTGGATCCCCCTGTATTGGTACCAGGGTCCCATGAATTGAAACTGAAAACAACAAACGCTGGAGACAACAGCTGGTCAGACAGCATCCATTGAGAGAAAGCAAGCTAACGTTTCGAGTCGAGATGACTCTTCATCACAGCTGAAGTGATGTGTGGAGGGAACAGCATTTGTACTATAGTTTGGGGGGTGCAGGTTGGGTGGAGGTAGTGCGTGTAGGGTGCTGGTGGAGAAAAGATGTTGATAGTTCAGATTAAGTGATCGGAATGTGAGAATGGCAGAACAATGGTGTGTTTAACTGCCAGACTTGAAAGGACTGTAACTGGGATGGGGGGAAGGAGGTACATGATAATAAGTTAAACGGAAGAAATGGTTCACAATTTAAAGGTGCTTAACTCTATATTAGGTCCAGAAGGCTGTAAAATGCCTGGTCTGAAGATGAAATGTTGATCTTTCAGTTTGTGCTGTGATTCACTGGAAATTTTTGGAATTCTGAGTACAAAGATGTGGGCATGCGAGCAGGATGCTGGTTAAAATGACTGGCTATGGGAAGCTTGAGATCATGCTCGTGCACAGCCTGGAGGTGTTCAGCAAAGTGGTCACCCAGTCTGCGTTTGGTTTCTCCAATGTCGAAATGCTGCTTCACCTGGAAAGACTGTTTAGGCCCTTGGATGGTGAGCAAGGAGGAGGTGAAGGAGCATAGGAAGGTGCCGTGGAGAGGGGGCATGGTGTTGGTGGTTGTGGAATGGACTAGGATGTCCTGGAGGGAACGATCCCTGTGAAATGCAGACGGGGGCGTGAGGGAAAGATGTGTTTGGCGTTCTGCTGTAGTTGTCTGAAATGGCGGAGAATGATCCTTTGAATGCAGAGGCTGGTGGAATGAAAAGCGAGGACAAGGGTCACCCGATCATTCTGTTGTGAGTGATGGGAAGGGTCAAGGCGGAATCACAGGTGATAGGTTGGATGTGGTTGAGGGGCCTGTGACAAGCTGTAGTGAACCTAGCTATCGGAGTCAGTGGCTTTGCAGTGGATGCCAGTGGACAGTTTATTCCCTGAAATGGAGGCAGAGAGGTCAAAGAAAAGAAGGGAAGAGTCGGAAATGGACGATGTGAAAGTTATAGACTGGTGGAAATTGGAGGCAAAATGAATGAAGTTTTCAAGATCCAGGCAGGAGCATGAAGCGGCACTGAAACAGTCGTTGATGTAGCGAGAAAAGACTGGGAGGGTCCAGTGTAGGACTGGAACAAGGATCGTTCCACACACCCCATAAAGAGGCAGGTATAACTGGCACCCACGCAGCTGCCCATAGCCACTCCTTTGACTTGGCAGAAGTGTGATAAATTAAAGGTGAAATTGTTCAGTGAGAGAACAAGTTCAGCCAAGAGGAGGAGAATAGTGATGAATGGGGATTGTTCAGGCTTCTGGTTGAGGAGGAAGCTGAGGGCTCTCAGACCATCCTGGTGGGGAATGGAGGTATAGAGGGATTGGACATTCATGGTGAACAGGAGGCAGTTAGGGCCAAGGAACTGTCAATATGGTGGGGGGACATTAGAGCAATTGCGGATGGAGGTGGGCAGGGTGAGGACAAGTGGAGAGAGGATGGAGTCAAGGTAGGAGGAAATGAGCTCAGTGGGGCAGGAACAGGCTATTACAATGGGCCTACTGGGGCTGTCTGGTTTGTGGATTTTGAGAGGGAGGTAGAAGTGGGCTGGCTGGGTTTGGGGGACTACTAGGTTGGAGGCAGTGGGGGGAAGATCCTGGAGGTATTGAGGTCAGTGACAGTCCTGGCAACAGTGGCTTGATGTTCAGATGTGGTGTCATGGTCCATGAATTGAAACCCTTTCACTAATTGGTTAATTTGGGTTATTCTATGCCAATTGGTACTTTGCTCAGGTAAATATCCAGTCTAGTCCTTGTAAGTTCAAACCAAATAATCCCATGCAGGGGAAGGAATATGGACATGCCACATTAATGGAGTGTGGACGTGTCAGTGTCTCTTTAAATAAATATCCTTGAAGACTAGTTAGGGGAGCTCAGGTAATGAGAGTCACTCGATAGGTTTTGTGTAAAGAAGGTGCTTGAATGTTTAAAGATACCTCCCATTACTGGTGTGATTTCCCCTCGTGTACAGCCTTTGCCATGTCTCTCCATGCACGGTGCACTATTCATGTATTGGGTTCTTTGCCATTATAGGTTGCTGTCTGTATCTTTGGCTTCAATTTCAGCAAGTGATACATTCACCCCATCACCACCTTACCCACTCTGCTCCCCCACTGAAGGATACTGCCACTGCTGTTGCTTCTGCCTCTGTTGGTGTTAATTTTTCTTGTTCCCAGAAATAAAAAAAAATTAGACTCAAGGCACTACAATTTCATTGAGTATGTTTCTTTCAGCTCTCCTTGTGGCTGGAAGATTGATGCATTGTTATGCAGCTGTGTGACAGTGAACGTGACACCCTCATCATATTTTATCTAAAACAATATGTATTACCACTTTATCAATATAACTGTTCCAAACATTTAATATTTGCTTCTCAGCTAAGAAAAACTAACAAAAGACTTTGATAAATAAACTGAACACCCTAAGAATGTTTTACAGTTTGAATTCTCTTCAGAAATATTTTAAGTTGTATCATTCAAGAGATAGGATGTTCTGCTTTAAGCTGTTGATTTGGCACTCATCAATCCCAAAGCTGAGTTGGATTCTGTGCACGCTGTTCCTGAGCTACAGGAGTCATAATTGGTATTGTTAATGTTGTGTCACTTGATGGTGATGCTGTTGATATTACACTGCTTGTTGGTGATACAGTTGATGCTGTCTTTCTGGGAAGTGATGTTTCTGAAATGGTTGATCATCTTCTCCAGTTCAGATGGATGTTGAATTATATGGATTCTGTTCCTCCTCATTTGCTTCCAATTGTCGTGTCCAGGATATGTGATCTTAGAGTGTCAACTTCACCACACAAACTTCTCTAGGTTACAGGTTTTCATGATTAGATTCTGCACAGTACAAATTATCCTTTCAACAACTCAAGTACTCATCTGGCATGCTTAATGAACTGTTGACCTCCTTCCACTCCTGCATAGTTGAGTTGTTATCTTACTTCCTCCTGGTAACTTGAAGGGAGTATCAGTAGTATAATGAAAAATAAATATGTTAATTATGATTATATAAATGATGTTATCAGGCATCATCTTACCCTCAGCATTTTTGGGAACTTGTTTAAGTCTTCTTCTGTGAAGACAAAATTAAAGCAATTAATAAATAGCCCTGTTATTTCCTTGTTCTCATAGAGTCACAGACTCATACAGCATGGAAACAGACCATTTGGTTTAACCAGCCCACTCCAACCATGTTCCCAAATTAAACTAGTCACACTTGCCTGCACTCGGCCCGTTAGCCCTCTAAACCTTTCCTTTTCATGAAATTATCCAAATGTCTTTTAAGCGTTGTAACTGTACTTGCAGCCATCACTTTCTGTGGCAGTTCATTTCACACATGAACCTCTCTCTGTGTAAAAAAGTTGCCCCTTGTGTCCTTTTTAAATCTTTTGCCTCTCACCTTAAAAATATGAGCCCTAGTTTTGAACTCCCCCAACCTAGGAAAAAGACCCTTGTCATTCACCTTATCTACGCTCCTCATGGTTTTATAAATCTCAATAAGGCCACTTCTCAACGTCTTACGCTCCAGTGGAAAATTTCCAGACTTTCCAGTCTATTTTTATATCTCAAACCCTCCATTCCCAGTAAATCTTTTCTGAACCCTCTCCAATTTAATACTATCCTTCCTAAGCAGTGCATCCAGAACTGCACACAGCACTCCAGAAGAGGCCTCACCAACATCCAGTACCTCAACATGATGTCCCAACTCCTACACTCAACGGTCTGAGCAATAGAAACTTTCTAAACACCTTCTTAACCACCCTGTCTACCTTCTCCATTATCAATTTTACTATTTCAGCTTGTAAGGGATCTATATTTGTCTTCATTCATCTTTTCTTTTTTTAGATGGATTTTTTTAGGTATTTACAGAAGCTCTCACAATCCACTTTTATGTTCCTTGCAGGTTTACTCTTAATCTGGTTTTCCCCTCTTAATCAACTTCTGGGTCTTCCTTTCCTGAATTCTACACTTCAAGCTTTCTAGTTTATGTAGCAACTTTATATGGCTCCTTTTTGAATGTAATAGTACCCTTAACATTTTCCGTTAGCTGTGGCTTAGTCAATTTTTCTTTTGTACCACTAAATCAGGAAAGAATCAATTACTATTGTGATGCATAAATTAATTCCTTAAATGTTAGCCATTGCCCATACGCTTTCATGCTTTTTAATGAATTTCGCAGTCTATTGCAGCCAGCTCATGCCTCATACCGTGATAGTTTCATTTGATTAGACTAAGGATGCTAACGGTGGATTGGACCACTTCACTTTTTATCCCAATGAAGAATTTCATCATGATATGGTCATTCTTCCCTTAGAATGCAGAACAATATTGTTAAATAACCCCTTCTCATTGCACAATACCTGATCAAATAAAGCCTATACACCAGTTTTTCTCAATATACTGGTCAAAAAATGCATCTTGTACATTCTCTGACCACTGTATTGTTGTATATGTAGGTTGCTTTACCTAAATGCGGAATAAAGTCACCAACAATTACTGTAGGACACTTGTTACATACATTTCTAATTTCCTATTCATTGCCATTCCCTACCTTACCACCACTGTTTAGGGGCCTATTGACAACACTTACGAATATTTTCCACCCCTTGTTGCTTCTTAGTTCCATGTATTCTCATTTTTAATTTAGATTTTCTGAGCCAGTATCTTTCCACACTATTGCACTGATTTCATCCTTTACTAACAATGTTACCTCACCTCTCTTTCTTTTTGCCTCTAATTCCTAAATATTGAATACCCTTGGATATTCAGTTGTGTGGTCATCCAGGCAGCCATGTCTCCTTAACTGCAATCATACTGTACCCATTTACAATGTTTTGCACTGTTCATTCATCCATCTTGTTGTAAATACTCCAAACGTTCAGACATAGTATTTTTAGATTTGTCCTTCAAACATTTTTATATATTTTCTTTGTACCGTGCCCCTATTCATTACTAGCCCTTGTTTCCTGTGCTTTCCACTTTTGGTTTTTATCTTTTTATCTTTCATTTATAATTTTGTTTCCCTTTCTTGTAGCTCACCTGTTTCCACCTACTTGCCATTCTAGTTTAAGGTTTTGTCCACAGTACTCGTGAATGGCCCTATCAGTTGCAGTCCTGCTGGGGATGCAACCCATCCAGCCTTACAGGTTTCATCTTTCCCAGATTTGGCCCAAATGCCTCTTCCTACCCATGTGCCCATTCCCTTGCCATTTGAGTCTAAACCCTGCACACAAAACTAGTTAATGCTCCTGCGAGTGTATTGCTCCCGGTTCTGCTGGGGTGTGACCCATCCAGCTGATACAGGTTCCATCTTCACCAGAATCATTCTCAGTGCCACATAAATCTAAAACCTTCCTTCCTACCTGGAAGTAAAGTGTATACCTCGAGCCAGACTTTAATCCAATAAATACTCCTATTCCTGATCTTGCTAGCACATGGCACTGAGTGTAATCCTGAAATTACTACTTTTGAGGTTTTTCTTTCTGTATTCTGCTTGCAGGACCTCATCAATCTTTTTAGCCATGTCGTTAGTTCTGATGTGGACCATGACCCCTCGAATGTTTAACTTCCTCCTTCAGTATGTCCTGCAACTGTTCAGTAACAACCTTGAACCTAGCCCCAGGGCAGCAATTTACCTTCCTAGTGTCACATCTGCAGCCACAGAAACATCTCCTTCTCTTTATGATTGAATACCCTGTGACTATTGCAGGCTTTTTATTCTTCCCTTGCTGCAGTTGAGCCACTCACAGTACCACAGACTTAACGCTCACTGCATTCGCCTGACAAACCATTTCCCCCGCAATATCCAGCATGGGAAATCTATTAGAGAGGGTGATGAACACAGGGGCTCCTGAGCTACCTATCTGATGCGTTTATTCTGTCCATTGGTCACCCATTCCCTTTCTGCCTGTGCACTTTTTACCTACAATTTGAGCACCTCATTATAATGCCGTCCATAAAGGTTTCAGCAATGCTGTCTGTGTGTGTTAACCAATTATTGCAACTTCATTGAATAAGTTTTGTTTTGATAACAAACCAAAAATTGTACTTATTAAGAACCTGGTTGACAGTTTTTTTTTATTTTAACATCTGATATTCTGAAAGTATTTAATTGGCCATTTTGGTGACTGGGAAAACATTTTTTTTAACATTTTGACCTGGGGAGTCGTGGGACGAGAGTGATACTCCAGCTGTTGTTGTAACAGGGTTCTGATGGATTCATGTTAGGCACCTTCAATAACTGACAAGTGAGATAGTTGATGCATTAGTTTTAATTTTCAAAAATTCCTTCATTTCAGGAAGGGTTCCAAAGACTGTTCAATGTAACTCCTTTATTCATAAAGGGAGGAGACATAATGCTGGAATCTACAGATTAGCTAGTTTAACATATGTCATAGGGAAGATGTTGGAAGCCATTATTAGTGATGTTATGGCAAAGCAGTTAGAAAAGAACAAGTCAATCAGGCAATGTCAACATGGTTATGTGAAAGGAAAATCATACTTAATCCATTTATTGCAATTCTTTGAAGGAGTAATACGTGCTGTAGATAAGGAAGCTGGATGTACTATGCTTAGAATTCTAGAAGGCATTTGGTAAGGTTTTACATCAAAGGTTATTGTAGAAAATAAAAAATCATGGTGTCAGAGGTAATGTGTTGGCATGAATAGAGTTTTGGCTAGCTAACTGTAGTCACGACTGGGTCGTTTTCTGGTTGACAAAATGAAATGAGTGGTGTGTGCCACAAGAATCAGTGCTGAGACCTCAGCTCCATACAATTTATTGAAATGACTTGGATGAAAGGACTGAAAATACAATTGCTAAATTTGGTAATGACTCAAAGATAGCTCTGAAAGTAAGATGTGATGAGAACCCAAGGAGACTAGAAAAGGGATATAAATAGGTGAAGTGAGTAGGCAAAGGTATGGCAAATGGAGACAAGTGTAGGAAAATGTGAAATTGCCCATTTAGGCAGAAAGAACAAAAATTAAGCATGTTATCTAAATGGTGAGAAATGACAGAGCTCTGAGATATAGAGAATACTGAATGTCCTAAAATATGAGTTGCAAAAGGTTAGTACACAAACACAGAATGTAATTATGAAAGCTAATACAGTAAAATGTTTTTTATTGTCAGGAAATCGAGAACAAAAATAGGGAGGTTGTGCTTTGGGGAGTCTACATCTGGAATACTATGTGCAGTATTTGTCTCCTGATTTGAGGAAGGATGCAAATATGTTGCAGGAAGTTCACACAAGGTTTGCTAGATTAATACCTGGAATAGTTAACTTGTCAAATGAGATAAGGTTGGAAAAGCTGGGCTTCCATCTGATGGCAACAAGAACATTAAGTGTCCACTTGACTGAAATATATAAAATCCTGACGGGTTTTGACAAGGTGGATGTGGAAAAGATTTTTCCATTTGTGGGACAATCTAGAAGTAGGGCTCAATATTTAAAAATAAGGGTCACCCAATTAAGACAGAGATGAGGAGAAATTATTTTCTCACTCTGGTCCTCAAAAGGTAGTGGAAACTGAATCTTTGAATATTTTTAAATAGAGGTAAATTGATTCTTGATAAGTAAGGAGATGAAGGTTTACAGAAGTAGGTGGGAATGTGAAATAATCAGATTAGCCTTGACCTTATTGAAAATGGAATTGGATCAGAGGGCCGAGCAGCCTACTCCAGCTCCTAAGTCATATGTTAGCATGAATATTCATAAATATAAAGAATTTTATAGGCTTACTGAGAGTAATAGAAATTTACTTTAAGTTAATGAAAAGCTGGAAATGCTAGATACTCAGTATCAGTTTAGCAAGACAGAGCAGAATGAGTGCAGTACAGACACTTAACACCCTGGAGATCCCAGAGAACACAGAATATATGAAGAGACAATCAACACATGATTGAATCTATGGGAGGAGTGCAATCCATAGATGTAGCTGCAGCAGTTAATAACATGGTTACTGTACAGTTTTATAAATGCAGTCTCATACTTGGCAGAGACAGTCTCGTGTGGAGTGTAAGATAAGAATAAGGAAAGAATTGTCTCTTAGCATTTTTGAGGGTTCTCATGCCTATCTGAAAATATCTTTCTATAAATTTGTATCTCCTTGGTTGTGTGATTCAGCAAATCCCTTAAGTTCTTGAGTTAAAATTGTTCCGTTATCATATTATTCTTTCATGAAGTCTTTGACCAATGAACCAAATTTGCTGAGAAGATTGTCATAGCTCTTAAAATGATCACTTTGGGAACTTTGTGGCGTAGTCTGTAATGATATGACACCTTTCATGATCTTATGTGGATACATCAGCTCCCACAGTTTGCCATTGTCTGTATCTTTCATCTCCTCTTACTGCTATGTTTCTCTGTACCTCTGGCATACATTAGATATAGTCATGAGCACTCAACTAACATTGCTTTATGCTTATAATTCAACATTTCCATATGTCTTTCATGATTCTTCCAGAGAGGGCCATTCTGCACTGTTTTAGATCTGATTATTCTATATCCAGCTAGCAGAACACCAGCTTCTAGTGACATGTTATCTCTAATAGACTAGTACTAATTACCATTGGCTCTGCTTGCAGTATCTTGTCAGACCATCTCAAGGTCATTCCCTGAGAGAGCAGCTGTAATTTGTTCTTTTACTGGCACATTGCTCTTTTGTCTCAGTTTTGGTGGAATTTATACTGAGTTCTCTAACCTCATGACAGAAAGTCCATCTGTTTCAGTGACATATTATTAACATCTTTTCCTTTGTTAGACTTTCTGATTTGGATTGCTCCTGACTGTTAATTTTCAGTTCCCCTTTGTATGCTGCTAGAAAGTGTCAGAGCACCTTTCCCTGATGCCTTTTCTCCTTTCAAACTTTCAGAAAATGTCTCTGGTCACTTCATAAAGTGCTCTGGTTTCAATCTTCAGTTTCAGACTTATGCTTGTGATGTTAGTCTTTCTGAGCTGGATAGTTGTGTGAATTTCTTTTCTCTGGGAACTGTTGCATTCAGCTATTTCATGCAGGTGTACAGTTCCTATGCATGTTTTGTTCTCAAACTTGTCATTATCGTACAGTGTATGAATGCTTTGGTTTCTTTTTCTTTGGATTTGAGCTGTTGTTCTGTCTCTGATTACATCTTAGTTCATTGTTCTGCACATCTTTTCCGACTGATTTGGCTTTCCATAAACTCTGCAGAGTGATCCATATACGGGACATTCCCTTCTCTGTGTGATCATCCACAACTCTTGCACATCATTCTCTCTTCCTGTTATGCATTCTTTTGCTACTGTTTCATTGTGTGCTGTCTTTTTCTTGATTTAACTGAAAACAACCCATGTGGGTAGTTAAAAACTTCATCTGTCTGCTTGCAGCTTTGTGTTTTCTGGGAGTGTCCACTGTCTGAAATATTGTGAGCTTGTCCTTCCCAATCAATTCTTCTTTCTATATTTTAGGGTGTGCAGAGCTCAAGTTATTCATTTTGGCAGTCTTTCATCCATGCTTTTAAATTGATATTTTCTATCTGCATTTTTCAATCTTATAAAATTGTCAATAGGCTCACCTGACCCCTGTTTCAGACATTGAAATTCACAACAGTAGATCTGATGATGTAAAAGGAGAGCTTTAGACTAAAGAATGATAGAAATGGACTAGTCAGATGGGCATAAGAGTGGCAAATGGCATTTGATTTTGAGAAAGTGTGTGTTGATGTGTTTTGGGAAGACTAACAAGACAAGAAAGTATACGAAGAATAGTAGGACCCAAGGAAACGCAAAGGACCTTGGTGTGAATGTCCACAGATCCTTGAAAACAACAATGCAGGTGTATAAGGTGGTTAAGAAGACTCTTGAGATACTTGCCTTTATTAGATGAGGCATTGAATACAAAAACAGGGAGTTTGTGATGGAGCTGAGCAAGACTTTTGTTGGGGTACTGTGACAAAGACAGAGAATGCTGGAAAAATTTCAGTAGGTCTAGCAGCATCAGTGGAGATAGAAATAGCTTTTTGCATCCAGTATGGCTCTTCTTCAGAACCCAGAGTGCTGCTGGAGTGCTACGTGCTGTTCTGGTCAAAGTACTATAGGAAGGATGTGATTGTGCTAGAGAGGGTAGAGAGGAGATTCACCAGGATGTTACCCAGACTAAAATGTTTCAGCTATGAGGAAAGTCTAGATAGGCTGGAGTTGTTTTCCTTATAGCAGGGAAGGCTGAGGTGGGGGCGGGGGGATGGAATTGGGGAGGTAGAGACTTTATTGAAGTCTGTAAGATTTGAGGGGCACAGATTAAGTAGACAAAAAGAGGACTTTTCCCTTAGTAGAAGGGTCAATAACATTTAATGTTTAAGGACTGAAGTTTAAGAAGGAATTTAAGGAAGATATTTATCACTCACAAGATAGAGGATATCTGGAACTCATTGCCTAAAAGTGTGACAGAGGGAGAAACCATCCCAAATTTGATAAGAATTTAGATTAACACTTGATAACATACAAGACTACAGGCCAAGTGCTGGAAAATGGGATTTGGGTAGATAGTGTTTAATGACTGATATGAACATGATGGAGAAAAGGACCTCTTTCCATGCTGTATAATTCTATGGCTCTATGATGAGTTGAAATTGGCTAGACATGCATGCTAAATCTTTCAAAAAATTTATCTGGATTTCTGCTGTTATCTTAAAGCAGTTCCCAGCTATTAAGCAAATTTAACTGTCTAAATGGGATATAACTGACATACTCGTCTTCACAAATGCCTTTTAGAATGCTGCTAATTATCAGTCCACACTTCCTACATGCCTCCATGACATTATCACCCATCCCATTCAGAATGGACAGGAGCTGTGTGTTTATTGCCATCCCTCTCTCCAGCAACAATTCAGGTAAAATTTTCAATGTAATTCAGAATTAAATTAATTTGAAATGTTTGGCTTTCTACTCACAGACAACCACTATCACCATGCTATGTCTTCTAGTTCCCAGAATTCAAAATAAATATACTTTAGATATAATTGAAATGGTAGAGTTTCAATGAATGTACTTCTTGCAACATTCCATGTGGCTGGTAGACAAATGGGTTGATATATTGATGCTCGGCACATAACTCCAGAGCAATAGTAAATGTGACATCTTAGGACATTTATTAGTATAACAATTAATTCTTAATTCTTTCTCTCTTCGGGTAAGCGGGTGTTGGTGACCATGGACTCTTGGCATGATTATGTTTGGCAAAGTTACTGGTAGTGGTTTCCATTACATTCTGCGATATGGTTTCCACATTCCCGAATTTACTGCCTGCCCTCAGGAATATCAGAAGGATTTACAGGTTGATGTTTAGTCATGTTATGAATACACCTTCCACAATCAGCAAGTCTTGGAGTTAGATGCGAACCCGAGCTTCTGGCTCAGAGGCCTGGTCATTATCCACCAGCCATACCACAAAATAGCAGCTGCTTTTCATCTTTTTGATGCTCTGAATGTGAGCCCACACCAGAACATCCAGCAGTAATACATGTATCAAGGGCACTGTTACTAGTTCAAATACAATTTGCACGGCTAGTAAAAAGTTCCTAGGAAGGAATGTCAGTGGCTTAGCAATAGGATCACATTAGCAAGCAGTGTTCATGCTCAGCTACCGATCCATCAGTGGGAGAAACATTTGGGCCACATTTACTTATTTGCATAATTTACATTGACTGCTGTCTTGGGAAAATGAAAATACACAATTTATTAAAGGGTATTTTTCTGAGCAGATGAATTTCCTGTAGATTGTTTGAAAAAGTTGTAGTAGATTCATATAAATATAAGTAATTGATAGTAAGTTTAGTTACAAATCAGCCTTTGGAGGATATTTAAAAGACATGTTGTACCTGGAGCCCCTTGAAAGAATTTAAAATTTGACCAGAGTGAGCGATGAAATAACAAATGAAATTATATGTTGTCAACTGGCGTTAATTTTAGCAAATGGAATAAGGAGCCCATTTACTTCTAGAAGGTAAGAAATTGAATGGAGTAGGTGAACAAAGGATTCATGGGGTAGGGTGGTGGCACAGTGGTTAGCACTGCTGTCTCACAGGTCCAGGGACCTGGATTTGATTCCAGGTTTGGGCAACTGTGTAGAGTTTGCATGTTCTCCCCATGTCTGTGTAACTTTCCTCTGCTTGCTCTGGCTTCCTCCCACAGTCCAAAGTTGTGCAGATTAGGTGGATTGACTATGCTAAATTGCCCCATGGTTTTCAGGGTTTTGCAGGCTAGGTGGGTTAGCAATGGCGACAGTGAGGTTACAGGGGTGGGAAGGGTTGGTGCAGAGCTGATGGGCCAAATGCCCTCTATCTGTACTGTATTGATTGTATGAATAAGGGTAAATAAGAACTTGTATGGACACTTGGCTTTACCTTTTCCTGATCAGTTCTCCTCATCGCTTTCTGAAAGGAAAGCAAACCATAACATGCATCAATACTTCTGAAGATTTGACTAGGAAAAAAACTCAATGTATTGAACTTTCACAGAACATTGCAGATTCTTTGATTTACTCTTGAAGTGACAGGATGTTACTGTGAAAATGGTAGGAACAAAATGATCATCAGAAAGGATTAACATAGTCAAGAACATGCATAATTGGAATGTATTTCATTGTCACTCAAATAATTTATGCTTTAATGAAAGATTTACAATAAAAAATTGCTTTTGATGTTGTATATTTTTTAATATTTACACCATCCAACGCAAATTAAGACAGTGAACCTTTAGTTCTCCTATTTACCTGATTTTACCAAAAAATCAATCTGCAAGGATTCTTGCAGAATATATCCACATTGATTGGAAGGTGTGTACCTCTTCTGGATTATAACTATTATTGTGCAAATACAATCTGAGGGCTGTTTTGGAGCTCAACATGTTTAGATAAAAAGGTAAAGTCACAATTGTCTTACCAGACCATAGGGCTGCTCTCATTAGATAGAGACAACTGCTGGTGGTTTATCTTGGAAAGTCACCACACCTCAGCTGAGGTGAGTTGTTGAGAAGGAGAATACTTCATGGTAACCTCAGCGTCTGCAGGAATTAAACCACACTATTGGCATCATGCTGCATCACAAAGCAGCCATTCAGCCAACTAATGCCGATTCTGCTGTATGCTCAAGTTAAAAATAATAAAGACACTATGTCTTAGCATTTAAAAGTATTCAACAAGCTCTGGATTGGATTTGTCTTGCTTTTTTTGAACAGGATGTACAAGTCAATCTTTCAGTTTGTGAGGTAAATGCCAGTGTTGTTGTTGTACTGGAATGGCTTTCTTGGCTCATTCTGGAGAAAGGGCTATTATTAAACACAAAGCCTTTGCTGTACCCAGTGCACTCAACTGTTTCTTATATCACATGGAATCAATTGAATTTACAGAAAATTGGTGTCTATGGTGCTGTAGACCTCAGAAGGAAATAATGCCTTTACTTACACAGTAGAGCGTACACATCTAAAAGCATGGTGATTTTCAGTTTGCTTCACATCTGCAGCCCAAGACCTAACTGATGCCCATTTCAGTTCAGCTGTACTGCAATGGCTGGTGTTGTTACAAAGCCAAAGCTGCTTTAAGCATCACAAAATATGGGATTTAACTATTCAATTAGATTTGGAAGATCATCGAAGCTGCAATAAACAATAAGATAGTGGCAAGATTATTGAAGACTATTTCATCAATTAAGCTTTGCACCTGACATTCCCCATCCAAGGTCCTTAAGTAGACTTTTTTGTTATCTTCAGCATAGAGTATTGCCAATATCTTAAACTGGTTTCCATATCTATACAAAAAGTGCACAGTAGACATGAAGCATAATTAAGCATCTAACTAATTAATTAGTATATTTGCCTACATGACTTCCATTTTTATGCAACAAAATCAGAAATTGTTGGTGAAGCTCAATAGCATCTGTGGAAAGAAAGGAGAGACCCTTTTGTGCAACTGACAAGTACCACATTGCAGTGCTCAATGCCAATTTTGACTTGGTTAAATGTGGCTGAAACAAATGGCAGACATTAATCACGTTAGTCTGGAAATTGCTGAGTGCAGCCCTAACTTTTGTGTAGATTGATACGAATTTGTATTTAAAATTCATTTTGGTCTACTTTAGTACTGAATACCATGCTTGAATTGAAATTCATGTGGTCTTCAGTAAAGGAAGAAATTTTATGGCTTGCTTTTATAAATTCTTGGAAATGTTACTGAAAGGATGAGAATGTTCAGCAACAATTACAAAACAAATACTTAAATAGCACTTTTAACCTTGTAAAACAATGTAAAGTTTAATTGAACCATATAAAGAGATGTTATGGCAGATAATCAAAAGCTTGATGGAAGGGATAGGTTTAAAGAAAAATCTTAAAGAACAAATGAGAAAAGTAGCAGCTAAAGACTTGGCCATCAATTGTTGAGGAAATAAAATTGAGAATATTTGAGAATCCAGAATTGGAGGAGCCTAGAGATCCTGGAGAAATATAGGACTGAGGAAATTTACAAAGATGGAAGAAGTTGAGATCAAGCTGTAGGTCCTGACAATATCATGACCATGACCTCTTATCCTAGTTTGGGACTTAATAAAGACAGATGGTTGGTTTCCAATGGGATCTCTGCCAGGCAGATGGATTTGATATTTAAATCAGTGATTGTAACCCAACACTTACACAGGCTGTGGGCCAGCCCCAGCCCAGAGCTGTATCTTAATCAGTTGGGTGATGCAATTTTTAAATTTAAATGCCCCAATTGAACTAGAAAGAAGCAAACAACCCCATTATTGGTATCTAGCATGACCAGGCAGTAGGTGCTACCTGCTGAGAAGGGGCAAATGTGAATGCAGACTTGATGAGCTTTGTGCATAAGATTGGAATTCAATAATTGTAACTTCACCAGCCTGTAAAAAGTATGTTTAAAGTTATGGCTTTATGTGTATAGAAGTGCATGTCAGTTATTTTGAAAAATACTTTTGCTAAATTATGTCTGTTATTTTGTGCTAATTTAAACTGGTGTTGACGAAAAGAATGTTTCTCTTAGCTTTAATAGCTTGCTGGTAATTAGTAAGAATATTGATAATTCTTTTAGTTCTGCTTTACTGTGGGACTAAATACCCCTTATGTCAACATCATTACAAAAGACAATGTTACTACGTTACTGCACCAACAAATAAATGAGTTAGTGACAGTCAAAAAGAAAAACCTGAAAACCAAGAAGTATCTTGGAGGAAATCAGAAAAAAAACCCTAAAAAAAATTGTGCCCTGGTGTGCATGATAAAATATGCAGTTTGACAAATTTCTTAACTTAGTTTGGTTACCATTAAGAGATCAGCAACAATGCTACCACACCAAGCTTACCCTATATATTAAAAAAGTGTCCTAGAAGGAAATTTCAGAAGGTGGCATGGTTTCTTCAGCATCATAGGCAGTCTTGCTCCAGTGTTGAATACAGAAGAATCCAAAACCGGCAGTAAGGAATGAAGTCAAATGGAAACTTTCATATGAATTTTCATATATATTCTGAAACAATTTGGTAGATTAGGTCATTAAGTGACAAGTTCTTCATTCCCAGGATCATTCTTGCGAACCTCTGTTGGTCACTGTCCAACACCAGCACATCCTTCCTTAGATACAGGGCCCAAAACTGCACAGAAAATTCCAAATGTGGTCTGACCAAAGCCTGATACAGACTCTGGAGTACATCCTCCCTCAAAATGAATGCTAACATTGCATTTACCTTAATGACTGCCATCTGAACCGGTACATTAACTTTAAGAGAATCCTGAACCAGGACTTCTAAATTCCTTTGTGCTTCAGATTTCCAAAGCCTTTCTCCATTTAAAAAATAGTCTACACCTCCATTCTACCTACCACGTGCATAAACTCACACTTTCTCACGTTTTATTCCATCATCACTTCTCTGCCCAGCCTCCTACCCTATCGAGGTCCTTCTGCAGCCTCCCGCATCTTCATCACTACCTGTCCCTCCATCCATCTGTGTGTCATCTGCAAACTTAGCAACAATGTCCTCAGTCCAGATTGTTAATGTATAACATGAATAGTTATGTTCCCAACACTGGCCCCTGTGGAATTCAACTAGTCACCAGCTGCTATCCTGAAAAAGATCTCTTTATTCCCACTCTCTGTCTTCTGCCAGTCAGCCAATCCTCTATCTGTGCCAGTACCTTTTACCTAACACCATGGGGTCCTATCATATTTAGTAGCCCCCTGTGTGACATCTTGCCAAAGGCCTTCTGGGAATCCAAATAGATCATGTTCACTGGCTTACCTTTGTTTAACTTGCTCATTACCTTCTCAAAGAATTCTAATAGACATGTCAAGCATGACCTGCCCTTGAGAAAACCGTGCTGACTCAGTCCCATTTTACCATGCACTTCCAAGTACCCTGCAATCACATCCTTAATAATGGACGCTCTCACCAATGATTAAGGTCAGGCTAACAGACGGAGAGCTTATTGGTAACAAATTTTGGTAAGTTCAGAAGTATTATAATACAGTTTCTTTAAGTTACAACTTCCTGAGGTCAGTGTCCGATAATTATTTCCTCAGTGAGCTGGGACCAGTCATTCTCTTGCAGACAAAATTTAGGCTTCACTCCAGTCAGCAACTTGGAGGCAGAGATGGAAGATCAGAGGCATGTTGCAATCTCAGCCTGGAGTCCTGTTATAGAATCAGAGAGTCATAGAGTAATACAGCATGGAAACAGGCCCTTCAGCCCAAACTGATCAATGCTGACCATGGGGCCCTCTCAGCTAGTTCCAATTTGGTCCATATCCCTCTAAATCCTTCCCATCCATGTACCTATCCAAATGTCTTTTAAATGTTGATATATTACCTGCCTCAACCACTTTCTCTGGCAGCCTTCCATATATGCACCACTCTCTGCATGAAGAAGTTGCCCCTCAGGTCCTTCTTAAATCTTTCCCCTCTCACCTTAAACCTATGCCCTCTAGTTTTCAATTCCCCACCCCTGGGAAAATGACTATATGCATTCATCCTATCTATGCCCCTCATGATTTTATACACCTCAATAAGGTCCACCCTCATTCTCCTATGTTCCAAGGAACAAAGTCCTATCCTGGCCAACCTCTCTCTATACCTCCGACCTACTAGTCCTGGCACCATCCTCGTAAATCTCCTTTGCACACTTTCCAGTTTAACTATGTGTTTTCTATAACAGGGTGACCAAAACTGTACACAATGCTCCAAGTGCGGCCTCACCAATGATTTATACAATGTTCCAACTCCTATACTCAATGCCTCGACCGATGAAGGCCAGCATGCTAAATGCCTTCTTCACCACCCTGTCCACATGTGATACCACTTTCAACAAACTATGTACTTGTACTCCTAGGTCCCTCTGTTCCACAACACTCCTGAGGACCTTACCATTTACTGTACAAGTCCTACCTTGGTTTGACTTTCCAAAGTGCAATACATCACACTTATCTGTATTGAGTTGTATTTACCGATCCTCAGCCCACTTCCCCATCTGATCAAGATCCCTCTGTAATTTTTGATAACCTTCTTTGCCACAAACTATACCTCTTAATTTTGTGTCATTGGCAAACTTACTAATCATGTCTTGTACATGCACATCCAGATCATTTATGTAAGTAACAAATTACAAAAGTCCCAGCAGTGACCCCTGTGGCACACCACCAGTCACAGTTCTCCAATCCGAGAAACAACCTTCAACCATCATCCTCTGCTTCCTACCATTGAATCCAATTAGTTAACTCTCCCTGGATCCCATGCGACCTAACTTTCATGACCAGCCTGCCATGCAGGACCTAGTCAAAGGCCTTACATACTAAAGTCCATATAGACAACATCCATTGCCCTACCCTCATCTATCTTCTTGGTTTCCTCTTTGAAAAACTATGAAAGATTTGCCAACATGACTTCCGTGCACAAATCCAAGCTGACTATCCTTAATCAGATCTTGACTATCCAAATGTTGGTTGACCCTGTCCCTCAGTTTCTTCTCCAATAACTTACCTACCACTGATGTCAGGGTCACTGGCCTGTAGTTCGCTAGCTTGTCTTTGCTACCTTTCTTAAACAATTGAACAACATTAGCCATCTTCCAGTCTTCTGGAACTTTACCAGCGGCTAAAGATGAAGCGGAAATCTCTGCAAGGGCCTCTGCAATTTCTTCCCTAGTCTCCCTCAATGTCTGAGGATGGACTTGATCAGGCCCGTGGGATTTATCTACCTTAATGCACTTTAAGGCTGCCAAACACCTCCTCTCTGGTAATGTGTATGCGGTCCAAAATATCCCCACTTGTTTCCCTTATATCCTTAGCATCCATGATTCTCTGCTCAGTAAACGCTGAGGAGAAATATTCATTAAAAATCTCCCCCCATCTCCTGCAGCTTCACACATAGACGGCCGTGCTGATCTTTAAGGGGACCTATTCGCTCCCTAGCCACCCTTTTACACTTAATATAGCTATAGATCTTCCTTTAGAGGTGGCAACTGATTTTAGAATCCCAGAATTGTATTCTTAAGCAATTCAAAAAGTTCAGATTTCAGTCATGTGACAGTCACAGGTGGTTTAGGTGCTGACAGTGCTGAGGGTTGTACCAACATAACTTTTCTTCTCATCAGAGTTTCCATCGCAAGGTGAAGAGTTAACTGTAAAATCATTAGTGCCAATTTTAATAGTGGTTTTGAAGTTTTCATTTATCCAGACCTAGCTGGAAGGAAATGGTTCATCTCCGAAAGCTTTGTGTGATTTTTAGCTGGAATGTCTATATAATGTCGGGGGTTCAGAAGCTTCTGGAAATACAAAATCATGTGATCAGCTTTCACTATATTTATGAGTCCAGCGATGTTGTCCATTTTTAAAAGGAACCAAAGTTAAAGGCCGAAATGTTAAAGAAAAAACAGTCTTCTTTGGGTTTCTTTTAATGCCCTCCGATCATAGCAAAATGATGGTGGAAGGACAAGAACAATATGACTGCAGCAAAAGATTCAGTGGAGCATGGAGCTGTTAGGCTGAATAGTCTGATTCTGTGGTATTAGCACTTTGTAATTGCAAATGCAACCTTAATACTAGACTTTTACAAAAATCCAATATATGACTGGGACTATGTAGACAATAATAACGCTGACCACTAGCATTTGAGCCTGTGCCCTAATGCAAGGAACTGCAAGCAGTGGCCAAAACTTTCACTGACTCTCTTGATACTGGCTCTGGAATTTTTAGTCTGTTCTAATGCCTGCACAAAAGGAAACTTGTGATATGGTGGCAACATCCCTTGAAACATGCTAGTTCCTTTGGGAAACCTGCTTCTTATAATTAAAATCAACTCAAGCTTCTAAGTCTCTGATGTAACCATCGTAGTCAACCACTGCTGAATCTTTTCCCACTCAGGAAACAGCTCGTATAATTACAGGACTTGGCAAATTGGAAAGTAAGATTTAAAAAAGACAGCCAAACTTAATTCAGAGCCGGGCTATTTTGGAGATAAGTTAGAAAGTTCTTTATACAAATGGTGCTAGAATCATGGAGTTCATTCTCACAGAAAGCACTAATGCTCAGTTGGTAGTTTTAAGTATGAAGTTGACAGATGTTTTGCTAACCAAGGATATTAAGGAATATGGAACTCAAGTCTGTCATTGGAGTTAGGATACAAGTCAGTATGTTTTCATTGAATGACAGAAAATACTTGAGGGCTAAATTACCAACCAAAATTCCTACAGATTTGCATTAAAATAAAACTAGAATTTTATATAGTGAAATGGATTTAGGTACATGACAAAATATTGTTAAAGTTGTAAAATTTAATTATTTTAAAGATGATAAATTCTTTTTTAATATGCATTTAGGACTATAGTATTAATTTCTCATGGGATTATAAAATTGGAATTAAGGTTTTAAAAATATGAAAGATGTACTAAAATTCTAGTAAAGATGTTCATTAAGGGCTATTTACAAAGTCTACTCCCCATAATGAAATATAACAGTACAAAATTCATTGAATGTTGCATTGCACACAACATAAAAAAGAATCCAAATCCATTATGTATATACTGCAAAGCAGAAACCTACATTGAGTCTTGTGTAGAACTAATTCACCCAAAATTTTGAAAGGTTATTTCTGAATAGATATTGGCACTGGTGCATGAATAGCCTGAAAGATGGAAAACCAACACATAGAGGTACATCATGATGTCAAAAGAATTACCTCTATTCTAGTGCCAACTAACAACAATCACAGAATCTGCTTACAATGCAGAGAAAGGTTATTCAACTCTTCAAGTCTGTATAGGCTCTTTGTGGCAGCAACCCAATAATTCCACTGATCTTCCTTTTCCCCAAAGCCTTGCAAACCTTTTCTCTTTGGATAATTATCCAAATGCCTCCTGAAAGCCAGGATGAATTCTGCATGCACTAAAACCTAGGGCCACACTTTCCAGACCCTAATCATACATTGCTTAAAAAAGATTTTCTTCCTGTTGCCTTTATTTCTTAGGTCTTTCAGCTTAAATTAATGTCCACTGGTTTTTGACCTGCCTATCAATGGAGACAGCTTCTTTCTATCTATGCTGAATTTGCACACTTCTGTCAAATCTTCTACCCTCTAAGCAGAATGACACAACTTCTCCAGACTCTCCAGGCCAGTGAACTCACCTGATAACTTTGCTTCTGTACTCTATACCTCTATTTACAAAGGGAAGATGCCTCATACTTTATTAAACACTTTCTCAGCCTGGAGTGCGACATTCAATGTTTTGTATGCACACCCTTCCCACCCATTACATCTATCTCTCTGCTCCTCCACCCCTTTTACAATTGTGAATATTTTTAATTTACCTCTTCAGACATGTCAGCAGTTGCTGATACGTTATCTATACATTTACTCAAATTCACATGTTTCGCTTGTAACAAACCTTCATTGGTTTTCCTGTGGAGAGGTACAGATGTATATCTGATCTGGAATGGAAATTAAAAATGCAGAAACAAATTGTGATGCACTGTGCTGAATCTTAATTTTTTTTTGGCTAAATCCAAGTTATGTTGAGTTCTTTTGGAGAGATTTCCACTGTGAGGTCTAATGAGATTTCTTTCTGTATCTTCCCAAAAGTGCTGCATGAATTACCTACCATGTTTTTTGACATTTCTCATGTCTAGCTGTGACGCCAGGTTACCAGGTGTCTGAACAACTTGCTACTCATTGGATATCCACCAAAAGCTCTATATCCCTAATGTTTAGGCCATCTTTAAAAAGCTGCGGTGCACCAGAACATGCACCAGCAATCCAAAGCTGCCCTGCTCATCGATGGACAGAAATTGACCAATGCAGAGAAGGGGAAAATGCCACCATTATTTTCCAACAGGAACCTGGAGGTCCTGCTGAAGGGGGTGGGGCTAAAAGAAGGAGTCCTTGTCTTGGACTACGCCTTCTGCCAGAGGAGGCTGTGTCACCAGAGCCTGCCAGCCTATTCTGAGGTCACCCACCTGCCTCCTACCCACCACCCCCCCCCCCCCTCCCCCACCCCCAAAACCTCACCACCACCCTGCGTCAGTGCTGTCTCCACGGTGCAGAAGAATGGCTAGCAGTGCCAAAAGAAGGTCAGTAGCCTTCTCTGCTGCCCTCCTCACACCCTGGGAATATGTTGCCAGCTTTCTACCAACTTCACCAGCATTTAAACCCAAGCCACCCATTTTCATCTTTCTTAATCCCTCTCTTTCTGTCAGTCCAGGAAAAGGGCAGAGCTAGCCCATATGGATGGGGAATACTCAACATTCAGCTTCACATCCCTAATGGATAGGGAATGCTTGCCCTCACAGGAGAAGATTGGACCGCTCCTCTGGAGATGCCGAGACACCCATATTCCACCAACTGAGTAGGTATAATTTTTCTATTGCAAAACATGTAAACTCTGGTGTCAGTGTCATTCATTACACATCACTCCTTACCATTGGCTGCCATATTGTCTCTCTCTTGGGTATTGCATGTACCACTTATATCTGCATAAACACTGCAGAGAATCACTTGTCTCCCCAAAAAGTCATCTCACGGACCTCTGAAAATAAAAGTAGCAAAGCCTCAGAGGCAGCATCTGCAAAGCTGCCTTCTGCACCCCCACCAGCTCAGATACTGACAGCTGGGTGGAATGTTAGACTACCAGAGTGTGGGGGCTCAAGATGATGAACACCTCAATGCAATAGTTTCACAGCTGGTCGAAGAAGAAAAAGCCCAAGCCTTTGGCACTTGGAGGACTGCTGGTGATCAGGCACCAGCTCACCTCCGGGCAAGAGAGGGCCTTCTAGTATCAACAGTTAGGAACTTCATTCACTTGCACATGGAGGGACCACTGTGGCAGACAGATATTTGGGAGGCAATGCCCCTTATTGCCCAGAAGCTGCAGCAGTGCAGCGAGTCATGCTACCATCTGGTTGCCTCCTCCGACAGAGTGGGAGCTGTCCTAGAGAGCCAGGTAAACCTCCATCAGAGGCTGCTGGAGAGGTACACACAATTGCACTTCACCGCCCCAGACATGGGCCTCTAGACCAAAGGCATGGTGGCAGGGTAATGGGAACCTGGCAAACACTGTAGGCACCCCACCCTCACAAAGAGAAAGGGTGGTGCCAGGAGTCCCCCAACTGCAGGAAAAACCACACACAGCTCCCTCAGAAGTCTCCTTTCAGCACACTTCAGAAGTGGCTGGGTCCTCCACCTCCATCCTGCCTGATCTCCTCTGATCCTTGAATGTCCATACTGATGGGAATCAATTTGTCTCTGGCAAGAAGTCTTCCCAGACACAAGCATCCCCCGGTCATCCGACCAAACCTCTAGGGCGAATGAGCTCCCCTGCCAAGCAGGTTCCCTCCACTCTAGCTGTGGAACCAGAGAGTATGCTCTGATGCAGAGGAAAAGAGAGCAGGAAGAAGACTTAATGAGAATATTTTAGTGGCATGTGTGACAATGGCTTGTGATTGATTCTGAGCTGTGTATAAATGTATGTGTTTACTTGTACACCTGGTTGTTAGTATCCCTTTGTGGCAAATGGCATTGTTATAGTTTCCAGTCACAGGGAAGATTCCATGAATGGAGTTCTATGCTGACTGCCGATTGCATCATGTGGAAGCAAGACAAGCTATGTAAATACATGGCATTGGGTCATGCAGAAAGCTTTGTCCCTTCTTACACAAAATGCCTATTGTTTCACAGCATCTGTGCTTCAAAAAAACAAGCTATCAATGAAATATCCAGTAGTGTCTGTAATGAGGGGGAGAGGTGGGGGTGAGATGCAAAACACAGAGTGTATGAAGATGGCCAGAGAATGGGAACCCAGTAACAATATCTTGTTCAATACATAGATCTGTGAGCAATCTTCTTTTCTCACCCAGCTCCTGTAATATAAGGTGGCCATGACTGATGTGGTCATTCACGGTTCCCAACCCCATGATACCAGAGTGCCACTGAGAGCAAGTGAGCCGCCCTGAGGTACTGCCTGGTCCAATCCGTCAGCTGGGTACTGTCTATGTGAATCAAGTATCCCTGCTGCAGCCTTTCAATGCCAGTAGCCAGTGCACTCTACATTACAAGTGTGAGCTTCCAGTGCTCACTGAAATGTATTGGAGAGGAGCCATGATGGCTGTGAGGAGTTGCCTGATGCCAGGTGCCAATGTCTGTGGATGAGGCCTGGGCGCCAATTGATCATGCCCTGAAATGCACTTTGATGGTACTCAACGTGCAGGTCATTTGGAGAGTGTGGTGAACTGAATTTGTTGGATACCCACTCAGGTTTTCATGTTTGGTTTTTTAACTTTGAGCTCATACATTGAGTTTGGTTTGATAGGAAGCTGAATATTAACGAGGTGAGTTGAGGTATCAACAAAACATTTAGCAAACAACAATTCCCTGAATTGGCAAATTGTTGCTGCCTAGAGACCAACTCACCATGTCACTTATGAAAATCATAAAAGATGGTATAAGTTGCTCCTAATGTCAAGAGGGGCATTGCCACACTTGTTACCTGATTCTGTCACACATCTCGCCATAGCCCATCTTGTCCTGACCCTATAACATTCTGCCCAAAGTATATTATGACAAGCATGGCTACTAATCAGTTTGTAAAACTATTGGGCAAACAAATCTCAGAGGATGGATGAAATAATCTTAAAGAACTAAGATAAATTTGCATATTATTCCAAAGATAACTGAATACTGGAGAGGCAACTGAAGATTGCAGAGAGTCAATATTTGTTCGCAGGGGACAGATCTTACTAATCTATTGGACTATCAAGACCAATTCCATAAATTGGGCACATTCTTACTCACAAAGAGATGCAAGAAGATTGCTATTTTCAGGATTCTAAAAGAGCCAGGCAATATATACTACAGCAAGCCATTATTTTGTCCAGCCCATTAAAATTAGAACAGCAACTTGTGTTTGAAAGGAAGTATATTAAAAATTAACTTGTGAAAACACTACTTTAGTGAGAGACTTGTATATCTATTAATAACATCCCCTAGGAAGACAATGGAAGTCAATAATATTGAAGCGCTGAAGTGCAAATTAAACATTCTTCTTTTGGAATATACTATTTTGGGAAACATTATATGAAACACAACTTAAGTATGAGTGTAGCATCTTTGGCAGGTGCATTTGATTTTGGAACTATTGTTCCCAAAGCTTTCCAACATTGGCAAGTTGTCCTCACCTAGTGGTTTCTGTTGGGCAAAAGAGGTCTCACCTAAAAACCAGTGAACAGGCAAGGAACTGCTATCAGTTCCAAGATGGAGACCTCCTCAGGTACTTAAGAGGCCCATTAGACCTTTCATGCAATTGGACTACCAGGTAGGGAAATTTCTGCCATCCAAGAATGACAAATCAGCAGCTTCTTTTTACCACCAGCATCAGGGGGGAGCAGTGGCAGCTGACAGCAATGGCAGTAGGAGAGGAGCTAGTGAGGTGAGGACCGAGTGGCAGCGAAACTGGTGGGGACTGCGTGTGACTTTAGAGCATTAAAAGGAGCAGTGAGCGAGGAAAAGTCCCCCAGAAACAGAAAACCTGGCAGCGTAGCAGTCTAAGACTCAGGAATGGTGGCAGTGAGGCTAAAAGGAGAGGAGGGAGGAGAGGACCCTGAAGTAGACACTCAGGCAATGGAACTGTGCGGGACTCAGGTGTGGTGGCAATGAGGGTAAAAGGAGCAGTGAGATGGGAGAAATCCCAGAATCAGACAGACGGGCCATAAACCTGTGTGGGACCCGAGATCAATGAGAGTGGAGAGTCCCACTCTCCCACTCTGAGGAGGCAACCAGGGGTGTTAATGAGGTTAATTCATTTTATGTGGTCTACGTGGAACTTAGCAAGCATTTGGTGAGGTCACTCATTGTAGGCTAGGTCAAGAAAGTAAGAGCCCATAGGACTAAGGGCAAAGTGGAAAATTGGATCAAAATTTGGCTGTTAGGCAGGAAGCAGAGAGTGATGTTAGAGGATGTTTCTGTTTCCAGTGGGGTTCCACAGGGATTAAGGTTGGGCATTTGGGGAAGACTAACAAGTCAGAAAATTACACAATGAATGGTAGGCGTGATGATACTATGACTTTAAAAGGTATATTTTGTCTTGCTTTTTTTTTGTGAAGACAGGTTGAGACAGTGGGCAGCGAGCAGACTGCTTCAAGTCAATAAAGTAAACAACTTGTGAGGCCTTGGTTTTTTTTCTAAAGTTGGGACAATGGGAACAACCTGAATCGGTGGGGTCAAGCTCCTACAGAACCAAGATTTTAGTTTAGCTTTCAGTAGCTTTTGGGGTTTGGAAGCTGTAAGACATCTCCCTCTGTCTCTTTCTCTGCTACAGCAAAATGCTTGAGTTCACTCTTTCTCAGAGTTTTCTCTTGATATTCTTTCCTCTTGGACTAGAGAATTGCATGTAAAATAATCCATTTTACTGAATTTTCCCTTGTCAAGGGTGTGTTTATGGGATGTTACTATATTGGAACAGTTTCTCTTTCGTAGTTAAATAATCTGTAATTCTGTTTAGTTTTCCAGTAGAATTAAGTTATTCCAATCCATCTTTTATTTGTTTGTAATTTAACTATAATGCATGAATAAAGTGTGTTTTACTTCAAGCCTGATAGTTTGACCAATCGAATGCCTGGCACTTGCCTTTAAAATAAGAAAAGTTTAGGGTCCAGGCTATCTGCTTGACATGTTTTGAGGGGGTTTGGTCTGGTCCATAACAATATGACCCTGGAAAAGACTGAAGATGAGAAAGGACTTTGGTGTGCATAGCCACAGATCACTGAAGGTAGTAGTTAAGAAGTCCTATGTGATTTTTAACTTTTTTTTATTTAAGGTGGAGAATACAAGATGAGGGAGGTTATGTTGGAACTATACAAATGCTGGTTAGGCCACAACTGAGTATGAAGAACGTATGATTGCACAAGAGAGGGTGCAGAGGCAGTATACCAGGATGCTGCCAGGGCTGGACAGAATAACCAGGGGCCATAGATTTAAGGTAAGACATGGAAGTCTAAAAGAGGAGTTGAGATTTATTTTAACCCAAAAGGTATTTGAAATCTTGTGTTCACTGCCTGATTGAGTGGTTGATTCAGACATTTTTAACATTTAAGCAGAATTTAGATATTCACTTGCATTGCTTAGCTTTCATGACTATGCACTAAGAGCTGGAAAATGGAGTTATTGCAATCAGAACTTGGTTGACAGATGCGGGCATGATGAGTTGGCCTTGCTCTGTGCTGTCGGAGGCAAGGGCAGCGGGTGACTCTTAGAGAGACCCCCCCACCCCCACCGCCCGAGACATACCATCCTTTCCCGATGTGTCCTTCAATCAGGCACAATGTGCCTAAGGAGTTGCTGGCTAACCCCACAGGATGAGCCTAATAGACATCCTGTCGCCAGTTGCCGGGAATTCTGAGTGAATCCCTCTGTCCTCCAGCTTAATCGAGGAAAGTTTTGCCATTATTGTGTGATTGCTTTGTGACATTTCCTGTAGTTGGTTGGCCCCAGATGCCAATGATTCTTGCAGAGATGGGCAGCATTGAATCTTGCCTAACATCTAAGATTGTTGTGGAGTAATTAATTCTCATAGATTACCATGATTAGAGAACAGCCATGATTAGAGATCTGGATATTATGAGGCAAACTGCACAGACCTTGGTATTTTTGTGATTAGCAATTGCTATGTGGCTTCCTAATAGTCTTTCCCTGGGACCTTGTCACCTCCATCTTCTTGACTGTCTTTATGCTTATTTTCCACAGATTTTCTTTATCAATAATAGAAAATATAATAATTTTACCAAATTAAAAAATGGTTCTTACTTTGCCTACTCAGATGATGCAATGCCCGTAGAAACAAAACCCTGTCTCTCACAAATGTGACTTTTTCAGTTCTCATGTAAGGAATAATTGGTGAAAAATCACATCCACCTAACTTAGTTTTAATTCAGGAGAAATAAATGTAATTGTTTTCTGATGTTAGAAAGCCTGAAATAAAACTTCCGAATTTTAATATTCTAAATTACCAGAATGAAATTGACGATTCAGAGTCACGTGTCACCTCAGTGCCCTGTAAATTTTCTTTGTTCAGAAACTAATGTAGAAGATTTCTGTCCTTGAGTCATTGGTACTTCACTGCAATATAAATTGAGGCAATTGTAAAACTTTCTTTTGGTATTCTTGAGAAATTAAACAAAAATATGTTTGAATGCGTTAGGTCAGGTGTCATACAAAGGAATTTAAGTGATGTCATATTCGACTGAATGTAGCAAAACAGATAGAAGAAATGTGCAGAAAATATAGAATGCCTTTAATTGGCAGATGCAGATAATAGTGTCCCAGGAAACACATCTGGAACACTTTTGGTTTTCCATCCCACATCTGGTGGTTTGATGGTGCAGTTTTGGGTTCTTGGAAAAATGTGAGGAAGAATATAGAGGATATAGACAAGGTATTGAGTATAAAGTTAGGTAGCAGGAGTGGTTCAGTGTGAAGATCTGTATTACAGGAAGTAGAGTTGATGTACCTTAAATGGTAAGATTATTGTTGGGTGGAGAAGTGGAATCAGCCAAGACGGTAGATGTATGTCTGTAAAAGGCCAACATATTTTGAGCTTCATGGAGGGGACATTGAGTATAAAACAAGAAATGGTACGGATAGAAATCTTCCTTTGGTAGTACAGAACTTGACTAATGCTGAACAAAAAACATTTTGTTGAAGTGTTTTGTCTTGCAATCATCAGCACAATTCACAAGAATATCAATGTAATGTGAAAATAGCATTTTACTTTATGAGAGTGCTGACTGGTTGGCAAGTGGTCTCTGATTTGTAGAAGCATTGTCTTGGAAAATGCAACCGCTAGATGACTGAACTCAACCAGCTTGCAATTTCAATGTTATTTGTGATTGGGCAGCATTTGCTAAATAATCCTGAATATATTACACTGACAAGCAATTTAAGACTGTCCATCAGGCTCGCAGTGTGACAAACTTGCTGTTTCCAAGATAGCAGTGCTGGCAAGGTAGACAGTGTATGGGATCCTGGGCCCATCTGCTTCAGACTGGCTGCTTCCTCCCTTCTTTGATTACCATTTTAATCTTCTTTCTTTTTCTTTTTCTTCATCTTCATCTTGGCTGTAGTGGAGAAGGTGACATTGTGGAGGCGGGCAGCTGGAGTGGGACTCTTGGTGAGGCAGTGGTTTGGCCTGGCAGCAGAACCAAGGAGTCCTGGTTGTGGTGGGCCTGGAGCAGGAGCTCCAAACATTGGCGAGGTGGGAGCTGAAGTGTCAGTGATTTGGTGTGTCCAGAGTGGAGGCACTAGCTATTGTCATGGTGACAGTGGCAACAGAGCCTGGGTCTCCTGATTATTGGCGAGTCAGACGTGGCAGCAGCGCAGCATGGGGCTCCTAGATGTGGGGCAAGTGTATGTCCAGCACAGGACCCTGCATTGGCAGCCCATTGGTGAGGTGGGCCCACCAGAAAAGCAGCAAATCCAATGTTGTTGAGTCCAGCACAGGCAGCAGAAAGGTGGAGGCACAAATGCCATTGATCAGCCAGCTCAGGGCTCAGGATTCATGGTGGAAATGGTGGAATGCAGATGGGCTCGCTTTCAGCTATATCTTTTTATTATTTTTATTCTTAAACTACTCAAAATGGCACCAGATTGTGGCAATAGTTGAAGCTTTTCACAGTATTGTACTATATTGTTCATTGTAGAGTACAAGTGACAATAAATCATCAATCATTCATTCAATTACTGGAAGTTACAAATATGGTTACACGATGTCCTGAACTTTGCAGATAGAAACTTTGCAGATACAAACCAACAAAACAGTTAACATTCTGTCTTTGGTTATGTCCTCAGGGCAGTGCCTTGGCCAACTACGAACAATCTGTCTGGTTGAAAATTTAAACAAAGCTTAGCATTTAACTGTCAGTTATCATCTAACTGGTGCATTCTCCAAGGGAACACTTCTGGCAATCGAGTCCACTTCCTAATACTCTGCTCTCCTACAGTATAAACGCACTTTTCCCCTTACGTTGGTATTCTCGCGAATTGTCCTGATTAGTGCAAGATGAAATGGTTCAACAAAATGGACTTTTTCAGCAATACACAAAAAAATTGGAATTACACATTTGTATGACTTACCACTAGAATTGGAGTATTTTATGCACTCCGGTATACGCCAGTACAGAAAGAAAGTAAAACTCATGGTGTGGGTATAATAAAGATGAGAATGATGCTGAGGTAGTTTTAGCAAGGGTGAAATGCTCAAATAATCAAAGATGGCTTACAAATAATGTAAATAAAAGAATAACCAGTTGGAGGTTTACAAGGCTCTGAAAAATTTTGCAAGTTAATATTGAAAAAATGTTGTAACTGATTGATAAATTACCAACGGTCTCATCAATGGTAGGTTATTACAAGAAGAATAAAGGCAAAAGTTAGAAACCTTTGGGATCTGTTGTAATTTCTATGATTCTGAGACAGGCTGATATTAATACTGATCACAAACAGATAAACATCTCAGTAATCAGAAAATAACCATCCAGATAATCTTCATCAAGTCCACGACTACACTTCTTAACCAGTTTCATTTGATAAGTTATTAAGTTTTTATTGATTTGATCAGTGTACAAGTATTACAATTAACCTTTATCCTGGGTATGTTTTCTTTTCATTGATAACAGGCTCACTGAAAAATTGGCAACAATCTGAAAAAAATTCCAAGATAACCTCTCTAAAAATCTTTCTTCTAAGCCAGCTACCTGTGAACCTTGAAGATTTCGGGAGACTTTCTTCAAACAATTGTCCTCTGTAATTACAATGACAAACTTTTTTTAAACAAACTCTACTGAAACATAAATAGCATAATTTGAGAAGTTATGAGTGTAGATGTTTATTTTTCTTTATTTTCTGTTTATGGTCAACCACAGCTTTTGACTGCTTATGACCCTGATCGTTTCTTTTTTTATTTGCATGCAATTGGTCCTAATTGAGCAGAAAAGTGACCACCCTGAGAACATAAAATCCAGATGTAGCTTCTACACATGTATAGTAGTGGGACATGAGGATCTAAAAATAGAAGCATGTGTTTCAGAAATGGATTTCTTGTGAAACTGTCAGTTGGATGGCTTGTTTAAATTCTTATTTAACACTTTCTCGTGTTAATTTGGAAACTGCTGTTGATAATTCTTTTAAGAGATAGCTGTTTGCACTTACCGTCACATATTTAGGATACGCGTTTATCTGTAATGTCTGCATATTTGGAGACATCCCCAATTAATATACATTAATTTATGGCCAGTTGCATTCTATACTGAAGCACAATGAGACCTCTGACACAAAAACGGATAGCTGAGAAATACAGTAGAATACAACATGTTAGCTGATATAAAAGATAAACGTGAATTAGCCTGTTAAATTAATAACAACAGTTGTTATTACTGTAGCTTTACATCATGCTAATCGCGTTTATTGCTTGTCAGTGTGCCTAATTGTTTTCTTCCTGTATATTTCCCGTTCCGATAATAATCAGCATTGCATAATTTACTTTTGGAATAAACGCGCTGTGGGAAGCAGAGGCGGTCCTCTGGATATGGGAGAACGATTTTAATGGTTGTGGATCCTTTAAATGAAGCGAGGTGTGAGTGTGTATGTGAGTCCTTCAGAGAGAGAGAGCCCCATGCGTTTGGATTAGGATGAACACGTATGAGCCATGTGGCAGCAACATCCACTCCTAACTGCCCGATTCTCCTATTGAAAATGAACAAAAAGGATTGCTGCTCTCAGAAAATAGGGTGAATTATTCGTACAAGAAGTAAGTACCAACCCGCCTCCGTGGAAATCACTTCAATTTGTTAAATGCATTTGAAAAGCGTCTTTTGCTATTGTCGTTCTGGAATTAATGCTGAGCAAGGTTTTATAAAGATGCATATTTTATTAGGCTATACTTAGGTCGGTTTAAAACCTATTACCTAGATGTGAAATACATTTCCATATTGTGGCTTTGTTCATAGTCCATAGAGTGGTATGTAAATGTTCATGATCTTGTAAATGAACACTGTGTGACAGGTTCGGAGAAAATGATGTTGGTGTAATTTATTCAGAATTCCTAATAAGATGCATATTTTCATCAATCCCTTATAGTATGTGCAGCATCTTGCATATTGCCAACTGTATGATTAACAATGTAGTGAGCGCATTGAAATACGATTTATTTTCAAACATTTTAATTGAAATACACCTTTTTACAATAGGGCAGGAACTTGAAAACTCCTGGGTAGAATCTATGATGTGAATACTAAAAAAAAGCTTATTTTTTTTAAAGAAAAGGAACCGTCCTTTAACAATTGTTGAGACAAAGTGCATCGATGCTGATAATCTGTGACTCCATTCATGTACCCCACAGCCCTGATCTGTTCAATATGTTAAGAGTTGATATACGTGTACTGTCAAATAGGAATTGCAGTGTTTGTCCTTTATAGAATATTTTGTACGTATTTAAAACTTATCATTCATAATGTAAGTTGGCTTCATTGCCCAGAAGACTGTGAACCAGTAAATGTAGCTGTTAGTGAAAAGAATCCCATGTATTTCTTCATGTGTTTGTTTTTACCCAGTGGCAGCTCCTGACCTATTAGACCCCAAAACAGCAACTCAGAATGCCAAACCACGGCTGTCCTTTTCTGCAAAACCGACGGTTTTAACTCCAGGAGACGACAGCGACCTGAGCCCAACTGTTATGAAATGGAAGACCGCCTCAGCTAATTTTTTGGTGGTGGTGCTTTATTTGATTATCGGCGCCACTGTATTTCAAGCGCTTGAACAGCCTGCGGAAAGCTCTCAGAAGACCGCAATTACCATCCAGAAACTGGAGTTTCTGGAAAAACACATGTGTGTCAATTCCTTGGAATTAGAACTATTGATCCAGGTAACAAAAAAAGGAGACGCTTTGCCAGTTACTTACACGCTGACTATAAATTAATGATTTGCATGACAGGCTCTGCAATTTGGCCGTATACATAAACGAAACGTGCAGTAAGCGGCACAATAATGACTGAACAACTGAGGTCTTAAATATTGGCATAACTTTACATTCCATTGTTTCCTAATGAACACTTTGTTTAATGACATTACGACTTGCACTCATCTAGGACCTTTAATACTGTAAAATATTCCAAATAATTGGCTGGAGTTATGTCAAACAAAGTATGAAAACAAAGCCAGTGATTTGGTCACAACAATAGGTTTTAAGCAACATCTTAAAAGATGAGGGTGAGATGAAGAGGAATAGCAAGATAATGGGACAGAAAGGTGTAAGGAGGTAATTCCATTAACTTAAGGTACAAGGAGTGAAAGGTGACATAGAGTCATAGAGTCATGGAGTCATACAGCATGGAAACACACAGCGTTGCCTTTTGCATAGCGATTAAAATCAGCCATGCACATGGAACCAGAATTAGAGGAATAGAGAGATTTTGGAGCTAGGGCAGTAGACCATGAGGAAATTACAGGAGGCTGGGAGAGGCAAAGACAGTGCAGAGATGTGAAAACATGGATGACATTTTTAAAATTTGAGGAATTGTTGAAGCGGGACCTCAGTGGCTAATGTGTGTTAAAGAATATAGTACGAGTTCAGATACAGGCAACAGAATCATGCAAGTTTATGGAGCGTGAAGATAGGAGTCAGACCAGAAGAGCATTGGAATAGTTAGCTTTCAAACTAACAAGTATCAATGAGATTTTTAGCAGCATATGAGCTGATGCAGCTATGGAGACAGGTTTTGTTGTATAGAAAGAAACAGGCAGTTGTGATACAGTGTCTATATGATCAGAAGCTCAACTCAGGATCAAATAGATTGTGAATGGTCATGAGTTGACCATTGAGAAGGACAGAATAGATACCTAGGGTGAAAAGTTTATGAAGACCAAAGTTTATGTGAAACACTCTGTGATACCAGAATAGTTTGGTAAACTGTGGCAATATGAAAACATTTATGCATTCCAGATTGCAAGCTGAATTGAAATTGTTATGCTATAAGTACTGCAAAGTACATAAGAGCATAAGAACTAGAAGCAAGAGTGAGTAATTCAGCCCCTGAAACCTGCTGCATTATTCAATATAATCATGGCTGATCTCATCTCAGCCTCAACTCCACTTTCCTTCCTGCTCTCCATACTCCTCCAACCCATTACTAATAAAAATTCTCTGTCACCTCCTTCTGTTTATTCAATCGCTTGGCATCTACCACACTCTGGGGTAATGAATTGCACAGATTCAGGACCCTTTGAGAGAAGTAATTTCTCCTCATCTCTGTTTTAAATCTGCTCCTGCTTATCCTGAAACAATGACTTCTCATTCTAGATTGTCCCACAAGAAGAAACATCCTCTCTACATCTAATTTGTCAACACCCTTTAGCATCTAATATACCTCAATTAAATCTCCTCTCATTCTTCTAAACTCTAGAGAGTATAGGCCTATACCGCTCAATCTCCCTTCACAAGACAAACCCCTCATCTCTGGAATCAATCTAGTGAACCTCCTCTGAACTGTCTCCAATGCATCTACATCCTTCCTCAAGTAAAGAGATAAAAGCTATGTAATTACTCGAGGTAATGACAATAAAGGCACAGTGTAATTCTGAGTTAGACTGTAAACCAACTTCAGAGGGAAGTGATGTGACACCCTGCTTCTCCAAAATTCTTACATTGCTTGGGTTTAATACTGCAATTCTATGTAACTTAAAAGCAAATTGGCTTTACAAAAAGCATTAAGAGGATCCCATTGATTTCCTGGGTACTTTGTCATCAAGCCTGGAGTTGTGTTAATTGTATGGATGTCTTCAGTTTGTTCTAAGTTCCTAATTAAAAAATGGACACCTAAGCATCCAATGTGATAGGCAGGGTATACACACTCATTATCAGCCAAAATTCACTGTCCATCATATTAGGTTAGGTTGATCAAAGACAGGGAAGGCATGAAACAGAACTGTTTAAACTGATGAATAAAGCATTTAATTAAGATCTACATTAGTTCCAGAACATTTTCTGATATTTGTCAGCCCCAGCACCAGATTCGTCATGTAATAAACTTGATCAACGACTTTAAAGGTCTAGCAGGACCTTTTGCAGATCTGTTTAAATGGCTCATCTTACAAGATAGTTGTTGTACAGAAACTCAGGAACTTCCTTCTACCCTAATTCTGGACTTGCATCATTCTTTTGCTTTTCTACTAAAGCCACATGCTTTTCCATTCCTGCACCATTAAAGCTGATACCTTGCAAGGACCTATCTTCTCCCCACTTCATTGTTATCATGTATGGGGTGTTTCTAAGTGAAGTCATCTGAAAACACAATGTCTAGTTCTATGTATACACTGATGATATCCAGCTGTATTTCACCGTCCACTCCTGTAACATTTTCATGCCTTCTACTTTCAGGGTCCTTGCCTGATATCTAGTATTAGGTAAGCAGAAGATCCTTCTGCTTACATACTGAGGGACATACAACTGTTGCATTTAAACTACAGCTCAGTTTCCATTGTCTAGCTAATAACTCTATCCCTTTCCATGGTCGTTGTTTGAGGCTAAACCAGATCATTTGCAACCTTGGTGTCCTAATTGATATTGAGAAAATGACATTAATGACCTTATGTCCTTCCCATTATCATGACTCACATCATAGCAGCATCATCCACCTCTGTTCCTGCCTCTGCTCATCTGCTGTAGAAACCCTCATCCATGCCCTTGTTACCTCAGGACTCAATTATTCTAGTTATCTCTTAATGGGTCCCCCACCTTGTGTTGTCAGTAAATTTGAGATCGTCCTGTTGCTCGCATTTCAACTGATACTGTAGAGTCATTTACAGTCCCGAAAGAGGCCACTGGGCCCATCAAGTCCACACTGAACAATCCAGTTATCCCCAACTTTCCCCTTAATCCCTACAGCCCTGTAGGTCTTTTTGCTTCAAATGCCCCTCAAATTTCCTTTTCATTCAATCACTAATTGTTTCCATTTCCACCACCCTCAAGCGCAGTGAGTTGCAGGCCATGATCACTCACTGCATAAAAAGTTCTTCCATCTAACCTGCATCTCAAATCCAAAACCTCACAGATGTTTCCCCTAGCCTTTGTACTATGAGCAATTAGAGCTGTTTTCCTCCCGACCTTATCCAAACCTTTCGTAACCTTGTTTATTTCTATTAAATCTCCCTCAACCTCCTTTAGTCCAAGGAAAACAACCTCAGCATTTCCAAACTAACGCTGTAAGTAAAAGCTTCTATCTCTAGAGCCATTCCAGTAAATCTCTTCTACATCCTCTCATCCTTTATAAAATGTAGTCACCAGAACTGGATGCATGGCCTAACCTCAAATGATGTGAAGGTTCAGCATAACCCCAACACTGCTGTACTTAATGTCTCTATTTATGAAGCACAAGAACCCATATGTCTTGGTAACCACTCTCTGAATATGCCCTAACACCTTCAAGGATTGATGAACATCCACCCAAAGTTCCTCTGTTCCGGCAGACTCTTTAGAACTATGCCACTAAGTGTATGTTCGATCCCTTCTGCCAAAGTTCATCACCTCACACTTCTCTGTATTAAGTACCATTTGCCTCTTGTCCAACTATTCTGCTAGCCTATCTAAGTTCTGCTGCAAGTACTTCATATCATCCTCAATGCATAACACCCCTCCAAGTTTGGTATTATTAGCAAACTTTGAAATTCTACCCTGTATTCCAAATTTCCAATTCATTTATATGTAACGAGAAAGGTAGCAATCATAGCACTGATCCTTGAGGAACATCGTGCTTCCATCTTTCGATTTGTCAAATAACTATTTACCAATTTCCTTTCCTGAAACCAGTTTCCTTTCTCCGACAGTAAACTAACCCTCAAATTGCATGAATGTCAATTTTGTTAAACAGTTTTAATATTTCACTTTGTTGAAGGCCCCTTAAAACCATATAGTTAACATACACAATATTCCTTTCACCAATCTTCTCTGTTACTTCATCAAAAATTAATTTTGTTTAGGCTAATCATCATCGCTCAAACGCTCCTAAGCGGATATTGAATTTCATTCTTGATTATTGTTTCCAAAACCTTCCCTACTGTTGATGTTAAACTAGCTGGTCTGTGGTGGCTAGCACTATCCTTATATCATTTCTTGAAGAGAAGGACATCATATTTGCTACTCTCTAATCCTTATGCACCTTGTCCTTTGAGGGAATATTGTGTTATTGCAAGCTCTTCAGCTAGCTCCATCGTATCTTCTTTCAGCATCTAGGATGTAAACCATTAGGACCTAGATTTGCCAGTGCTACAAGGGAGGGTTTAAACTAGATTGGCAGGGGGGTGAGATCCTCAACAGCAGGGAGACAAGTGTGAGGCTAGAAGGAGATACAATAATCAGAAATAGTAAGTTGAAGAGACAGGTCAGGCGGGCACAGGACAGGGAATGAGGAATGCCTGTTGGATTAAATTGCATCTATTTCAATGCAAGAGGGCTGACAGGTAAGGCCAATTTACTCAGGGCATGGATAGGTACGTGGGACTGGGATATTATAGCCATTAAAGAAACATGGTTAAAGTAGGGACAGGACTGGTAGTTTAATGTGCCAGGGTACAGGCGCTTTAGGCAGGAAGAGGTGGAGGAAAGAGGGGAGGGGGAGTTGCATTTTTGACTTGGGGAGTACCACAGCAGAGTCAGAGACAAAATAACTGAAGGATCATCCAGTGAGGCTTTGTGAGTGGAACTAAGAAATAAGAAGGGGATGGTGACGTTATTGCCATTATACTATAGGCCCCCAAGTAGTCTACAGGAATTAGAGAGAGATTGGATAGACTTGCAGGAGCAATAGGGTTATCATAGTGGGGGGATTTTAATTTTCCTAACATAGACTGGGACAGCCATTGTGTTAAGGGCTTAGATGGGGTGGAATTTGTTAAATTGTTCAGGAAAGCTTCCTCAAGCAGTATATAGAGGGTCCTACTCGGGAAGGGGCAAATCTCGACCCACTCTTGGGAAATAGGGCAGGACAGGTGACTGTGGGGAGCACTTCGGGACCAGTGACCATAGTTCTATTAATTTTAAAATAGTTATGGAGAGGGACAAAACTGGTCCACAGGTTTAATTTCTAAACTGGGGCAAGGTAAATTTTGGTGGAGTTAGACAGGAGCCTGCAGGGGTTGGTTGGAGTAGTTTGTTTGCAGGCAAAGAGACACCTGGAAAGTGGGAGGCCTTTACAAGTGTGACAGCTAGAGTTCAAGGTCTATTTGTTCATGTGAAGGTGAAGGGCAAGGTTGGCAGGAGTAGGGAATGTTAGATGACAAGAGATATTGATACTTTGACTAGAAAAAAGAAAGAGGCATGGCTCAGGTACAAGTTGGCATCAAGGGAATGCCTGGCGATGTATAGGGGATACAGGAATTTACTGAAGAAGGAAATCAGGAGGGTGAAAAGGGGTATGAGATAGCTTTGGCTGAGAAGATTAGGGTGAATCCAAAGAGATTCTTTAAGTATATTAAAGGAAAAAGCGAACAGGATCCCTTAAGGACCAAAGTGAACATGAATGTGTGGAACTGCAGGAGATGGGCGAGGTCCTCAATGAATATTTCTCCTCTGTGTTTACTGTGGAGAAAGACACGAAGACTTGGGAACTTGGGGAAGTTAGTGGCAATATCTTGGGGACAGTCCATATCATAGTAGAGGAGGTGTTGGAAATATTAGAATGTATGAAGGCGGATAAATCTCCTGGCTCTGACTAGATATATCCAAGAACCCTGCAAGAGGCTAGGGAAGAAATTGCGGGGCTGATATATTTGCATTATTGTTAGCCATGGGTTAGGTCCCGGAAGACTGGAGGGTAGCGAATGTTGTGCCCTTATTCAAGAAGGGCTGCAAAGAAAATCCTGGGAATTATAGACCAGTAAGCTTAATATCTGTGGTAGGTAAGTTACTTGAGAAGATTTCAAGGGATATGATATACATACATTTGGAAAGACAGGATTTGATTAGGAGTAGTTAGCATGGCTTCATGCATGAGAGATCATGTCTGAAAAATTTGTTAGAGTTCTTTGATGAAGTGACCAGGAAGGTTGATGAGGGCGGAGTAGTAGATCTAGTCTGTATGGATTTCAGTAAGGCCTTTGATAAGGTCCCACATGGTAGGTTGTTCTGGAAGGTTAGATTGCAAGGAATCCAAGGAGAGCTGGCAAATTGGATACACAATTGGCTTGATGGTAGGAAGCAGAGAGTAATAGTCGAAGGATGCTTGTCGGACTGGAGGCCTGTTACTGGTGGTGTGCCTCAGGGGTCGGTGCTGGGCCCATTGCTGTTTGTTATCTATACCAATGATTTGGATGAGAATGTACAAGGCATGATTAGTAAGTTTGTGGATGACCCTAAAATAGGCGGTATTGTGGACGGTGAGGAAGGTTATCAGAAGTTGCAGCAGGATCTTGATCAGCTGGGGAAGTAGGCTGAGAAATGGCAAATGGAGTTTAATATAGTTAAGTGTAAGGTGTTGCATTTTGGAAAGTCAAATTAAGGTAGGAGTTTCATGGTGAATGGTAAGGACTTAAGGAGTTAAGTGGAACAGAGGGACCTTGGAGTTCAGGTGCAGAGTCCTCTGAAAGTGGAGTCACAGGGCAGTGAAGAAGGCTTTTGGCATACTGGCCGTCATCAGTCAGTGCATTGAGTGTAGAAGTTGGAAAGTTACATTGCAGTTGTACAGGATGTTGGTGAGGCTGCACTTGGAGTATTGTGTTCAGTTTTGGTCACCCTGCTATAGGAAGGATGTTATTAAACTGGAAAGAGTGCAAAAGAAATTTACAAGGATGTTGCCAGGACTCAAGGGACTGAGTTATAGGGGAGAGGTTGGACAAGCTAGGACTTTTTTCTTTAGAGTGTAGGAGACTGAGGGGTGATCTTTTAGAAGTGTATAAGATCATGAGAGGCATAGATATGGTAAATGCACTCAGTCTTTTTTCCAGGATTGGGGAATCGAGGACTAGAGGACAACAGTTTAATGTAAGAGGGGAAAGAATACATGGGAACCTGAGGGGCAACCTTTTTACACAGAGGGTGGTACGTGTATGGAATGAGCTGCCAGCGGAAATAGTTGAGGCGGGTACATTAACAACATTTGAAAGACATTTGGACAAATACATAGATAAGAAAGGTTTAGAAGGATATGGGCCAAGTACAGGGAAATGGGGTTAGCGTGGATGGACATTTTGGTTAGTATGGACCAGTTTAGGCCGAAGGGCCTGTCTCCGTGCTGTAAGACTCTATGACTATGACGTTATGACCACTTATCTACCTCCCTTCCCAGCATCTCCTCCTTCTTAACTTCTGCCCAACCCATTGTTTTTACTATTTCTGCTTCTACCACAATTTTGTCAGACTCCTCTTCCTCAGCAAACACAAATTCAAAGTACTCATTAAGTGTTCTAGCCTTGTATTGCACCTCTAACCATATGGCACTTCTTGGCCTACAATAGAAGCCACTCTAGTTCTTAGTATTCGTTTACAATTTTCATGCCTACAGAAGGTTTTTGTGTTCTGTTTTGTGTTGACCATCATTTAATAAGTAAATTCTCTTTCTAGACTTATATTCCTCTCCATCTCCCCTCTTAGCCGACTGCATTTGATATGGTTCTCATTTAAATAATTCACTTGATATGCATCATCTATCCTTGTTTTTAGCTTCAATGTAATTTCTATCTCCAATGCAGAGTCATAGAGTCATACAGCATGGAAACAGACCCTTTGGTCCGATCAGTCCATGCCGACCATAATCCCAAACTTGACCAGTTCCACCTGCTTGTGCTTGTCCCATATCCCTCCAAACATTTCTTATTCATGTACTTATCCATATGTCTTCTAAATGTTGTGACTATACCTGCACCCACCACATCCTTTGGAAGTTCATTCCACACTCGAACCACTCTCTGTGTAAAAAAGTTGCCCCTCAAGTCTTTTCTAAATCTTTGTGCTCACCTTAAAAATATGCTCCCTAGTCTTGAAATCCCCCACCCAAGGGAAAAGACACCTGCCATTCACCTTATCTATGCCTCTCACAATTTTATAAACCTCTAGAGGGTCGCCTCTTAACCTTCTACGCTCCGGTGAAAAAAAGTCCCAGACTATTCACTGTCTCCTTATAAAGGAATCTTGATTTTGGTTCAGTTTTATTGGAATATATGTAACCTATTCCTTAAACTTCTTCTCGTTAAAGATCACCCATTGTTCCACCACAGTTCTTCTTTTAAGTCTTTAATTTCATTTTATCCTGATGAAATTCCTTCTCGTTGCATTGAAATTAGCTCTCTTGTAGCTTAGATATTGTATTTTTTGAGACCGTTCTTTGCATTTCTCCACTGCTAAGCAAAGCTTATAATCTGATGGTTACTGTCAGCAAAATATTCTCTCACAAACACATGGTCCACTTGTTCTACGCAATTTCCCAACATTAGATCCAACAATGAGAGATAGTAAGTACTACAGATGCTGGAGTCAGAGATAACACAGTGTGGAGCTGGAGGAACACAGCAGGCCAGGCAGCATCAGAGGAGCAGGAAAGTTGCCGTTTTGGGTCGGGACCCTTCCTCAGAAGATCCAAAATGTCAACTTTCCTGCTCCCCTGATGCTGCCTGGCCTGCTGTGTTCCTCCAGCTCCACACTGTGTTATATCAGATCCAACAATATTTTCTTTCTCGTTGGACTGAGAATACACTGATCAAGAAAGTTCTCCTGCATATTGTTCAGAAATCCCTCCTCCTCTTGACCCTTGCATTTAAAGCCCCACAATATAACCACTTCTTTTAGTTCTTGCATATTCTCTGATTTCTCTGCAAATTTGCTCTTCTCTCTGACACACTGTTTGGAGGTCTGTAGAATTCCCCCCTCAAGTCCACTTTATTCATCAATCCTGTGCTCACAGACCAAAGATGTGCAGGTTAGGTGGATTGGCCATGCTAAATTGCCCGTAGTGTTCAGTGATGTGTAGATTAGGGGGATAGGTCTGGGTGGGATGCTTTTTGTATCGGTGTGGACTTGTTGGGCCGAAGGGCCTGTTTCCACACTGTAGGGATTCTATTCTATGATTCTATGAAAAAGACCTATATTGGCTCTTGGTCCAGCTTTACCTTGATTTTAAAATTCTTATCCTTCTTTTCAAATCCCTTCATAGCCTTGCATCATTCTTCTCTGTAACCTTTCAGTTCTGCAGCCCATTGACATTTCTGCATTCCTCCAATTACGGCCTGTCCTGCATCTCCAATTTTACCTACTCTATAACTGGGGACTGCACCTTTAACTACTTGATCCCTAAGTATCTCCATCTCTGTACCTGTCTTTTCATGTTTAAGGCACCCCTTATAATTTCCTTTATTGTCACATGTCCCAGTATCTCCTTATGCTACCCTGTGTGAAATTTTGTTCGTTAATAAACCTTAGGACATTTTACAATGTTAAGGATGGTGTTTAAATGCAAATTATTGTTGGTGACATGTAATTTGAGATTACTGAGTGGACCTGTATTCTGACTGGGAAATTGACAACTGAGCATAAGACTTTGCTGGTGATGTACCATTTTTGGTTGCTTTCAAAACCAGCTGTATTGCACTATTGCATATGGTTGCGGTAGATTTGCTTTTGAGTGAAAGCAGCAAAGAAACCAGGGTAAATAGGGAATTGGTCACAGAAAAGATAGGAGGAGGACACTGTGCAAGAGCCATCTGCAGAGTCAATCTTCAGGGAGCATTTCAGGGGAGCAATATCTCAGGTGCCTTTACCACAAAGAGGCTGTTACTGATCAATGTCACTCGCTGTAGCCACAGGCCATAGTCATTATTGTCTGTGGCTGTCGAACTCTCCACAGCTCTCACACAGGCTACTTCGAGGCTGCTGCAGGTGACATCGCTGATGTCAGTTTGCAGTACGCTGTTGCGTATGACAGATGATGAGGTGGCATTACTCATATTATCTTATTTAGGCAGAATATATGAAAAGGAGAATGAATGAAAACAAGGTTTTATATGCGTGGCAGGTTTCCCTGAGATCCAAGATGGTCTTGTATTATATAATCACCAACCTCGCTCCTTTGTTAAGAGAAAGTAATCCCACTCCCTCAATGTCCAGATTGTCTGTGCCTGGTCCTCTGAGGCAGTTGTGATTTAGTTATCTGTCATCAGTCCTCTGTTCCATCTTTGCTTTAAGCAGCATGTCAGGACAGAGGCTGGTTTCTGGAAAACATTGACTCTTCAGACATGCTTCGTGACTCAAGTCTGGCTTGAATACTGCCACTAAAACTACAGACAATTGTATGCTCAAACAATGCTTCTGTTGCCTGGATTGTTCTGGTGGAGCTTCTCAGTAAAGACCCAAGTGAGCAGAGTTTTCTCCAGATTCCTCGGCTTTGTCTTCATAAAGTGTGAGCCTTTGCATCACCTGAGCACAAGAGATTCAGGGGAAGGAGCAGGAGCAGGAGAAGGAGGAAGAAGTGCAGTGTGAAGAGGAGAGTCAGCAAGACAGGTATTGGCCATCCATGCTATTAGAGAACAGCTCATTGAAAAGCATTTCATGTAAACCTTTCCTCCCTTTCAGTACACTTGTACAGAGTCCTTATCACCACTGACCCATCTGTCACCATACATTGCCATCCTTGCTTTAGCAGTCTTGCATTCACTTTGATACTAATACAAATATCAACACAAAATACAAAACAGAACGAGTTTATTAAACAAATCCATTCCATTGATACTAGCAGTTAACACATTACCGGACCTCTCTGTCTCCATCTCTGGCAACCGACTTAAGCACCGACATCCATTTCAAACCCAACGAAACCCACAGCTACCTCGACTACACCTCCTCTCAACCACCCTGTTGCAAAATGTGATCCCTTACTCCCAATTCCTCCACCTCTGCCGCATCTGCTCCCAGGATGAAGTGTTCCACCCTCGGACATCACAGATGCCATCCTACTTCAAGGACTGTAATTTCCCCTCTCCCGTGATTCAGACTGCCCTCAACCCCATCTCCTGCATTTCCCACACTTCTGCCCTCAAACGCCCTCCCAACAACAACAACAAGGATAGACTCCCCCGGTTCACACATACGACCCCTCCAAAACCAACGCATCATCCTCTGCCATTTTTGCCACCTGCAATCTGACCACCAAAAAGATATTTCCTTCCCCAACCCTATCTGTTTTCCATAGAGACCACTGACTCCACAACTCCCTCATCAGCTCCACACTCCCCACAAACCTTCCCAGGACACCCGGCACCTTTCCCTGCAACCGCAGGAAGTGCTACACCTGCCCCTGCATCTCCCCTCTCACCTCCATCCAAGGCCCCAAACAATCATTCCAAATCTGATAGAGATTCACCTGTATGTCTTCTAACCTGGTCTATTGCACTTGTTGCTCACGACATGGTATCTTCTGTATCGGGGAGAACCAAGCGCAGACTCGGGGACCAATTTGCAGAGCACACTGCAATCAACACCACCATCCCGTTGCCAGACATTTCAACTCCCCCTCCCTCCCTTGGCAACATGCCCATCCTGGGACTTCTCCACTGTCAAAATGAGGCCATGTGTAAACTGGAGGAGCAACATCTTATCCTCTGCCTCAGGAGCTTACAGCCCAATGGCCTCAACATAGAGTTCACCAGCTTCAAAATCTGTCCGCCCACAGCCCATCCCATGTCCAGTCCTCCCTCTCATCCTCGCCCCCTTGACCAGATACAACCTGTCCTTCTCACTCATCCGTTCCACCCTTCCCGTTGACCAATCTCTACAACCCCCGACCTCCACCCACCTATCACCATCCCACCTACCTTTCCCCAGCCTCAACCCCTACCTCTATTTATTCGAGTTCCCTTCTCCGTCCCCAGTCCTGATGAAGCATCCAGACCCGATATGTTGACTTTCCTGCTCCTCTGATGCTGCCTGACCTGCTGTGCTCATCCAGCTCCACATTTTATTGACTCCAAATGGAGTACTACCTAGCTAGAAACAATACGACAGCTATAAATGATCCAGTGTAAATGATACATCCACTTTATTTAGCTGCTACATTGAGACCAATTTCTGTTGAGCCTGCACAGACTCAATTGTGGATGGACTAAATTAAAATAAAAATTTATGCTGCTCTTTACCATAGTTTGTGAGCTTAGTACTGTGCTGTAAAACAGTAAATGTGACAGATTTAAAAGGACAGGATCATATGTATGACCTACCAGTAGAACTGAAGTTGGTAGTTTAGATTTTGATTTCCATTCCAGGTCAAGTGGGCAAAGCAATGGGAAATGGAATTCAACCCAGAAAAGTGTGAGACAATGCGCTTGGTGAGGGCTAATGAAACAAAAGATTACACAATGAATGATAGGACCCTAGTAAATACTGAAGATCAGAGGGACCTTGGTGTACATATCCACAGATCCTTGAACGTAGCGGGGCAGGTCGATGAGGTGGATTAGAAGTCATATGGGATACTTACCTTTAATAACTGAAGCACAGAATACAAGAGCAGGGAGCTGGAACTGTATAAAATGCTAGTTAGGTCAGAACTGGGATGTTGGGAAGACATAATTGCACTGGAGAGGGTGCAGAGGAAATTTATCAGAATGCTGCCTGAGCAGAACAGTCATTGGAAGGGAGAATAACCACGGTGCACAGATTTAAGATAAGAAGTAGAAGGCTGCCTGGCAAAATTCATTGCCTGAATGTGTGGTTAGGTAAGAAACTCTTGTAATATATAAATGGTTTTTAGATATTCACTTATGTTGCTTTAGTCTCCAGGGATACAGGCCAAGAGCTAAGAAATAGGAGTAATGCCACTAGTTCTTTGTAAAAAGTAACAATGCTTCTACCAGTCCATAGGGCTGCTGTCTCATTAGGGAGGGCTCACTAGTGGTGGTTCAATCTGAGGGACACCACACCTCAGGCGAGGAGAAAGGTTGAGAAATAGAGTCCTTCATAGCAACCTTAATAGATACAGGAATTGAACCCATGCTGTTGGCATCACTCTGCGTTGTAAGCCAGCAGCCAGCAACTAAGCTAACAAAATATCTTGGTAGACTGGTATAGCCATGATAGACTGAATGGGCTATTCTATGCTTTAACCATTTATGAGTGTGTGGCCAGTGTTAAATCAGTACATGAATTTTTAATGTTTTGTGGTCAATTCAAATAGTAGAGATGAATGCTCGTGCAAAAAAATTCACAATGTATTGCTGAGTCCAGTGTTGCATTTGAGATTAGTGCAACATCAACTCACATCCATTCACACTTAGTTAGAGCCTTTTACATGATATAAAGTCAGAAGACTATTCTCAGGAATGTAATCAGCCAAATAAGCTAACATCAAATTAATACTTCCTACATTGCAACAGTGATTACACTTCAAGAGTATTTGGTCGGCAATAAAGGGCTTTGAGAATATTGGCTGTTGCAAAAGCTGCTTGAAAATTGTAAGTCTTTGAACTGAGTCAAAGCAGGAAACATAATCAGGCAAGCAAATGTTTGGTCAGTAAGGTGGATTTTAGAGAATGTTTTAAAGAAGGAAGAGAAATGGAAAGTGGCATGATATAGAGATGGTAAAGCTGAGATAACTTCAGAGAGGCTGGTATCCTGTTACTAAATCACCCTTTATTTACACACGGAGAGTCCTTGACACTGATCCAGCTCCCTCAGAGCCAGCTCTCAGAATGAATAGAATGTTTGACATGCCTGTTTATATTCTGTCAGCCAGGGCTCCTTGATTGGACCAGTTTTACAGCCCCACTCAGGGAACTCATATTCTACGAGGTCCACCTGGCTGACCTTGTTACAATGACTACAGTTACAAAACTAAGGGCTTACAAAGTTGAAGGCATTGCTGCCAAATGCAGACAAAGGCCCAGCTATTCACAAGACACCAGTGTTGGTGGACTGCAGAACTCTTGAAGAATTGTGGGGTTGAAGAATGTAACTGGGAAAGTTAGCGCCAAGACAGTAGAGGCATTTGAATGCAAAGATGAGAATTTTATTTGGGAGCCAATGTAGGTCAATGAAAACATGCATCGAGGAAACAAGATGGCGCACTAAAATAAAACAAAGAACTGTGGATGCTGGAGGTCTGAAACAGAAACAGAAAGTGCTGGAGAAACTCAAAAGGTCTGGCAGCATTTGTAGAGAGAAAAACAGAGCTAACGCATGGAGTCCAGTGACCCTTTGTCAGAGCTGGAAATAGCTGGGAAAGTATAGTATTTATGCTCGTGGTGGGGGTGTGAATAGAATACATGAAGATGGGAGGAAGAGATGCTGCCAGACCTGCTGAGTTTCTCCAGAACTTTCTGTTTTTGCTTTAACATTTGGTGATGTTTGGATATGGGCTGCAGGATGATCTTAATGGTGTTCAAGACTCTAGTTGATTAATTCTGAAGAGAATTATTGAATCATCAAATAACAACACAAAAAAAGGCCAATCAGCTCATCAGGTCTGTTTCAGCTCTTTGAAAGACCTATCCAGTTTGTGCTAGTCACCTATCCTTTTCCTCATAGGTTTGCAAATGTTTCCATATCAATTCCTTTTTGCAGTTATCACTGAAAAAGCTTACACTACCCTTTCAGACAGGGCACTCTTGATCATAACAACATACTGCATAAAAGATGTTTTCATCATTTTGCCTCTGGCTGTTTTGCCAATTAACTTAAACCTGTGCCCTTAGGTTACTAACCCTTTTGCCTCTGGAAACAATTTCTCTTTATTTACATTCACAAAACCCTCCATGATTTTATACTGATCATGTCTCCTTTTGACAAATTCTGTGTGTGTGTATGTGCGTATAAAGTTAATCATATTGAAATTGACTTTGAGTTAAATACGAAAGAGAAGACTAATTATCAACATGAATTTTACAAACATAATTAATTTGTAAATTTAATATTTATGATTTATTAAATGCAACAAATGTTATTCATTATCTTTCCATTGTTGTTGATATATCTGCAAGAACCATCAATATTTTAGCCTTATACCTGCCATAAATCTCACACAAAGAAATATACACAAGATTTTAATAAGATGAAATGTTGATACTTTTACAGTTACGTCATTTTACATTTTCTTTAATGAGCATTGCCTTAAAACTCCTCCAATTGCTGCAGAACCACAAGCTATTAGCTGAATATATTTTTTACATGTGCCAAGTATACAATATACAGTCTCAGGCTGCTCTGAGTAATGGATGAGTTGAACTGATAATCTCTACAGGGCTGTTCACATATTTGATAATAAATAGAACTTTGGTCTTTCCACATGCATGAATCACGTTCCCCATGTATATCATTTACATGTTGAAGATGATAATGCAATGCCCTCTGTATTTACCTTATGTACCTGGGAACAATGGGCTGAGTCTTACTTCTTTTGGCTAAGTTATGTTTTTTTTAAGGCTATTTTGCCCGCAAGACCTAGTAAAATATCTCACTGTATCTTAAACTCACCTCATTAACTACCTACCGCACCCCATGACATCCTTCTTGTCCAATTCTATTCTATCCTTACCATTGTGTTGTTCCCGGAACAACTCGCCAGTCAGTGGATAATCAGCAAAAGATCAGTATCCCTTGCCATCTTTATAAGGCTACCATACACTCGGACAAGCATTGGCAGTACATTATTGCCTCTTTCTGGTAACGTAATGGCTTAGCAGCCACCAAGCCATGATGTTCAACGGTAGCTGACTCTCACTCATACATGCAATCCCATTCTTTCATACTAGCTGCTGTTTAACAGTAAAAGTACACAATTTATTGTCCTTAGCTACATGCCACCTAAATACCCTGCTACTCTGTTGTCAATGCTTACTATAGACCTATGTCTTGTCATTGCGCAATCAGGGGAATGTCACATATGGGCAAGCAATTAGACAATACTAAACATGAGCTTTTATTTACAGCCTGAAAAAGTGAACACAAACAAAGCCAATCAAAGCTACAGTTTGCATCCACTATGCAAGCTCAATGCTGACATCATGACCAATGGCTATTTTACATTCCATGATATTCTGCTGCACTGAGCTCTCATCTGCGGGAACCAAGTGTTAGTCTGGCCTGTCTGGCTTGTAGCGCTTGACCCAGCTGAGCTCTGCCATGCACAAGGAACATTTTTTCTTCCACTATCTCCTTGTCCTCCCCTTTGAAAACTGCTCCCATTCCACTGGCTCTTCAGCATTGGTCACCTCGACTTGTTGCCTGTTCCAGAGCACCACACAACAGGATGATGTGGCACATCTGTCGGGACTATACCAGAGGAACCCCTAAACTAGTCCAAGCTGTGGGACCGCATCTTCAGAAATTCTATCGTCTGCTGCACCAAAGCCCTGTGGCATTAACTTGGTAAAGGTGCTGTGTCAGCTCAGTGAGAGACACATTACATCAAATGGGGTGTGTCAGCTGTTCTCTGACCTCCTTCCCATCCCAGATCCACCTCAATCATTCAACATATTGAATTCAATACAACCATCATCATGCTTACTTGAGATATAATGCAGCGATGTTCACCTTCAGAAAACCCTTCCATGTTTCACAAGTGATTGGATGCTTTAGGTCAGCATTCATCTCCTTTTAAATCATTACCATTAACCTCTGCATCGGTGCAATGCAAATTTTAGATTTGCAAGCACCAATCGCCTTTGACCAGCATTTGAACTGTAAGCACACTCAATCTACATTGCAGATGGGTGAAGAAGTTATTGCAAATCAAATAAAGCTGGAGTTTGCAAACACATGCTTCATGTATTTGCCCTTTGATTACCTAGTGTCCTCCAGACATGAATCCTCAGCTTTTGCCCATCAAGCTGACAATGAGGCTGCCCACCCTGGGAATTATTCTAACATGTTGAATTGCATTTCACATCTAGAAAATGGCAGATAGATGACAGGGATTGCAGCTTGTGTTGGACACAGTAAGCACTGGCCTTCACCTGGTTGCTAGGTAACCAGCCCGTTCCCCCCACCAGAACCTCCTGAACCCTGACATTGCATCTTAATTCTGCCAAACTTACTCCTCTACAGTCCCCTGTGGAGGCTGTGATGGTGTTCACTGACAATAACCACTCCTTCCTTCTTAGCCTGCCAAGCCCTCCAACGCAGTTCTACATACCTTCCATATATCTTGAGTTTCCACCCATCATTATCTTTGTCCCTAACTCTATTCATGCCTCTGCTTCCTCCCCAGACTTGACTCCTGCACCATGTTTGGCAATGAACACCCCCTCCCCCCTGCTGCCTTGTATACTCTTGCACCCCTGTTCATTGATGAAGAGAGAGAGACCCCCAGGACTATATTTTCCCCAGACTTCTGACCGCCTTTGACAAGCAGTCCTGAGACTGCTGTCTTCACAGCTTTCTGACTGATGGTTCTACTGACTGCAGGACTTGCCATCGCCCACTCCTAGCACTTTATCCAATAGATTCCTTCACTATGTGTAGCCCAAGTGTAAAACTGACCATTGCCAAGCCCTGGGCTTTGTGTGGACTGTGCCCATGATTCACAGTACTGGGGCCCCTGGACAGCCTCCCCACTCCTATCGATAGGACTGAGGGTAACTTCCAGCCACTTTATAACATGGCTATTTGGCTGAATAAATGTGGAGTGTGTCCGCTGCACAGACAGCTGGCACAAGCTGCAGGTGTTTCATTGATGCTTGAGATATTGACATTTTATGTGCCATACATCAAGCTGTCCACCCCACAGACAGATCCATATTGACAAACAGCCTGTCTGTGTGTCTCATAAAACAGCACATCAATATGGCAGTACTAACAGCCTTAGATTCTGGCTGTAGTGGCAATGTATTAACAGGCATGGCAAGGCACCAGGCATGCACTAAGTGAGCACGCACTAAGAGAAAAAGTAAGCAGCCCTGAGATGAATCAGAGATAGTAGGAACTGCAGATGCTGGAGAATCCGAGACAACAAGGTGCAGGGCTGGATGAATACAGCAGGCCAAGCAGCATCATAGGAGCAGAAAGGTTGACGTTTCGGGCCTAGACCCTTCATCAGAAAAGGCAGAGGGGAAAGGGGTTCTGAAATAAATAGGGAGAGAGTGGGAGGCGGATAGAAGAGGGATAGAGGAGAGGATAGGTGGAGAGGAAACAAACAGGTCGAAGAGGCAGGGATGGAGCCAGTAAAGGTGAGCGTAGATGGGGAGTTAGGGAGGGGATAGGTCAGTCCAGGGAGGACGGACAGGTCAAGGGGGCGGGATGAGGTTAGTAGGTAGGAGATGGGGGTGCGGCTTGAGGTGGGAGGAAGGGATAGGTGGTAGGAAGAACAGGTTAGGGAGGCAGGGACGAGCTGGACTGGTTTTGGGATGCGGTAGGGGGAGGGGAGATTTTGAAACTTGTGAAATCCACATTGATACCATT
>NC_063340.1:53399501-53488848 GCF_021869965.1 Rhincodon typus
GGCCTGGGATGGGGGTGAGGGAGGAGGTATGGGGGCAGGTGTAGCACATCCTGCGGTTGCAGGGAAAAGTGCCGGGTGTGGTGGAGCTGGTGGGGAGTGTGGAGCGGACAAGGGAGTCACGGAGAGAGTTGTCCCTCCGGAAAGCAGATAAGGGTGGGGAGGGAAAGATGTCTTTGGTGGTGGGGTCGGATTGCAGATGGCGGAAGTGTCGGAGGATGATGCGTTGGATCCGGAGGTTGGTGGGGTGGTACGTGAGGATGAGGGGGATTCTTTTTTGGTTCTTATTGCGTGGACGGGGTGTGAGGGATGAGGTGTGGTAGATGTGGGAGACACGGTTGAGGGCGTTCTCGACCACCGAGGGGGGGAAGTTACGGTCCTTGAAAAACGAGGACAACTGAGATGTACGGGAGTGGAATGCCTCATCCTGGGAGCAGATGCAGCGGAGGTGAAGGAATTGGGAATAGGGGATAGCATTTTTGCAGGAAGGTGGGTGGGAGGAGGAGTATTCTAGGTAGCTGTGGGAGTCGGTGGGCTTGAAATGAATATCGGTTTCTAGGTGGTTGCCCGATATGGAGACAGAGAGGTCCAGGAAGGGGAGAGAGGTGTTAGAGATGGTCCAGGTAAACTTAAGGTTGTGGTGGAAGGTGTTAGTGAAGTGTATGAACTGTTCGAGCTCCTCGTGGGAGCACGAGGCGGCGCGGATACAGTCATCAATGTAACGGAGGAAGAGGTGGGGTTTAGGGCCGGTGTAGGTACGGAAGAGGGATTGTTCCACGTAACCTACAAAGAGGCAGGCGTAGCTTGAGCCCATGCGGGTACCCATGGCCACCCCCTTTGTCTGTAGGAAGTGGGAGGAATTGAAAGAGAAGTTGTTGAGTGTGAGGATGAGTTCGGCTAAGCGGATGAGGGTATCAGTGGAGGGGGACTGGTCGGGCCTGCGGGACAGGAAGAAGCGGAGGGCCTTAAGGCCATCTGCATGGGGAATGCAGGTGTAGAGGGACTGGACATCCATGGTAAAAATGAGGTGTTGGGGACCGGGGAATTGGAAGTTCTGGAGGAGGTGGAGGGCGTGGGTGGTGTCACGGACATAGGTAGGGAGTTCCTGGACCAAGGGGGAGAAAATGGAGTCTAGATAGTTGGAGATCAGTTCGGTGGGGCAGGAGCAGGCGGAGACAATGGGTCGACCAGGGCATTCAGGTTTGTGGATTTTGGGAAGGAGATAGAAGCGGGCAGTGCGAGGTTGGGGAACGATGAGGTTGGAGGCCGTGGGTGGGAGGTCACCTGAGGTGATGAGGTTGTGGATGGTTTGCGAGATGATGGTTTGGTGCTCAGGGGTGGGGTCATGATCAAGGGGGCGGTAGGAGGAGGTGTCGGAGAGTTGGCGTCTGGCCTCGGCGATGTAGAGGTCAGTGCGCCATACTACAACTGCGCCTCCCTTGTCCGCGGGTTTTATGGTGAGGTTGGGATTGGAGCGGAGGGAGCAGAGGGCTGCACGTTCTGCGGGGGAGAGGTTGGAGTGGGTGACAGGGGTGGAGAGGTTGAGGCGATTGATGTCTCGATGGCAGTTGGAGATGAAGAGGTCGAGGGAGGGTAGGAGGCCTTGGGGTGGTGTCCAGGAGGAGGGAGCCCTGAGATGAAGCCTGGTCCAATTTGTGCGCTAGCTGCCAGCTTGTGTATGCAAAGTATCCTTGCAACAGCCTTTCAATGCTCGTTGCTGATGCACTTGAAATGCACGTCTATGTTTCCAAAGCATCTTGCAAGTCAATTGGAGAGGTACTTTGACAGTTATGAGGGATGCCAGTGTCCATGGATGGGGTGTGCAATTGGTGGGTGCCCATGGATCATGCCCTAAGATGTTATTTGGTTGAGCAACATGGAAGCTCCTCGCAGCCAGCGATAAGCTGAAGTCACCAGGTACTCACTCCGATTTCCATGTAGATGTTAGCAATGTCTAGCTGGATCAGCTAAGATAGGAAGATGAATATTCGTGGTGTTAATAAGATGCTTAACAAACAATAACACTGCCTTAATTGACAATTCACTGCTGCCTAGTGAGAAACCATCTCTCTGCACAGCAATAAAACACCTCTTCTTCTTCAGGTGGCTTAGGAAATTCGGCATGTCCGTAAGGACACTCATTAACTTTTACAAATGCACCATAGAAAACATTCTATCCAGGTGCATAATGGTTTGGCAACTCCTTTGCCCAGGACCATAAGAAACTACAGAAGGTTGTGTGCACAGCCCAGACCATCACAGAAGCCAGCCTTCCATCCATGGACTCCATTTACACTTCTCATCATAGAAAGGTTGCCAACATCATCAAAGACCCCTCCAACCCCGGTAATGCTCACCTCCAACCTCTTCCGCCAGGCAGAAGATAAAGAAGCTTGAACACATGCACTAACAGGTTCAAGAACAGCCTGTTCCCTTACATTATTAGACTGATGAATGGACTCTCTAACTTCAAATAATGTTGATCTGTTAATGTTGATTTTGCTTCGCTCACCTCCTGTGCAGTGTAACCTGTATGCCTCACTTTGTCTAAGCACCCTATAATCTGTATGTCGTTGCTTGCTATGATCTGCCTGTGCTGCTTGCAAGAATATGTTTTCACTGTGCTTAGGTACATGTGACTACAATAAATCAAATCAAATCAAATCAAAAAAACATGCAGTGACCTGGTCCCAATGTCAAGGTAGGCCTTTTGCACAACTCTGTCAATAACCCTGTTATAGCGCATGTTGTTCAGATCTCTGTAAGCTTCTGCAAGATCTCAATTAAGCTTTTTATTTAATCAATCGTTAACAACAGTGAGAGAGAGGCATCTACTGACCGCTCTTAGGACAACACCATTCTCATTTAAAAACCGAAAGAACTGCGGATGCTGTAAATCAGGAACAAAAACAAAGTTGCTGGAAAACCTCAGCAGGTCTGGCAGCATCTGTGAAGGAGAAAACAGAGTTAACGTTTCGGGTCCGGTGACCCTTCCTCGGAACTGACCATGCTCATTTACCCACTTTCCACTCTGCCGGTGCCTCTGTTGCTAATAGCTATACTCGTCTTTAGTCTGTAGTATCAAGGTCCAAATCTGCTCAAAATCATACATAACTTATATGTGTTCTCAGAAACATACTTAGTGAAAGTTCAAACGCCTTTAACCTTCAAAGATTTACCTATTAGAGACATACATCATTAAAACAGTAGATTGTGAGACACTGACTTCCTTTGGATTTAGTCAGTGAAGTGAATTGGGACCTCAAGGCTAGGCCCACAAAGCAAGTTGTAGGAAGTGGTGCAATCCCATTGTGGAGGATGGGAAGTAATTTGGCTCCTCTGGGATCCACAAAAATAATTTGAGATTTACTTTTGATGGGTCTGTTCAAGTTTCTGTAAGTTCTGACCAAAGGGGAGCGTTGCATTTACACGTAGAACTTCTATACCTTAAAAGAAGACTTGTTGTCATTTGTCTTGTCATCCTTGTATTTGTGTGTTATTCATCTTTGAACTGGTTGGGTATGTGCTTGATATTAAATGTTGTCTAATTGTAACATTTCCGGATGGTTAGATAGAAAATTTGTGAACTGTAGTAGGTGCTATCAATCCTTGTGGACTTGTGTCCATGCCAGAAGTCATTGTTACTGGAATTCGTGGTTCATTACATTTAGGAAATACTGGCATTGATGCGGATTTGCATGACGTTGTTGATTCCAAACTGGTTTCAATTTATGTCGTTCCATGCAGGAAGGCACTGATGGTTCCATTTGATCTGTGTAAGAATAGAATTGTGGGCATCTATGAGCCATCAGGATTCTTTCATTGTGGTTATCAATTAATGGTATCAAGTAAGGACAAAGCTTACTCTACAATATTATGTGGCTTATACCAGTAAATCTCTATCTGTATTAGGCATTTACATTAGATACTCTGGCAGTGATGTTTGTAATTCCGGTATCAGAAGTAGGTTCAATTGGTGCAAATATTGATACAGAGATAGTAGGAACTGCCAATGCTGGAGAATCTGAGACAACAAGGGGGTCTAGACCCGAAACGTCATCTTTCCTGCTCCTCTGATGCTGCTTGGCCTGCTGTGTTCAACAGCTCTACACCTTGTTATCTCTGGTGCAAATATTGATACTTGATTGCAACAGTTGCACCAGGATATCAGTTTCACTATGTATTTAACTTCCATTGGTGAAATTGAGATAAGTGATCTGCAATGTGTGTAGTTGCTTAAATATCTTAGAAAATACATTCATGACAGTCTGTATTTTTATATCTCAGCAGCACTATGCATGATAAGTCTATGTACCCTGTAAAGGCAATCCCCACTTCAGCCACTACCACTGCTTTTCCTCACCAGTGCTTTGTTCATCACTATCTCATGCTTCCTCAACAAGAATGTTGTGTGGTGAATTGTGATGCGAGTGGAAGTAGTGAGAGTTGGTGTCAAAACAAGTTTTTGGAAATAGCACAATCTTTGTGTGGGTAGGGAAATCTGCTCAGTGTGTCAGAAATAAGCATCCTGGTACCTGACTTCTATTGCACTTCAAAGTAAGATATATGCCAGGTACATGGATAATTACATCTGTCGCTTTGAACTCTTGCAAATTGTTGACGGCTACCATTGTATCACATGTGGTCTGTTCCAATGCAGATGTGGTTTTAATCTCATGAATCATGATTATATCAAGTTCTGCATATAGTAGTAGTCATTCTATTGTTGAACCATTGGTATCTAAAAGTCGGAAAATTTTGGGAAGGCAAGTTGAGCTTCCATATTGACATCATAATGTGATTGTCCCTGTCCAAATTGGCTTTCATCTGTGTGTTGTCATGCCTTTTCAGGTCATAAAATGTTAATGCTTGTAAAATTTCTTGATACTTTATACATTTAACATAGTGTGTGAGGTTAACAATATAAAATACTTTTCCCGAAGTTTGGCCCTTACTTGGTCAATTCTGAACTTCATGGATGTATTTGCATATGTGCACCTTCTTAACATTTTCTTCGCTGCTAGTTTTGTGGTATTGTGCTGTCTTGTTGTTCTGTGCGTTTGTTCTATGGTCTGGTTGGTCTTTGGAACGAGATTGCATGCATGGCCACTGCTTTACAGTGAAAAGTTACACAGCTTTATAGTTCATGTGACAAACTGCATCTGTTATAGATTTTGTTGGTTTTGTGTGCTTTAGTGACTGTAGCAATAATGATGGCTGTACCTTCAGTATGTATTAGTTATTGGTCTGCCATCTGGCTTTGTACTTGTGTCTATCCTTAAGTAATGCATCAATGTTACAGCTCTTTTCACTGCCAAAAATTCTTCCTAAACGCTTTAATTATTCTAGAGATGAAGATTAACTCAATGAGCCTTTCTGACACTTCCACTAAGGAAAAGTTATATTCACATCCTTTACTGTGGCATGTTTCAACAAACTTGTCAATAAACTCCAGGAGTTGCTGTCTGTACCTCATTTGGAGTCCGTTAGTCTGAGATTAATTCTCACTCTGACTTGATCTTTGATATTCTTCCAGATCTTTCTGATTGTACAGAGGAAGACTGGTTATGTTAATTCTGTGAAGCCCCTTTCTGGCAAACAAGATTTTTAGAGCTCTTTTGTCAGATTTCTTGATCTATAAAATAGAATTGCACATGTTGTTTGATCAATTGTAATTCAATAAAGGTATCACTGGATGTCCATTTCATAATGAAGATTTTGTTATCCATGGTTCAGTGATAGAAACACTGCGGTATACCACCTTACATGTGTATCCTTGACTTAGTGTCTGTGTGAATTGAGAGTGCTCTTTTCTTACTAGCAGAGACTATACAGCAATTATTTAGAGAGAGTCTGTTATTTATCTATCAACTGTCAAGATCAGAACATCCTAAGCTTCCAGCTTTCAGCAATGTCTATAGTCTACAGCTCAGAAATACCCTTCAGGCTTTTATTTTCTTTTCAATTAGTTGACACAATCCTAGGAATTTCCTTTGCCTTGTAAGAGCTTACATTCCAATCAAAAAACAAAGCTGTCTTTTCTTGACAGTTAATGTTCTATCCACGGATCTGTACTGCTGTTGCACTCTCAGAAACTGATGGGGAACTCTCCTTTTGTCCAAATTCTCCACTGCCCAAAGCTGTTGTCCAGTCTGTCTTCAATTCACTTTTCAAATGTCAACCATCAAGATATTAGAGTCTTTTACAGACAGCCAATACGTGACATACTAACATACCCAGTTTCTTGAAGATATACAGACATGTGGGACATGACACAACAAGTACTCCTTTTTAATTTCTATCCTTCTAGGCCCATTTGGCACCATTAATTCAAAGACTTCTTCTTTTGCCAAAAGGGAATTTAACTTCACTCAGGGAGCTCCAATACATATTCATTCCCAAACTCAACTTCTAATTGGCACTGCCTCTATGGACGCTGTCTTCCTGATGGAATTTGTAACTGTCAGGTTTAACTAGATTCTAGCTGACACTTACTTCTTTTCTGTTGCCAGGTCTGAAGTAAATGCTTCTGCCATTAAAAGCTGTTGTACCCCTTTTGGTCTTTCCATGTTTGCATGCTCTTTGACTGTTCAACTGCCGATTGCCTGCTTGAGTATCTCTTAAAGCAGTAAAGTCTTTGTAGTGATCAGAACTAGGGCCAGTTGGATCTCATGATCTATGAGATCCTTGATTGAGGTGTTAACAGGGGCCAATCAGGGAGCCCTGGCTGACAGAAATGAACTTGAGATTCAGTAAGTCTCTTCGGTCCAAAAGCTACAAATATCAAGCACTGTTGCTGGAGTCACAGGAATTCTCTTTTCTTGGGTCCACAGGAATTCTCATCATTGTTACCTTATGATATTAAGCAAAGATTCCCAACACTGCTACCATGTTGTATGTGCAAGGATGCCAACGACTACCAGCTTGTGGTTGGGGTAATTTACTACCACTGTCTTCTTGCTTGATGGGGTCTAGAGGCCTACTTGTCTACAACTGTAAAGAAAATTGGCAGTGAGTCTTAATGAGGAGTGGCACTTGTCTTACATATGATGTAGTTTATTGCAATATATTAATCAGGTATGGAGTACATTTAGTTAAGCAGGGTTACAAACAGGAGACCTGTGGACGTAGGTCTGCCCTCTTCAAGATCCTATAGTATTTCTTCCAACTCAATTTCTTATCACATTATCAGATTGGGTGGAGCTTAGTGCAGTCTCCTGCATTAACTTTTTCAAAACTCTTACTTCACTCTAAATAAAAGGCACATTGAAGGGGCTATTAAAGAAGCAGATCTCATATCATTTAAATCTGTTTGAAAATAATCTTATAAAATGCAAAGTACCATGGATCTGGAGATCTGAAATATATTAGAAAATATTAGAAATACACATCAAACCTGGCAGCATCTGCAGAAAGAGAAACAGAGGGAACGTTTCAGATTGATGACCTCTCATCCAAACTGGGATATGTTGGAAAGTTTTAAGCAAATGAAGTTTGGGGGTAAGGTGGGGTGGGGGGTGGGGTGGGAAAGGGGAAAAGGAGAACTCTGTGATAGGATGGAAGGTAGGAGAAATTAAATGACAAAAGGCTTGGTGGCACAAGCCTGAAACGGAATGGTGATGGGTCTAGTGAAGAAATGAAGTATGAATTTTACAGAATTATAGAATGATTATAGCACAGTTGGAGACAATTGGGCCCAATGTGTCTGTGCTGGCTGTCCAAAGGAACAATTCACTTCATGCCACTCCCTGTAGCCCAGCACATTTTTCCGTTTTAAATAATAATCCATTTCCCTCTTGAAGGTTTCAATTAACCCTGCCACCTCCACACTCTCAGCATTAGAGCATTCAAGAATCTGATCATTTGCTGCATTACAACGTTTGTCCTCCTATCGCTATGGTTTATTTTGCTAATTCCCTTAAATCTGATCCATCTCATTCTCATTCCTTCCACCGATGGGAACAGTTCTTTCTTATTCATCCAGACTCACCTTAATTTTTACAATCTGTATGTGTAACTGAAGTTCCTCAGCTTTGGAATGATTCTTCTGAATGGCTTCTGCACTTTCTCCAATGCCTTCACCTGAAGTGTAGATACTACAATTAATAACTTCCATGCTTTTGTGCTCTACGCTCCTAGTAATAAAGCTTAATATGCTGTATGCTTTATTAATTGCTGTCACAACCTGTCTTGTCACCCTCAATGATAATTGTGCAATCTGCCCATGTCCCTCTGCTCCTGCTCCCCTTTAGGCTACAATCCTTTATTATATATTGTGTCTTTGTACTCTTTCTACCAAAATGGATCATTTCATGCTGATCTGCATTCATTTTCATCTCCCACTTGTCTTCCTCCACTTCAACATTCCATCAACGTACCTATGTCCTTTAGAACAAAAACAGAAGTTGCTGGAAAAGCTCAGCAGGTCTGGCAGCATCTGTGAAGAAAAATCAGAGTTAACGTTTTTTCATCACAGATGCTAACAGACCTGCTGAGCTTTTCCAGCAACTTCTCTTTTTGCTCCTGATATACAGTATCTGTGGGTCTTTCGGTTTTTATGTCCTTTAGAGGTTGCCTACTATCCTCCTCAGAGTGCATAATCATTCCAGTACGTGGGGGAAGTATTTAAACTAATTTGGCAGGATGATAGGCTGTATGAAGAAACAATATAGAGCAAAAAGAGGATGCATAGTGTAGAGTTAAATGGCATGAGAAAAACAAGTAGTTCAGAGATAAGAGGTAGGAACCATACAGGGCACAAATTTAAAACAATTGAAGATGGTTTGGTGTTCATCCACCTAAGTATATGGATGATGGTACGTAGGGCTGGTGAACATCATAGAATCCCTACAGTGCAGATAGAGGCCATTCAGCCCATCGAGTCTGCAATGACCCTCCGAAGAACATCCCACCCTAATCCTGTAACTCCATATTTACCATGGTTAACCCACCTAGGCTGCACATCCCTCATTACTACGGGGCAATTTAGCATGGCCAGTTCACCTAACCTGCACACCTTTGGACTGCTGTTTGATTCAAGTTCGTGTAAGAAAAAAATAACAAGCAGCGAAATTAAGAGCTGACCTTGGAGAAACCTGTGTGGGAGAGCTCACAGCAGGGGAGCAGTTAAGTGGATAGTTTTTAAGTGTAACCTTACTGTTTTTTGCTGTAAATCTACAATAGTGAGTAGAGTGAGTTTTTTTTGATTATATGTTTTTTTGAGATCTAAATTTTAAAGGATAAAACATAGGTACCAAGTAGCTTGGAGCAATGTTTTTTAGAGAGTAAGACTGTGCTATTTCCTGGGTCTGTAGATTGTTAAGGGACAAAAATAGCCTTCAGTAGAGTGATGTGGTCTTCTGGTTGGACATGGGAGATTAGGGAGAGTTTCCATGTTATTGATGATATGTCTGCAGGAAGTGTGTTTGGTTGCGAATCCTACCAGATTGCACGGATCGGTTGGAGCAGCAGTTAGAGGCAATGAAGAATTGACAGAAGCTAGGGGATGTGATGGATGGCAGTTATAGGAAGGGAGAAAAATCACAGATACAGTCATGTAGATGGGTTACCTCCAGGAAAGGTAGAAGATGGAGGCAGGTCATGCAGGAACATCCTGTGGCTATCACCATCTCATATAATTACGCTGTTTTGGAAAATGTATGGGGGAATGGATTCTCAGCGGAATGTAGCACAGACAGCCAGGTTTCTGATACGGAGACTGGCTCGAATGTAACAAGGGTTCCAAGTGATTGGTTGTGATAGGGGACTCTCTAGTTAGAGGCACCGATAGACGTTTCTGCGGCCGAAAGCAAGACATCAGAATGATGTGTTGCCTCCCTGGTGCCACGATCAAGGATCTCTTGGAGAGGGTGCAGAATATTCTCAAAGGGGAGAGGGTCCAGCAGGAGGTTGTTGTACACATTAGAACTAATGACATAGAAGGAGAAAAGGATGAGATTCTGAAGAGGGAATATAGGAAGTTAGGCAGGAATTTAAAAAGGAGGTCATTGACGGTAGTAATATCTGGATTACACCCAGTGCCATGAGCTAGTGAGGGTAGGAATAGAAGGATAGAGCAGATAAATGTGTGGCTGAGGAGCTGGTACAGGGGAGAAGGATTCACTTTTTTGGATCATTGGAATCTCTTCAGGGTAGAAGTCACCCATATAAGAAGGGCTGATTGCACCTGAATTGGAAGGGACTAACATACTGTGGGGAGATTTGCTAGTGCTGCTCGGGACGATTTAAAATAGTAAGGGGGAAGGGTGGGACCCAGAGAGGTAGTGAGGAAAGGGATCTGGTACAGATGGGAAAAGGAGTCAGTGAAACAGACAGGGCAGGCAGGAACAAAGCAGAGAACGAGGTAGGACTCATACATTAAACTGCATTTATTTCAATGCAAGGTAAGGCAGATGAACTCAGGGCACGGTTGGGAATGTGGGACTGGGATGTCATAGCAATTACAGAGACGTGGCTCAGGGATGGACAAGACTGACGGCTTAATGTTCCAGGGTACTGATGCTATGGGAAAGAATAGAATGGGTGGCAAAAGAGGATTGGGTTGGTGGAGGAGTTGGTGTTTTTATTAGGGATAACATTATGACTGTACTTAGGGAGGATATTCCTGGGAATACCTCTAGGGAAGTTTTTATGGTGTAACTCCTTTTCCCATCTGTACCAGTCTCAGACTGATCCCTTTCCTCACTATCTGTCTGGGTCCCACCCTCCCCCCTTACTATTTTAAATCCTCCCGAGCAGCACTAGCAAATCTCCCCACAGTATGTTAGTCCCTTCCAATGTAACTGAGAAATAAGAAAGGGATTGTACTATAGACCCCCAGTAGTCAGCGGGAATTTGAGAAACAAATTTGTAAGGAGATCTCAGTTATCTGTAAGAATAATAGGGGATAGGTTATAGTAGGAGATTTTAACTTTCCAAACATAGACTGTTACTGGCTTGGATGGAGAGGAATTTGTTAAGTGTGCACAACAAAATTTTCTGATTCAGTATGTGGATGTACAGAAGGTACTAAACTTGACCTACTCTTGGGAACGAAGGCAGGACAGTTGACTGAGGTGTCAGTGGGGGAGCTCTTTGGGGCCAGTGACCATAGTTCCATTAGTTTTAAAATAGCGTTGGAAAAGGATGACTGGATCTAAAAGTTAAAGTTCTAAATTGGAGTAAGGCCAGTTTTTGACGGCATTCGGCAAGTTGATTGGGGGCGGATGTTCGCAGCTAAAGGGACGACTGGAAAATGGGAAGCCTTCAAAAATGAGATAACGAGAGTCTAGAGACAGTATGTTCCTGTGAGGGTGAAGGGCAAGGTTGGCAGATGTAGGGAATACTGGATGACAAGAGAAATTGAGGTTTTGGTCAAGAAAAAGATGGAAGCATATGTCAAGGTGTAGAGCTGGATGAGCACAGCAGGCCAAGCAGCATCAGAGGAGCAGGAAAGCTGACGTTTCTTCAGAAATGGGGGAGGGGAAGGGGATTCTGAAATAAATAGAGAGAGAGGGGAAGGTGGATGGAAGATGGATAAAGGAGCAGATAGGTGGAGAGGAGACAGACAGGTCAAAGAGGCGGGGGTGAAGCCAGTAAAGGTGAGTGTAGGTGGGAAGTTAGGGTGTGGATAGGTCAGTCCAGGGAGGACAGACAGGTCAAGAAGGCAGGATGAGGCTGGTAGGTAGGAGGTGGGGGTGGGACTTGAGGTAGGAGGAGTGGATAGGTGGGAGGAAGGACGGACAGGTTAGAGAGGCAGAGACAAGCTGGGCTGGTTTTGGGATGCGGTCGGGGGAGGGGAGATTTTGAAGCTTGTGAAGTCTACATTGATACCATTGGGCTGCAGGGTTCCCAAGCGAAATATGAGGTGCTGTTCCTGAAACCTTCGGGTGGCATCATTGTGGCATTGGAGGAGCCCCAGGAGGGACATGTCGTCTAAGGAGTGGGAGGGGGAGTTGAAATGGTTCACGACTGGGAGGTGCAGTCGTTTGTTGTGAACCAAGCGTAGGTGTTCCACAAAGCGGTCTCCAAGCTTTCGCTTGGTTTCCTCGATGTAGAGGAGGCCACATCGGGAACAGCGGATACAGTATACCACATTAACAGATGTGCAGGTGAACATCTGTTTGATGTGGAAGGTCTTCTTGGGGCCTGAGATGGGGGTGAAGGGGGAGGTGTAGGGGCAGGTGTAGCACTTCCTGCGGTTGCAGGGAAAAGTGCTGAGAGTGGTGGCGCTGGTGGGGAGTGTGGAGCGGACAAGGGAGTCACGGAGAGAGTGGTCCCTTCGGAAGGCAGCTAAGGGTGGGGAGGAAAAAATGTCTTTGGTAGTGGGGTCAGGTTGCAGATGGCAGAAGTGCTGGAGGAGAGTGTGGGGAGAGGTTGGAGTGTGTGAGAGGGGTGGAGAGGTTGAGGCGATTGATGTCTCGACGGCAGTTGGAGATGAAGAGGTCGAGGGAGGGTAGGAGGCCTTGGGATGGTGTCCAGGAGAAGGGGGTGTGTTGGAGGTGGGAGAACGGTTCAGTAAAGGGAGGGTTAGGCTCACGGTTAAGGAAGTAAGCGCGGAGGCAGAGGCGGCAGAAAAACTGTTCAACGTCCAAGCGTGAGCAGTATTCGTTGATGTGTGGGTGGAGGGGGATAAAGGTGAATGCTTTACTGAGGACTGACCATTCTTCCGCAGTGAGGGGGATGTCTCGGGGAATGGTGAAGACCCAGCAGGGCTGGGTGCTACAAAACAGAATCCCCCTCGTCCTCACGTACCACCCCACCAACCTCCGGATCCAACGCATCATCCTCTGACACTTCTGCCATCTGCAATCTGACCCCACCACCAAAGACATTTTTTCCTCCCCACCTTTATCTGCTTTCCGGAGGGACCACTCTCTCCATGACTCCCTTGTCCGCTCCACACTCCCCACCAGCCCCACCACCCCTGGCACTTTTCCCTGCACCCGCAGCAAGTGCTACACCTGCCCCTACACCACCACCCTCACCCCCTTCCCAGGCCCTAAGAAGACCTTCCACATCAAACAGATGTTCACCTGCACATCTGTTAATGTGGTATACTGTATCCGCTGTTCCCGATGTGGCCTCCTCTACATCGGGGAAACCAAGCGGAGGCTTGGAGACTGCTTTATGGAACACCTATGCTCGGTTCGCAACAAACGACTGCACCTCCCAGTTGTGAACCATTTCAACTCCCCCTCCCACTCCTTAGACGACATGTCCATCCTGGGCCTCCTGCAGTGCCACAACGACGCCATCTGAAGGTTGCAGGAACAGCACCTCATATTTCGCTTGGGAACTCTGTAGGCCAATGGTATCAATGTGGACTTCACAAGCTTCAAAATCTCCCCTTCCCTGACCGCATCTCAAAACCAGCCCAGCTCGTCCCTGCCTCCCTTACCTGTCCGTCCTTTCTCCCACCTATCCACCTCTCCCACCTCAAGTCCCATCCCCACCTCCTACCTACCAGCCTCATCCCGCCTCCTTAACCTGTCTGTCCTCCCTTGACTGACCTATCCACACCCTAACTCCCCACCTATACTCACCTTTACTGGCTCCGTCCCCGCCTCTTTGACCTGTCTGTCTCCTCTCCATCTATCTGCTCCTTTATCCATCTTCCATCCACCTCCCCCCCTCTCTCTATTTATTTCAGAATCCTCTTCCCCTACCCCATTTCTGAAGAAGGGTCCAGACCCGAAACGTCAGCCATCCTTCTCCTCTGATGCTGCTTGGCCTGCTGTGTTCATCCAGCTCTACACCTTGTTATCTCAGATTCTCCAGCATCGGCAGTTCCCACTATCTCTGAAGCATATGTCAAGTATAGGCAGCAGAGATTGAGTGAATCCTTAGAAGTGTACAAAGGCAGTAGGAGTATACTTAAGAGGGAAATCAGGTGGATAAAAAGAGGACATGAGACAGCTTTGGCAAATAGGGTTAAGGAGAATCCAATGGGATTTTATGAATATATTAAGGACAAAAGGGTAACTAGGGAGAGAATAGGGCCCCTTAAAGATCAGCAAGGCCACCTATGTGTAGAACCACAGGAGACGGGGGAGATACTGAATGAGTATTTTGTATCAGTGTCCACTGTGGAGAAGGACATGGAAGATATAAAACGTGGGGAAATAAATACCGACACCTTGAACATGTCCATATTACAGAGGAGGAGGTGCTAGATGTCGTAAATTGCATAAAGGTGGATAAATCCCCAGGAACTGATCAGGTGTACCCTAAAACTCTGTGGGAAGCTAGGAAAGTGATTGCTGGGCCCCTTGCTGAGATATTTGTATAATCAGGTGAGGTGCCAGAGGACTGGAGGTTGGGTAATGTGGTGCCACTACTTATGAAAGGTGGTACGGAAAAGCCAGGGAACTATAGACCGGTAAGCCTGAGATCGATGGTGGGCAAGTTGTTGGAGTGAATGCTGTGGGACAGAATTTACATGTATTTGGAAAGGCAAGGACTGATTAGGGACAGTCAACATGGCTTTGTGCATGGGAAGTCATGTCTCACTAACTTGATTGAGTTTTTTGAAGAAGTGACGAAGAGGATTGATGAGGGCAGAACGATGAGCATGATCCATATGGATTTCATTAAGGCCTTCGACAAGGTTCCTCATGGTAGACTCGTTAGCAAGGTTAGGTGACATAAAATACAGAGAGAACTAGCCATTTGGATACAGAACTAACTTGAAGGTAGAAGACAGAAGGTAGTGGTGGGGGATTGTTTTTCAGACTGGAGGCCTGTGACCAGCAGTGTGGCACAAGGATCGCTGCTGGGTCCACTGCTTTTTGTCATTTATATCAATGATCTGGATGTGAACATTGGAGGTATGGTTAGTAAGTTTGCAGATGACACCAAAATTGGAGGTGTAGTGGAAAGCAAAGAAGGTTACTTCAGAGTACAATGGGATCTTGATTAGATGGGCTAATGGGCTGAGGAGTGGCAGATGGAGTTTAGTTTAGATAAATGTGAGGTGCTGCATTCTGGTGGGCAAGTTGTTGGAGTGAATCCTGAGGGACAGAATTTACATGTATTTGGAAAGGCAAGGACTGATTAGGGATAGTTAACATGGCTTTGTGCTTTGTGAGGTGCTGCATTCTGGAAAGCCAAATCAGGGCAGGACTTATACACTTAATTGTAAGGTCCTGGGGAGTGTTGCTGAACAAATTGACCTTGGAATGCAGGTTCATAGCTCCTTGAAAGTGGAGTTGCAGGCAGATAGAATAGTGAAGAAGGCATTTGGTATGCTTGCCTTTATTGGTCAGTGCATTGAGCATAGGAGTTGGGAGGTCATTTTGCAGCTGTGCAGGACATTGGTTAGGCCACTTTTGGAATACTGTGTGCTATTCTGGTCTCCCTGCTATAGGAAGGCAATGGCCTAGTGGTATTGTCACTGCACTGTTAACCCATAGACCCAGATAATGTTCTGGGGACCCGGGTTTGAATCCTGCTGCAGCAGATGGTGGAATTTGAATTCAATAAAAATCTGGAATTAAGACTCTAATGATGACCATGAATCCAGTGTCGATTGTCAGGAAAAACCCATCTGGTTCACCAATGTCCTTTCGGGAGGGAAACTGCCATCTTTACCTGGTCTGGCCTACATGTGACTCCAGACTCACAGCAATGTGGTTGACTCTTAACTGCCCTCTAGCAGTTAGGGATGGGCAATAAATGCTGCCTGGCCAGCGACGCCCTCATCCCATGAAAGAATAAAGGAAAAAAAAGAAAGGATGCTGTCAAACTTGAAAGGATTCAGGAAAGATTTCCAAGGATATTGCCAGAATTGGAGGGTTTGAGCTAAAGGGAGAGGCTGAATAGGCTGGGGCTATTTTCCCTGGAGTATCGGAGACTTAGAGGTGACTTTATAGAGGTTTATAAAATCACGAGGGGCATGCATATGGTGAATAGCTAAGGTCTTTTTCCCATAGTACAGGAGCCAAAACCTAGAGGGCATAGGTTTAAGGTGAGAGGGGTAAGATTTAAAAGGGACCTAAGGGACAACATTTTCATGCAGAGGGCGGTGCATGTATGGAATGAGCTGCCAGAGGAAGTGGTGGACGCTGGTACAATTAAAACATTTAAAAGGCATCTGGACGGATGGGCTTAGAGTGATAAGGGTCCAATGCTGGCAAATGGAACTAGATTAGTTTAGGATATCTGGTTAGCATGGATGAATTGGACTGAAGGGCCTGTTTCTGTGCTGTACATCTCTATGACACTATGTTGGAGGTAACTGGAGCACCTGGAGTAAAACCACACAGACAGGGAGAGAATGTGCAAACTACACAGACAGTCGCTCAAGGCTGGAATCAAACTCGGGTCGCTGGCACTGTGAGGCAGGAATGCTAACCATTGCGCCACCATGTTGCTACCCAGGAATAGGTAATAATGCACACAACAGAGACCTGGCTCAAAGAAAGGAAGAATTGGAGACTTAATGAACAGAAGTTTCCTGGTCCTTTCTGAGATGAGTCCAGGTAGTGAGGGGGATGCCTTAGTTTTGTGGTCTATCTGCCACGTTGTCAATCTCCTCTGGTGGGACTACCAGCTGCTACAACCTTAGATACTTTAACTGGCCATCCCTTCCTGATTGCCATGGTTCCCAGAGGCCTGCTGGTTTTGTCCCAAACAACATCGGTGCCTCCGTTATCGTAAGGCTCTAAAATACACACAGCTTCTGTGCGGGTGCCTGAGAGTGTAAATATGGGTGATCGTGCATTTTCATTTTCGTTATTGTCTTCCTCTTGCACCACTGAATGGGGAAGAATCCAGTTCTCAGGCATCTGAAATGAAGTGAGCAGGGATTGGATTGTGATGAGGGGAGAGGTGGGATTGAGAAGTGCACACTTACATTATCTGTTGGTCCTGAACCAGAAGCGATTGTGAGATAAGGGACAGGTGGGATAACTAGTAATGCAGGTACCCTCATCATTGATTTCTGTAGCCCTGTGGGTGGCCAATGTAGTAAGATGAGCTCCACCATGTTGTGCCAAGGCAACTGAGGCTATGGGCAACTGCTGTAAAATGGGACTAGAATTTTTAGGTGGTCATTTTGACTAACAAAGTGCTTTTTTTCTGTGCTGTAGACTTCTATGACTCTATGAATGTTGACAAACTTTAATAGACACAACTATTTACTAAGCACAATAACACAGCATGACCTCTGGAGCCCTACAGACTTAGGCTCTAGCTGCAGGTGATCTAACATCAATATGACTTAGCTCCTTTCACACCTCCTCGGTAGCTATTTCGAGAGAAAAGATATAATTAACCCTTTACTCAACAGCCAGCCCTGTTTTTTACATGGAGGTTAAGAAATGCAGGCATGCTTTTTCTCCTGTTTTTTGCTGTTGCCTGCTGTTATTCTTCAGATTCTTCTGCACTAAAAAGGGAAGTGTGCCAGTGTGTGTCCTGTAACATAGTCAGATGATGTTGTCATCATGGTTTAATAGCTGTCAGTGTGTGTGAGCTTGTAGGGTGTAGCTTGAGGCTTCCACCAGGTTTAAATGAATCATTGTGAGGTAAAACATTAAACATTGTGCTTCAGTACTGATCTCAGATGATGTTTTGATAGGTAGGTGTACAGGGAATTGAACAGTGGATGATGCTAGAGGCACTGTTGGCAAGATATGTATTTGAAGCTTGAACTCACTCACCATGACGACTTGTGTGGGATTGTTAAACTTCTTCCTACACTGTATTGATATTCTTGGAACTGCACTCCTACCAGCGACTTCTGCCTCTGCTGCTGCTTCCTGAGCATGTGTATAACTCACCTCCTAACTTCTTTCTATTTCTTCCACCAAGACTTTCAATATTTTAGATTCCAAAAACTTTGCTTCGTGCTAACTCACATCTGCAGTCAATGTACAAAGTATCACAGCCCTCACTGCCTTCTGTGAAATCTCTCACCATTTCTGCAGCTGCAGTGTACTTCCCCTTGGTGCAGACTGTCTTTAGTAGCATTAGCCAATGATTTGAGGCCTCCTGCTTAAATTCACAGCCAGTGATCAGTGCAGTCAGTATTGGCTACATGTAACATCATATAAAGTTTCAGACAGTATATATCTAATGTGCTACCTGCAACAGAACGAAAATGTATGGGTTAATCACATACTATGTTCCTCACAATCTTTTATGACAGTTGATCAACTTTTCCACCATAACTTTTCGAAAAGTGTCACATAGACATTATTATTAGTAAGCATTGATTGAGTCTTATTTGATGATTACTACTAATAAATGTTTTCAGAAATTGTATTCACAGTGCATAAGATCAAGGAAACTTGTGGCTTGCAAAAGGATAATGGTGTGAGCTTTGAATTCTGGTACTTGAACGACACTCACTGTTGTGAATTAAAGAAGTCAAGCACTCCTGCTGAGACAACACACACCATAGACAACATTAATTATATTCACTTTACTCCAAGGCTATGTGCAATGTCAGTTAAAATTATAATTGAACCCTGATTGTGAGGCTAAATTTTTAAGCGGTGTCTAAATGTAATTGCCAATGTTATAGCTACTGTCCAATGAGAAGATCTGTTGAATATAAAATTTCTGGTCATTTCATAGCCACTTAAAATAAATGCATTCCCATTGTAACTGCAATCAGAAAGCCAATAGGATAGTCATATTTGTATATGTCATATATCGCAAAATTCCTACTTAAAATATAAGCCATAAAAAAATTATTACAGTGAGCACTGTGTGAGCACAGAGTAGCACAGCAGCAGGAGAATACTTTGAAAATAGTCAGACTGAAATGTGAAGTTGGGGTAACAATTCCACAATGACGATTGTTTTTGTTTTACATCGTGATATAGTTTCTGTATTTTTTTGTGTGAACCTTCTCGATAAGTCCCAAAATGCTACAAGATATTCCTTTAAATTATGTTTATTTTGTTACATAACTCATATGTGAAAGTTCTTAATGTTGTTTACTAATTGTAATTAAAGCCTTTAAAGCTGATAGCTAATGATAGTGGGCTAGGTTTCTGGACAATTGGTTTGCTTAAAATGGCTAATTATTCCTTGTGTTATTCTGATCTATTCATAAGATAACAGGCAACATGTTTAGAGATTGGCCATGTAAATTAATAAAACTGAGATAACAAGTGGAAAATTTTCTTTCGAAACGACGTCTTGATTGACAATGGTAGAGTCATAGTTGTCTTCAGCCCATCGGGTCTGTGCTGGTCAAAAACAACCACCTATTTATTCAAATTCCATTTTCCAGCCCTTGGCCCATAGCCTTGAATTCATTGGCATCACAAGTGCATATCTAGGTCCTTCTTAAATGTTATGAGGGATTCAGATCTAACACCCCTACTGACAGTGAGTTCCAGGTTCCCACCACCTTCTGGGTGAAATTTATTTTCACCACATTGCCTCTAAACCTTCTGCCCCTTACCTTAAGTCTAAGTCCGCAGGTCATTGGTCCCTCCATCGTGGGGTAGGTTACTTCATGTATACCCTTTCTTTGACCATCATAATTATATACATCTCAATCGTGTTCCCCTTAAGTCTCCACTGCTCCAAGGAAGAGAACCCTGATCTATCCAATCTCTCTTCTAACTAAAACTGTCCAGCCCAGGCAACATCCTGGTAAATCTCCACTGCATCCTCTTCAGTACAGTCACATCCCACCAACAATGTGGATTCCAAAACTGCACACATTACTCAAGCTGTGGCCTTCCAGTATAACCTTCCTGTTCTTAACCTCTAAGCCTTGACTAATAAAGGCAGTATCCCATATACCTTCTCAACCACGTTATCTACCTGTCCCACTACCTTAAGGGACCAATGGATATGCACACCGAGGTCCCTCTGATCCTCAGTGCTTCCCAGGGTTTACCATTTATCATGTTCTCTCGCCTCATTTCCCCTGCCCAAGTACATCACCTCACGCTTATTGAGATTGAATTCAATCTGCCGTTGATCTGCCTAAGTGACCAGCCGGTCTATATCTTCCTGTAATCTAAGACTATCCTCCTCACTACTTACCACTCTGCCAATTTTCATATCATCTGCAAAGAGTGATCCTCCTGCATTCAAGTTTAAATCATTTATACATACCACAAATCCCAAAGGCCACAACACTGATCCCTGCAGAATCCCACTGGACACAGGCTACCAGTCACAAAAATCATCACCCTAGATCATTCCCTCTGTCACTCAGCCAATTCTGGATCCAATTTGCCAAATTTTCTTGGATGCCATGGGCTCTTACCTTAACTATTTGTCTTCCATTTGAGACCTTATCAAAAACCTTGTTGAAATCCAAGTAGAATACATTGAATGTACCGTCCGTAACTACAGACCTAGTTACTCTTTGAGTAGGTAAAAATTTGTTGACATTGTGAATCAACAAATGCCACAATGGTGTGGCATTTATTTGATTATGTATTATGTTCTCAATTATATTTATGTGTATGATTAATTCGTATGTGAAGGAGTTCAACCAATTCCATAAAACACTGTTCCTCTAATGAATGCAATAATGTTACCAAATTTCGTATGAATTTACCATTCACTAATGATTCACCAGGTCTAAAATGATCTGAGTACAGAGACATTCAGAGGGTGTGGCACATTTCTTAATACTAGAACCTTACACTGGGAAGGATGTAACCCATCTTTGTCCACCCTGTGACCCAACTACTCTACAGGTTTTGAAACATTTCATGTTTGTATGTTTTTGCCCAAACTCCATTCCTTTCCAAATGTTAGAGCAGCTCTTTCAGTCTGTCATTATGAACCTGCCTGTTTGAAGCTAAAATAAGTTGTCTAAATACGCGTTCACCTCCGAATTCCTTGACAAATCTGGTTCAGCATATCTTACAAATGGCTGGAGGCTGACAAATGGCACCTTCTGAAATTGAGGTAGGTTCATGTATATATTGATGGTTAAATATGACGTAGACTCATCAGCTAACTCAAGTTGCAGATAGGCATTTGTCAGATCTAATTTTGAAAAAAATCTGTCTTCCTGATAACATGAACAGATTCTCCACATTTGGCAAATTGTCAGGTAAGTTACTTTTCAGCACCTGATTTACTGTACCTTATAGTTTCCACATATTCTGACACTCCTATCAGATGTTGGCATTACGACTGCGACAATAGCCCACTTCCTCTGCTGTACTTTACTCAGTTTCAAGGCTTTGCAGTTTTTATTCTACCTTCTTTTATAGAAAGTAGGGAATGGGATGTTTTTCGATCACGTTGTCTTGTGATGTGCATTTTGCTTTAACAGGTTAAAGCTCATTCCAGTCATTTGCCAACTGGTTTCTTCCTAGCAGGGCTGGTTTTTCACTATTCACTAAAATGATGTGTGGTCTAGCACATTAATCATAACGTGTGACCAAAATTGACACACATCCAATTATGGGAATTTTCTCACCGCTATAACTGTGCTACTGTATTGGTGATGTCACCAGCCAAAGTTGACCTGCCTTTTCACAATACAGGGATTCAGAATTCAAGCTAACTCATGCACTTATGTTGAGCTCCATGTTAACTGGAACTCCATCTACTGTCGTGTGGACCACATTGCCCTGCAAATGTCCGCAGGAATTCCTTCAGCTTTTGACTGTACGGGTCTCAACGAGCCCCATCATTAGCCTGCTGCTGTTCAACAACTGCATGCAGCATCTGTCATTTTCTCCAGCCATTGTTCTCTTTGTTTATCTTACTTTGACATGTTTTACCAAGGTAACCCTTATTGCAGCAGCAACACTCTGCCTTCACAATGCATAATTCTGTGCACCAGGATGGCTGGGCCACAGGTAAAAGGACCTTTTTTGCACCACTGCTATTGCTAACTGCTGTCGGTTGAGTCTTCTGCATATTCATATGCAATTTACTTACTTCAGCATGCCATAAATACTTGTTGCTTTGCAAGCTATTTCAAAAGTCAACATTGGCAATGTCATTAACATTCTGTGAATGCACTCATTTTTATAACCACAAATAATTCTGCCTCGCAGTGCTGTTTCTTGACATTTTCTAAAAGTACAACAAATGAACAAATGAACTTTTCAAGGCCACAATAAACTTTCCAATGTACTCACTGAGCAAAAGGTTACCTGTTCCAACCATATAAATTTTTGTAGTATCTAGTGGTTTGGATGATCGTCATGCTTAATCAAAACGTAAATAGTGGTGTGTCCTTTGATTGTGCTAGGGAGAGCAAGTGCAGAAGCATTTAATACACTTCTGTGCCTGTTTCAAGCAGAAGTATTGCCCTTTTTCCTTGCTTGATAGTTGGATTATCAGGATCTTTGGGGATGCTATTAACAGGGATGTTATCTCTAGATATTGCACATATGCTGCAAAAGACTGTCTGTGAAGAAATGTACGAATTAAGAGCAGAAGTAGACCATTCAACCTCGAACGTGCTCCAGCATTCAGTAAGATTGTGGTTGATCTGTTTGTGTTTTAAGGTCCACATTCTCATCTACCCCTAACAACCTTTAATTCTCTTGTCTACTAAGAATTTATCAATGCCCATTTCAAAAATATTCAATACCTGCCTCTATAGCCTTCTGAGCCAGAGTTCAAAATTCACACAACCGTCTGAGCAAAACAAAAATCTCCTCATGTCTGTCCCAAAAGCATGAGCCCTCAGCTTAAAACTAGCTCTGGACTCACACAGTAGATGAAAGATCGTTTCCACATCCATCTTGTCAAGACCATTGGGGATCTACATCCTTCAATCAAGCTACCCCTTCCTCTTCTAAACTCCAGTAGAAACAAGCCCACTTTGTCTAGTTTTCCCTCATGAGACAGCCTGCTAATTCCAGGTATCAATCTGGTAAACCTCCTCTGAAACAACTCCAATGCATTCATAACCATTTTAAATAAGGGGACCAAGCAGGATTCAAGGTGTGGTCTCACCATTACCCTGTAAAGCCGAAGCATTACCTCTTTACTTTTGTGTTCAGCTCCTCAAGTAATAAATCATAGCGTTCCATTAACTTTCCTAATTACTTGCCGTACCTGCATTTATCAGTTTTGTGATTCATGTACGAGAACACTCTGATCCTTCAGCACCTCAGAATTCTGCTGTTATTCTCTGTTTAAATCATTCTCGTCTTTAAATTGTTTTTGCTGAGGTGAACAACTTCACATTTTCTCACCTGGCCAATGGCCCATAACAGAACACTTAAGGAGAAGGACTGTAAAGTTGGACACTTCCTTTATTTCTTCATTTTTTTGCCTTGATATTTTGGTTGATCTTTCTGTGTTTTAAGATAGAGAGTGGTGACATTATATAACACTTTTCACTTTTTTGTAACATGATGCATGTGACAATAAATAAATCAAATCAATTATTATACTCCATCTGCCAGAATTTTGCCCACTCACTCCACTTATCTCTATCTGCCTGAAAGTTCTTCACAACATACTTCCCCACAGTCTTTGTGTCATCCGTATATTTAGTTGCCATGCCTTTGCTTCCCAATTCGAACTTATTGATATGAATTGTAAAAAGCTGAGGCCACAGTACAAGCTGTAGTGGGACTGCATTCATTGCATCCTGCCAATCAGAAGACAGTTCATTGACGCATACTCTTTGTGTCATGCCTGTCATCCAATCTTCTATCCATGCTAATGTGTTACTCACTACATCATGAGTTCCTACTTAGAACAATAATTTTTTATGCGGCAATTGTCAAATGTCTTCTGGAAATCCAAGTACAGTATATCAATGAGCCTGCCCTTATCCACAGCCCATATTATTCCTTCAAACAAGTACAATAAATTGGTTAAACAAGATTTCCCTTTTACAAAACATGTTGACTACTCCAAATTACCTTGAGATTTTCTGAGTGTACAGCTATAATCTCCTGAATGATCGATTCTAACATGTTCCCCAGAGCAGATGTCAAGCTAACCAGCCGATAGTGTCCTGTTTTCAGCCTCCCTTTCTTCTTGAAAAGAGGTACTATATTGGCTATTTCTGATTAGGATGGAACCTTTCCAGAATCTAGAAATTTTAGGAAATTACAACACATCTATGAATTTATGAGCCATCTCTTTGAAGGCTCTAGGGTGATATCTGTCAGAATCCAGGAAGTTGTTATCCCTCAGCTCCATCAGTTTATTCAGTACTGTTTTCCTCGTGATTATAATTTCACACAGTTTATCCTTCTATCTTCTGAAATAAAACTATTACTGGGGTATTTCTGTATCCTACCGAGAAGACAGAGGGTACATATTGGTAGATGAAGCCATCTTCTAAATTCAGTCCACCAATGTCTACACCACATTTTCCTTAAGACCAAACATTTTGAAAGAAAACAACACTCACCTGGTCAGCTGGAAACTTCTAAAGCTGAAATTTTCCTTTATGGAGTTCCTAATCCTGCCTTCACTGTCAGATCTGTCATATATTTACAAGCAAAATTGCTCATGTGAACAGCATGGCTGTTGCTAACAGAGAGCTGGTGTAATCCCGTTTCGCTTTATAAACTAAAATAATGGCATATGATTCCAGTCTGCTAGAGACACCGGAATTAACAGTCCCCAATTTTAACCTGCTCACAAATGTCTTTGCAGAAAGGATAAGTACCTCAACACTACTGGGGCCCTTTTAAATATACATGGTGAGCTCTAACAACTTAATTGAACTCTGACTGCAATTTTAACTCACTGGCATTCTTGTGTCAGCAAAGTCTTTTATGAGGAAACTCTAATTTTTACTTGATTACTTTTGCATAATTCAGTAACACACCATCTATAATGCGTTACCCTCTTCCATGAATGATTCACTGTTATCTTATTGAATGGATTTTAGAATTGAGCTGTTAAAAGGACGTTTATTGCAGTGAGTTCTCATGTCACTGAGCAATGATATCATCCTTCATAATGTCGAGATAAAAAGCAATTTTTTCTTCTGAAGAATTTGAGCTGAATTAATTCTGGCAGTTATTGTAAAGGACTTAGACTAAAATGCAGATTTATTTCATATGGCCCAGTAATGAGTATCATGGTCATCAACAGGATAGTACTCAGTTATCTGTTATTAATAATGCTGTTCATTTGACATTGCACTTATTTATTAGTTTAGAATGTATATATCCTGGATTATTGAATCATATTCTGTGTAATGATTAGAATAATAGTAAAAATAATTGCCACCGAAGAGGGATTATAAAGATTATTAAAAGCAATTAAAAGTTTTCCTGAAGTTAATTGTTTCTGTAAATGTTGAAAGTTATTTTATACTCCTTGTTGCGGTGTTAGTGGTTTGTTGTTCCATCTCCTTTTTCTTCTGGTGCTAGATTAGAATTGTATAATATTGATAATGTCCTTTACCAGTTATACAAGTTATTATTGTCCTTGTGTTGCGGAAGTGCTCAGATAAGTTCTTGAAGAAGCAGCGGTCAATATTAAAACTGTTTAATGCAGTATGACAAAGAAGATCTTGAAATTAAATAGAGCATTGATGCTAAAATTGTGTTATGGCCTTTGAATGAAATCATAGATCTGACAATCTGAGAAGTGCTACAGCAAAACATCACCATTATATAGTGCCATGGTATTAGGAGGGAAGGATGAAAAATCAAGAGAGTAATAGTGGAAGAGTAATGAAAATCAGGAGCCTAGGACCAATGTAGATAAATTAAAGCAGAGTGTTAAAATCAAAAATGAAAGGGGAAATGGGAACAAAAGAAAGAGCTATTGGAGAGAAATCTGATAATGAGCTGTTAAAACTGACCTGTGATCAAAATCCACAGATAGGGATTCAGAGTGTTTAGGATTTATGATTTGTGATGCTTAATAATTAATCTGAGTTACAAAAATTAAGGTGGCTCTTTCAGTGCTACTTGAGTAATGGAAATCTGGCAAGTTAAAACATGTGCTAGTGACACCGGAATTAAAAGCCCCAGATTTTTACCTGCTCACAACTGTCTTTGCAGCTAGGAGAAATACCCAGAGCAACTGGAGTTCCTTTTAAATATATGGGTTAAGCTCTATTGACTTAATTAGACTCTGACTGCAACTTTACCTCCCTGGCTTAAATAAGACACCAATACCAGTTTCCTGCCCTAGACCAACCCAATGAGAAAGTGATCATAATCACAAGGCATCTTAAAAGAAACATTTAAAAAAAAATCTTTCCTTTGAGTGCGAGAACGCTGAGATGCAATGTGCAGATGTCTTTGTTAAAGTCACACTGTAGGCAAGGTAATAGGTGATGACTTCATGTCAGATTACTGAGAAAAACGGAGCTAGAAAGGAGCTGATAGTTACAGAGCTGTTGTCCTCAGCAAAACACAACCAGAACCTCTGAGGAATGCAAACAGAGTGGCCATAAGTAAGAGAGCAGCAGAGATACAATTAAAAAAAACCCAGATTTATCACGCCTAAAGAGGATCAGAGGAATGCAGTAGGTGTGGTAAATTAGACAGATAAAAAATGTTCAATGTACTGCTAAAAGTGTACACAGTGTGTAAGAAAAAATAATCAAAGAAGCATTTGATCAAGGCTGCACAGCTAAATCTCCTGGTCAGACAAGCATAGAAATCATATAGTAGAAAAGCAGGCAGAGCAATTAAAAAAAAGAATGTTATTCAAATAGAATATGACATTGAATGAATATTCAACCTCAAGATGAATGATGTAAACTTCTGGGTTAAGTTAGGCAAAGAAGCTAAATATATTTTCATGCCACTGTCGGTTTAGAAGAAGCTAAATGTAAAATAGAGCAAGTAAAACGCAACGTTGGTGATATATACTATGTAAAGTCAAATATACTATCACACCAACAGGAAAATATAAATTGAAACATGAATATAAGAAAAGTACTAAAATCTGCAGATTTGAATTCTGAAACAGTGGATATAGTCAATTTTTAGATTTGTAGATGCCAGCACTTTGAATTGATTAAAGGCATTGACGGTTACTAAAAATAAATGTCTAAAAATAGGAGAGATGTATGTTATGTATTTCAAGATCTTGGAAGGATTGCAGGGTGCACAGCAATTTATCAAAGCCATTAATTTAATCATTACACATTCCTGAAGGAATTTGATGCTTCTACTTGGTGTTGAAGCTCATGGTAAATTGGATACAAGCTCTGTACTGCTGCTTGGGTCCTACATGTCAGCCCAAACATCAGAAATTGGATGCCTCAAGTACATGAGCTGCCCCATGCTAAGTTTTCCAGTATGAGTTTTTCTTAAATATATTTGCAAGCCACACATGTTCAGATGAAACAAATTGCAGCTCATCCTGGAGCTAGATGCTGGAGAGGCAGCCTGACAAATGAAAGGCAATGAACTGAGAAAAGTGGTGGAAAGGTAAAACTGGGGATCATCAGCATTGATATGGAAGCTGCGCTGAGTTTCTGGATGGTGTTGTCCAGTGACAGCATAGAGATGGGGAAAATGTCGAGGAAACCTTACTTCCAGTTCAAAAGAATCAGGGGAATGATACTTCCAGTTTACTTTTAGTTCAAGGGGTAGAGGAAGCTTTCCTCCATATTCAGCCCAGTTCTGTCCCTGACCCAGGAGTGTTGGCTGGGGACAGTGTCAATTACCATTTAAAACAGTAGAGTAAGCTTTACTCTGGACTTAACCCCATACTGTACCTTTCCTAGAAGTGTTTGATGGGGATGGTGTTGAGATGACTTTACTTTCCATTTACTTCTAGTTTGAAAGAGTAGAAATGAAGAACAAAGTTTGGGCCAAGGATGGCTTGGAGGGATTCAAACATGGTGTTTTCGGAAAGTTACATTTGGAAAGTTAAAACATATTCAAATACTTTTGAGGGGAAAGGGAATTTGGAGTTTGGACAGTAGTTTGTTAGGACAGTTGGTTCAAGGATTGCTTTGAAGAAAGGGGTGATGATGGCACATTAAGAGAAGAGAAAAACAATACCTAAAGAGAGGGAACCATTTACAATATTGACTAATACGTGAGCCAGAAAGGGAAGTTGGGTGTTCAGCAGTTTAGTGGGGAATAGGATTCAAGCATCTTGAGTTGTACCTCATGGATGATAGGACCTCCAAGAGAGAACATGACAGGAGATAGGAGAAAAACATAAGAGAAATGCAAGTTCAGAGCTAGGGCAAGAGGGAGTTTGAGAGTTAAATATGGCCTGGTGGGCGAACAGAAGGGAGAAATTCCGCAGAGGCAGCTAATCTAATAGTGTTGATCTTAGTGACAACGAAGTCTATGAGGTAATCGCCCTTACTGTTGGAAATAATGCAGAAAGTGAAAGAAGGTTTAAGAAGAAAGTTTGCAGTTGAGAAAAGTAGCTGAGTGTTGCATTTGTATTCCAGGATGATCCTAGCATTGTCAGTAGTGTTTGCACATGTGAGTAGGTCCACCTAGTTTAGTGTGGTCTAATCAAATCTACGATGGATTGGCCAATGATTGCTTTTTCATTGCACTTATGTGAATGGAATTTGATTAGATATATTTTTTGAGTTCCAACAATATATATGAAAGCTAAATTGTGTGATTTGATGCAAGTAAGGATGATTCTAATATAAGAAAGAAATCTTTCATTTTCAAAACACCAAAATCAAAATAATACAAATGTGCTACAGAATGCAGGTGTTGTTTCACTGTATTGCAAATATATTGGTGCCATCACTTTCTGAGATGTTGACATATACTCTGTATCAAGACTTCATTATCTATATTATTTATTTACTCTTGTTTTTAATGCCAAGAATGTTAAAGACATGTCTATGCTGTTGCGTATTCTGTAGATAATAATTTTAATTCAAGAGAATATTTGTGTATGTTATGAATAAAATTATTTGAAATAGTGGTAAACCCTATGTACTGAATACTTGACACATTTTTATATATTTTAGGGTAAAAATCACATGCTCAAATTATTTTCTTTTTCAATTAAGTTTAATACAGTTATGATTAAACACCTAAGTAAGTCATCTATGACAAAAATGTTGACTTAATAGGTCGCGACTGAAAAAAAAGACCCTTACTCTGTGCTAATGAAAAACAACTGTTTCCAAAAAGACAGTGGTTATCAATTAGTACATTGTACACATTGTGTAGGTGGCACAGGCAAGTTCCTTTATCTAGCATGGAGATAAACTCAGTGACATAACAAATGAAACTGGTAAGCAAGTAAAGACCAAGAGTTCTTTCAAGCCTGTCCCATACTCTTTATGTCTGGAGAATTCTGGTGAGACTCTGCCCTTGCAACCATGTAATCTCCAGGGAGAGGCAAAAAAACGTAGAGAGATCCTGGGACAATAAGGTAAATTGGAAAATTCCTTTCTGTTCCCCTGAGATTTTAGATATCAACTGAGGAAATCTACACTCGGCTTGAGCTTGCTTGTGCCTGAGGCGATACGTCATGCAAATCTATACATGGTTTCCTGGTGACAACATGATTTCTTCATTCTGTTTGGCTGCAAGCACATCAATTATCCTTGCCTTCAGTCCTTCAGTGCCCTTGTTGATTCCACTGACCCAGTTGGCCCTTACAGGGCGTCTCACACCAAGATGCTGAAGTCTACAGGCTGAGATTCAAGGCACAAAGATCAGATGTTTCCTGAACAGAAGCCCTGCAGCTTTCTACTTCCCATTCTTTGGAACATTAAGATAGGCAAACAAGGGCATAAGACAGGAATTAAGGATTTGCATAATAGCGCATCTTCAGATTTCATCTTTATTACATACTGTTGGGTTTTTGTCTGGTTCTTTGCTGATATAAATGGATAACTCCTGTCAGGAATCCAGGTTCCGAGGCATAGGTGGCCTACAAGGAAAACTATGTCACCATCAAAAGCCTCATAGACTTTCACTTGCTTCTGCTGCTTGGGTCCTCAGAAGAATGTGCATTTAACATCTGACCATGTCTCCAAATACGTCATGGCATACTGCATCAATTTTCAATGCAGTGCAACAAATCTATCAATCCACCAGGGCAGGATGAAGTGGAATAGAATACAGAGCAGCAGAAAGAAGAGCTGGATAGCAATGTCCACTATCCCCTATGTTGTGAGACTTTTAAGAGAATAGTCTATACAACAGTCCTTTAACTGAGCCACACCTCTGCTCCTGAATACACCAGTGACTGTTGTTCTGTCTCTGTCCTTCTGCTACCTAGTTTCATGAGTGTTACCTCTATTAGACTCCAAATATTCACAGCAACTCACTTCATAATTGTCAAACAGTCAACTTACAAGATTAAAAATCACATTTGTCAAATCCTTAACTCTTGTCAATAAATGTTCCTGAAAAGTTCAGGAAGTGAAAGATACAGACATCTGTTGAGGATATTTCTGAATTTGCTGCGTATCTCTGGGCCTTGAAGGTCTGGCTGCAGCTAGCAGCATCTTGGTGTGGTAGGGTCTGTATGGGCCAACTAGCTGAGGGACTGGAAGACAAAGCAATATACATACCATCAGCGAGACAGAGAACAGGATGTTTAAAACCTCCTAGAACCTTTTTCTAATCAATGTTCATAGTATTAGTACAAAACACAGATCAGCAACTTTTAGTCCGTAGGATTACATGCAATTGTTCCTGGGTCTTGAACAGGAAACCACCATATCTTTCTCAGTACTCAGAAGCAGATATGTAACTGGTCTGAAAGGGACTTCTGTAGTAATGTTTTCCTTGTTGGGTTGGGGTTGCCTCCAAGTTGTGCAAGAAATGCCTAGTCCTGTCCCTTCCAGACTGCTTCCCTCAACACACAATAAATTGCTTTCCTGCATTGTCCTGGTAGCCAGCGGGTAGCCAAATGACTCCTAATTTTCAATTGCCAGTGGCCACTGTCCAAGCAACTCTTCCTATCCTGCTGGGAAATGAACAAACAGCATTAAAATTGTTGTGGCATACTGGTGCCTTTTCTGGCTAGGTTAATAGCTTCCTGTAGAAGTTTCTCCAACAAAACCCTGCTCCCAGTGTTACAGCTCACTGGAGTAGTGCACTAGAACTCAAGTCTGGAGTTGTCACAAAGCTTAAAGATTTTATAAAAGTATGCAAAATTCCACAATTTGCCTGACATTTATATCCGGGTTGAAAGAAAGCACGGACTAAATACTTAACAAGAACGGTTACTTATAATAAAAAAAATTCCAACTCCAAGAGAACAGTTATGAGCAATTGACATATATTTGACTAGTTAAAACGCTAACCCCTTTATAAACCACTCCCCCCCCACCCCACAACACACACATAAAGACAGACACAAGTGAAGAATGGGTGTCATGGGTGGAGCCAAAGATTAGGAAGGTAGTTCAATGGTCCCCGTTTACAGGGTTAGTTGAGATGATCCTTTTGCTTTGTCAGGACTTGCTGCTCCTGGTCTCCCTCCTCTGGGTACTTTCACTTGCTTGCAAAAAGCACAGAACAGTTGGTATACACTTATAATGTCCATTATTGGTTAAGTGCCGCAGCCTACAGTAACTGATGAGGAAAGTAAATTGCCTTGCTTCTGAGGTGCTTTTTTTTACTGCAAAGAGAAGGAGAGCACCTTTCTTTCTGGAATTCCGAAGGCTTTTGCTGAAATATTTACAACTACAAGTTGTTCAGCTACCTGGGAGCCAATGACACAGTTGTTGGCAGGCAGAAAGAAACTGATCACCATTCCCAAACCAATCAGCTACCTATTGCCAGATAGTTGTTCATTTCTTCACACCTCTTGGCTCCAGCTAGTCTCCAGCCAAACTTTCCCCATTCTTAAGCAAACAGCAGTGTAAATAGTACTTACAGTGAATGTCAGATAACCTGCTTTTACAAAATACATCGATCCTTTCCACAATCCTAGCTTTTTAAAACAGTCTTTTTCCCATTTCAGCCCACAATCAAAAAGACAAAAAAAAAATGGCATTTACACCAGTTAAAACCTGTCACGTATTTTGTTCATTGAAAATAATTGAAACTTATCAAGGTGTTACTTTCAAATTATAGATCAAAGAAATCTTACCCTAACTGTGGGGAATGTATTCTTGCCTTTGACAGCAAAGCTTTTTGTATTTACTTAGTCCTGCTAGAGATGGGGCAGTGCTAGACGTAATCCTAGGGAGTGAAGCTGGTCAAGTGGTTGAAGTTTCAGTGGGTGAGCATTTTGGGTATAGTGACCGTAACTCTGTAAATTTCAATGTCATTATGGAAAGTGATAAAAATAGTGCAGAAGTTCAGTGTCTAACCAGGGAGAAAGCTTATTAGACAGGACCTGGAAAACATAGACTGGGAGCAACTGCTTGCAGGTAGGTCTACATTTGGAAAGTGGAAGCCTTTTAAAAGTAGTATGTTGAGAATTCAGAGCCAACAAATTCCCATAAGAGTAAAGGGCACGGGCAAGAAGTCCAGGAGGCCCTGAATGTCAAGGGATAATGTTTGATAAAGAAAAAGAAGGAAACACACATTAAAAACAGGGGGGGCTCTTCAAAAGTAAACAAAGTGTAGGGGGTTGCTTAAGATTGAAATTAGAAGGGAAAAGGGGAGCCATAAAATATCTTCAGCAGATAGGATTAAGGAAAACCTCAAAGCTTTTATAGGTATATTAAGCATTAGAGGATTACCAGGGTTGGACCAACTAGAGAACAAAGGGACAATCTGTGCGTGGAGCCAGTGGATGTAGGTGAGATCTTAAATGAATTCATCTTATCTGTATTCACAAAGGAGAAAAACATTGGAGCTGGAGATTTCAGTTGTGATGATGATGTTCTAGAACATGTTAAGATTAATAAGGAGGAGGTGTTAGATGTTTTAGTGGGCATAAAATGTATAAATTCCCAGGACCTGATGAGATGTATCACAGGCTGATACGGGAGGCAAGGGAGGAGATTGCTCAGCCCCTGATAGAGATATTTAATTCTTCACTGGTATCGGATAAATTGCCAGATGACTGGAGGATATTTCATGTGGTTCCTGTGTTCAAGACCATCAGGGATAGTGCAGGTAACTCCAGACAAGGTAATCTGATGTCGGTGGTTGGAAAATTATTGGAAAAAATTATTGGGAAAAAATTCTAAGGAACTGGATTAATCAACACTTGGAAAGGGAAGGATTGATCGGGAAGAGTCAGCATAAATTTGTTACAGGGAGATCCTGTCTGACTAATTTAATTGGGTTTTTGAAAAGTTGATTGAATATATTGCTGAAGGTAATGCAGTTGATATGGTTTAGATGGACTCCAGTAAGGCCTTTGACAAGGACTCACATGGAAATCTGGTCCAAAGGGTAGGAACCCATGGAATCCAGGATGAATTGGATCCAAAATTGGCTTGCAAACAGAAGGTAAAGAGTGATGGTAGAAGGATATTTTGTGTTTGGAAGTGTATGACCAGTGGTGTTCCACAGGGATCAGTGCTGGGCCCCTTGCTGTTTGTGGTGTACGTTAACATCTTGGATATGGACGTAGAAAGTATTTTAAGTAAGTTTTCAGATGACCCAAAAATTGGTGCTGTTGTTGATAGTGAGGAAGGTGGTCTTAGGCTACAATCTGATATTGATCAGTTGGTTAATTGGGCAGAACAATGGCAGATGGAATTTAATTCTGCTAAATGTGAGACAATGCATTTTGGGAGGTCTAATAAGGGAAGGATATGGACAATGAATTGTAGGTCCTGAGGGAATACTGAGGAACAAAAGGGTGTTAGTGTACAAGTCCATAGATCCCTGAAGGTGTCAGCACAGGTAGATTGGATATGGAAGAAGGCATGTGGGATGCTTGCCTTGATTAACCAGGGTGTAGAATAAAGGAGAAAGAAAGTCTTGTTACAACTTATTGAAACATTGGTTAGGCAACAGGTGGAAAACTATGTGCAGTTCTAGTCTCCACACTATTAGAAGGACATGATTGCACTGGAGAGGTTGCAGAGGAGATTCACTAGGATGTTTCCTGGGATGAAAATTCTCAGTTATGAGGAGAGACTGGACAGGCTGGGTTTGTTTTCCTAGAATCAGAGACGGCTAAGTCATGGGGTGAGGGGGATCTAATTGTGGTATGCAAAATTATGAAATGCTTAGACAGGGTAGATTGTGAGAATCTTTATCCCCATTGCAGGTGTGTCTCAGATCAGAGGGCACAAGTTTAAGGTAAGGAGTGAGTGGTTTAGAGGAGATCTGAGATTTTTTTTTACCCAGTGGGTGGTAGAAACATGGAATATCCTGCCTGAGAGTGTGACGGAGGCAGGTACTCTCACAACATTTAAGAAACATCTGGATAAGCACTTGAAATGCCAAGGCATAGTAGGCTATGGACCAAGTGCAGGTAAGTAGGATTAGTCCAGCTTGGTATTTGTTGGTTGGCATAGACATGGTGGGCCAAAGGACCTGTTTCAACGCTATATAACTCTATGACTGTACGATGAAAGTCACATAAGGGATTATGTTAAAGGCAGGGACTATTAACAGAAATATAATGTGTTTAGAAGGGCAAAAGCAGGTTTGACGAATTTTCTGCAGTTCTTTGGCAAACTTTCATATCTGTTGGTTAGGATGAAGCACTGGAAATAAAAACCTATGTTACAGGCAGTTGACAATGGTCTCACATAATGGACTGATTCACACGTCACACATTCTCATGTCAGCTGATTCGGTGGCAAAGCATTGGGCTTAATTAGTTCCGCAGAAGGGTCACCAAACCTGAAACGTTAACTCTGATTTCTCTTTGCAGATGCTGCCAGACCTGCTGAGCTTTTCCAGCAACTTCTGTTTTTATAGGAGTTGAATTGGTACTTGGCTGAAAGGCAGCTAAATGAAGCAATGATCATTTTTGAGGCCGTTTTTGAAAGGAGAGAGATATAGCTGGGAACATGGCTGTGGCAATGAATTTCAGAATGCTCCTACATAGTTCAAGGCTTGGCTTTAGCTGTTGCATGAAGGCTTTGAGGCCGACAGTAGGAACATGTTACGTCCTGAGACAGGGGGTGGGCAGAGGCTGCAGACCCAGATTGCCAGAAGGATGTGGAGAGATTTACCGATAAGGACTGGGATTTTGAAATCAACGTGCTGGGATAGGGGAAGTCAATGGTAGCTTTTGAGGACAGATCGGCAAGAATTGCAGAGACGAGGTTAGTTCTGGATGAGTTAAAGCTAATGAGAACAGGGATCAATGGACCTGAAAAGCCTGTGTCTGTTGCATGATGTCAACGTACAAGCCCCTTGAAATGTTATTCTTGTTAGACAGAACATTTCCAACAGCTGTGTGCTTTTCTGATCAGTGACAGTGGAAAACAAAAGGGATCAACTGATAGGAATTCCTGCTATTATCATTGATCATCAGTCAAGAGATGGAGCAGCAGGAGCAGAAGGAACCATTGGATCAGGAATTCAGAAAACAAAAACATTAGATAGAAAGCAAATAAAATGGGAAGAAAAATGAAATAAAGGAAAATACATTTAAAAAAGGGAAGCGGTTTATTAAACTCAAAAAGAGAAATCTTATTTAAAGAACTGTGTTTTCCCAATATTTAGTTAAGGTAGTAAGTACCAGGACCATGTATTTCAGCAAGTTCCAGATTTGATTCTCCTTCTATGGTGAGTTAGTTAGGATAGCCACATGCTGTCACCTTACAATCGCTGATCTGGATTTCGTCTCCCAGTGAAGGTGTGAGTCAGATTGTGAAACATTGAGCTTTGTTCCTTTTTAGAGGAAAAACAATTTTCCTGAACATTCTTGACCCCACACCATTTTTTTTTGTGTATTATGAAGGCCTTGGCTGCAAAAAAACACATTCACCTTCTTGAGGTGGGAACCCCCATTATGAAGACTGCAGGAAAATTTTATTTCCTCCCATATCCCATTTTCATGCACTGGTACAGGATTTTGGAAGCTCTAAAAAAAAGCACCTCCTGTGAGAGTTTATGATTGCTAGATGAAGCCTATGGAGGAACTGGGAACATTCTAAAGTGAAGGACAAAGTGTTTTGACAACTTTAAATGTTATCATTAGATGCTGCATTGTAATGTAGATGTGTTCTTAATACAGTAATTCAATCCAGGGAATTTGTACTTAAAAAGGCAAGATAACCCCTAAATTGACCAGCATTGCTGTAATTGTTGTCATGCATGGCAATAGTTTTCAATTGTCAAAAGTTCCATAATCCATTAAAAATCACTCTTTTAAAATGCCCATTAAGCTTCTACAGTCATGCCTTGTGCTGGATTGAAATAGAATAAAAGCTCTAGCTATTTAAAAAAAAACCCTTTAAAAGTTGAAAGAAAACCCTACACCTGCTCACTGTTATTTAATGGCATTCCGCTTTAAAGTTTAAATGCCTCACCATTCTGTTCTGTCAATTTCAAGCAATGTGTCTGGAGACTTTTGCTATGACAGCTGTAGCCATTATGAATATTGTTGAAAGAAACATATTTTGCTAGAGTTCTTATGAAAAATTATGCTGACCGTCGATTTATGTTCGTCATTTTGGCTCATAGATATTAATACGTAGGTCTTTCTTCTTTGCAGACAGAAAGAATATGTGCAGACATTTCACCTGTTGCAATACAATAACATAGATGATAGTCATTCCGTGATGCATTTGACTAATTAGAGTCAACCTGCAAAATTTAAATAAAGCTTGGCAGTTAACTTCCAGTCATCATTAACAAGTGGATTCTCCATGGAAGAGCCTCTACTTGCCAATCAATCATCATTCTCACGTCATACTGTATAAATATTTTTTCTTTTTATATTGGTAGTCTTGTGAATTGTCTTGATGAGTCCAAGACAAAAGCTTCAGCAGTTGGGGCGGCACGGTGACTCAGTGGTTAGCACTGCTGCCTCACAGCGCTAGGGACCCAGGTTCGATATCAGCCTCAGGCGACTGTCTGTGTGGAGTTTGCATATTCTCTCTGCATGGGTTTCATCTGGGTGCTCTGGTTTCCTCCCACAGTCCAAAGATGTGGATTGGCTATGCTATAGTGCCCAGGGATATTTAGTTTAGGTGGGTTAGACAAGGGAAATACAGGAGTATTGGGTCTGGGTGGGGTACTGTTCAGAGGGACAGTGTGGACTTGTTGGGCTGAATGGCCTGTTTCCGCACTGTAGGGATTCTATGAAAGTATGTCTAACATACTCAAGTTTTGAATTATCAAACAATCGTCACAAATGCTTGGTGGTTTTCAAAAGGTGTGAATGGATTCAGCTCATCAGGTAGTCTGTTGCTCTAAGAACATTTAAAACTTCTAAGAGTCTATGTCTTCAATGTGGTTTCTTGATTGTATAAAAGCCTAGTAGACACTTAAAGTGTTCAATTTTTTTTTCAGTAGAGCAGTTGTTTTCATTCAGTATAAGTGACAGTGTGTTTGAATTCAGGTTTTATTAGATTTTTGAGTTTTAATTTATTTCCAATTACTCCACAGTAATTCTCAATGATTTTGCATGAAAACTTTACATCGTACGTACTGGCTGTGTGGCTGTGAAGGTTACATGGAGAGTATAGAGAGAAGTTGACATAGAATGGACAGATTTGAGGGGACATGGAGATAACATGAGTGATCTGAGGTACCAGAAAGTGGCTTGGGTAATCTGAAGGGTCATGGGGTTGCATGGGTGCTCAGTGAGTCAGGGGATGATGGGTGATGTTTCAGGAGTTGGCTGCTGTGTTCATGTACCGCTGATTTAGATCTTCTAATAAGACTGCCTCTGCACTTTCACCCTTCACACACTGCATAGCAGCTTGAAAAATACACTGCAAACCTGACACATACGTGAAAAGGCGAGATTCCAGGACAGAGGCATACTTGGACTGGTGTGCATTTCAGAAGATGCATAAATACATCAGTTGGTCTTACCCAAGCCCACATAAACATTTGATCCCCTTTAATTCATGATTGGGAAATTGATTGGGTTTTAAAGTCTAGATTGGCTGAAAAAGGTGGGTGAACCTCTCTGCCCAGGCATACAGAAGAATGTTGTGTACTGCAGTAAGGATACACTCAAGTGAAAACTTTGCTGATATTCTTCCCTTAAAATCTGAAGGATTTGGATTCGAGCCTTACTTATGGACCTGACTACAGAATCTAGGCTAACAGTTAGGTGCAGTCCTTAGGGAGACTTGTGCACCCCGAGGCATGGTCTTTTGGATAAGATGTTAGATTGAAACCTTTCCTGCCTTCTCACATGGGAACATAAAATATTGTATGGCGCAATCCTCATTTTCCTACATTCCTGGCCAATGATTACCAATAGCAACAATACGATACAAAATGATCTAGTTATTTATCTCATTTCTGTTTTTGCTATGCACACACTGACTGATGTGTTTCCCAAATTACAATATTGACAGCACATCATAAGTTCACTGAAAATTGCCTTGCTGATTTCTAAGGTCATTAAAGTATAATATAAATGCAAGTTCTTCCTTTTAATGTTTTCAGGAAAGGGAAGAAAATCAACAGCACAAAATGGAAAATATAACAAAGAACCAAATTGATTGATATGTATAAATAATCGATTTGAAAAAAAATAAAATAATTAAAAATGGAACAAAATGTTGTTTACAATATTAATATGAAAATTCAAACTCCATACTCCAAACATTTTGTGTGTTGGTTATAGGAACAAGTTAGTCAGACTCTTGGCATTTTGCAGAGGTACTCCAAAACACATTAAGATTATTGGTTGGCAAAACCCTTGGAAGTTTTATTTCATAATGCTCTTAAAAAATCACAAAGCATATTTTTCTAGATTGTAAATATTACTCAGTAATAATACTTAATTTCATATTATGACTGCAAGGAATATTGCAGCAAGTGTAACATGCTCATAATGTTTTTCTTTATAGTTCCAACATAGCCTAAGTTAGCCTGGAGAGGTCAGGAGAATTAGATACTTTATTTTCGGCAAACAATGCCAACACAAGTGGGTAAATTATAGTTTATAAAGGAGAGTCAGCCAAATTCCAGATTTAAAACACTGTTGCTCAAGGCCATATCCTGTGTTGGGGTCTGGACTGTCAGTTGGAGAAATAGTGAGGGATCTCTGCTGCCTCTTTATGGGATGGCCTGTCAAACAACAAGCCAATCATTAGTGGCAAGGCCACTGGTAGGCCATCTCTCGGGATTGAGAACCTTGGGACACAAGTTTTGCACATTTGAAATGGGTAGCCAATAGAGGCTGGCACCTTGTGCTCAGTAGCACCACAAGAGAGATGGTGGCTGCTGCCAGAAGGACAGGCAACAGAGTGCCAGGCCTACGGAGTGACCCAGGCCCCACAGGTAAATCATGTGTCAGGTGGGGGTGTTAGTGTTGGCAGTGATAGTGCATTTGTAGAGTTGCATTCACAGGGATAGAGGGGTGGGGTTTGACAGCAAGGGGATAGTTTTGGCCCTCTGTGCCCCACCCCTTTCTTGATATGCAGTCTCTCAATAAGGTCCTGAGTGCCTTTCATAGAGTGGCGTTATCCCCCAATTATAAGGTGTCAGGCTGGCTGCATGGTTTCTGATGCTGTGAACACAACGTAGCAACAGCACCACCCCCCCTCCCCGGAGCTGGGTTGGTTCTTCTTTGTAAACCATAATTGGCCACTTAAGGGCATCAGTTGGTGGTAAGACAGGAAGATGGCACTGGTGAGATATGCTACCACCTGACCTCATTAACCTGCCTTCTCTCCTCCAGTCTCACCACCAGTGACAGTAAAAGATTGTGCCCTCTATTTCAGCAATAATACTGATGCTTTTGAGAGTTCAGAGATGAGTAACTTGGATAATTAGAGAGGACTATAATGGGTGTGGAAGCTCAGTTTACAGTCAAAAGGAATACTGAAGTTGAGACATTTTGGTTCAGTTTGTGACAATAGATAAGAAGTATCAGTCTCCATTATAGAGTGAGGGAAAGGGATTATTTTGACGGTGTAGATAATTGAGATGCAAGAAGAGTTAGGTTGTGAAAGATATGTAGTTCAAAGTTCTGTTTACGCACTGTGTGAGAGAAAAAAAAATGCCTCAGGCCATTTGCATGTCTAATTGTGGTGCTGAGGAATCAGCAAGCACTGGAAGCAAGACACCCCAGTGATTGATAGAAATTAGCTCAGAGGCCTCATCAAGTTCAATGGGGATGACCTTCTGGAGCTGGTTGTACAACCATATGGAACTCATCTGATGGAAAACATAAATTTCGATCTGCTTACCTTAGGGCCAGTGATGCTCAGGTGAGTGCCGGAAGGGGCTGGGGTGGGAGGATCAGGTCTGTTGCTCCTCCTGACTCCACAAGAAATCTGTTTTAAAAAAAAAATTTAGTGGGCAGTCATAGATGTTGATGAAGAATCCTGAATGAGGCAAACATTACACTGGCCTGCTCATCAAGAATTAATTGCTCAAGGGGCTCTTTTACAGGTCTTTCCATGTTCTGATGTTGAAGTATTCAGCACCTATTTTAAGTATTCCCTGGGTGGTCCAAAATGTGGGTCCCAAGAAGTGGATTCAATGCATATATCAATAATGCACAGACTTCCTATCATAACATTCGTATTTGTTCTTTTTGACAGATAAATGGGTGGAATTCATGTTCTCAACAGCATGCTACATATCTGTTCAGTTTCTTTCCTCTGAATTTACAATAAAGTAAGAATATTATTTCACTACTGCCAGCCAATTCTATTTTAAAATATGTGCTACAGTACTGTATATCTTGATCAGAGTACACCTCCACAAAACTCTTCTTACTGCCAGTATTTATTTTGGCACATGTGATTTGACTGTCACAAAGCACAATTTAACAAGGTCAAAGCATTTGAATTACTAAATAGAATTACACAAAACATGTCTCTGAAACAGAGAATGTTGTATTGTTATGGAAATGTGCAATCCAAGGAGATCTCAATTATTTTGAAGAAGTGAAGGGAAAGGTGGCAAACTATATGGGACCATGTGTTCAGAGCAGAGGATGGGCTCTTGAAGTACAGACTTCCCAGATGTACAGTTTTTTTGTGTGGGATAGGTGCTGCTGGATAAACCAGCAATTGTTGTCCATCCCTAGTTGCCCTGCAGAACTGAGCTATCTTCTTGAACTGGTGTGATTTATAGTTTTCCTACAGTTAGGTAGGAAGTTCCAGGACTTTGATCCAGCGACACTGAATGAATGATGACACAGTTACAAGCCAGGACAGTGTGTGGTCTGGAAGAGAATCTTCAGGGAGTAGTGTTCCCATGCATTGGTTGGCCCGAATCCTGATTTGTATTAGAGGTCTCAGGTTTGGAAGGTGCTGTAAGTGGAGGACTGGTGAGCTAGTGCAGTTATTCAAATGCTGGCATGATGTCATGGACAATCATGTCACCTCACTTCTAGAATTCACCTCTTTTGACCGTGTTTGGATGAAGGCTGTAATGAGTTCAGGAGTTGAGTGGCCCCAACAGAACCCAAACTGAGCTTAGTGAGAAGGCCATATCTTTGCATGTACTGCTTGAAAGCACACTTGCTGACCCCTTGCATCACTTTGCTGATGTTAGAGCAGTAACTGGCTAGGTTGGATCTGTACTGTTTTCTGCGGTCAGGACATATCAGGTCAATTTTCTACATTACTGGATAGATGCCACTATTATGGCTGTACTAGATCACCTTGGTGGGGATCACAGCTAGGTCTGGAACCCAAGTCTTCAGTACTGTTGATGAATGTTGTTATGGTGCATCATCTTTGCAGCATTCAGCACCTTCCACCGTTTCTAGATATAATGGGGAGTGAACTGAATGAACATCAGACTGACGTCTGTGACACTGGGGACCACAAAAGGAGGCCAAGTTAGATAATCCATTTGACACTTTTGGCTCAAAGTGAATACAAATTCTTCAGCATATCTTTTGCACTGATGGGCTGGTCTCTCCCATCGTTGAAGAACAGGATATTTTTGGAACCTCTTCTTCATATTAGTTGTTTAATTGTCCACCACCAATCACTACTGCACATGATAGGACTGGAGAGTTTTAGTCTGATCTGGTGGTTGTGGGATTTCTTAACTCTCTCTATATCACATTACTTCTATTATTTGGCACAATTTAGTCCTATTATGTAGCTTCAATAGGCTGATACCTCAGTTTTTAAGTTTTCCCTGATGCTAATCCTAACATGCTCTCCTCCACTCTTCATTGAAGCAGGGTTGATCAACAGACTTGATTGTAATGGTAGAGTGGGAGTAGTCCATGAGGTTATATATTGGGGTTAAGTAAAATTTTGCTGTTGCTGATGGTCCACAGTGCCTCACAGATGTTCAACTTTGAGCTGCTAGACCTGTTTGATATCTATCCCATTTAGTACAATTTAGTACATTCAGCCACACAGCACGATGGAGGGTTTTTCATTGTGAAACTGGGACTTGATCTACACAATAGCAGTGTGCTGGTCACTCCAACCAATACTGACCTGAACAGATACATGTCTGAGAGGTGAAGAAGCAACCAAGTAGGTTTTTTACTCTGGTTGGTTCCCTCACCACCTGCCGCGGATTCAGTCTAGCAACTCGGCCACTTGGTCATAAGTGTTGCTCCTGAGTCACTCTTAGTTATGGACAGTAAAGTCCCTCACCCAGAGTGCATCCTGTGTCTTGGTCACTGTCAGTGCTTTCTCTAAGTTGTGTTCAAATTGAAGGGATATTGATTCAACTGCCAAAATGGAAGGCAGAGGTGGTAAGTGGTAATCAGCATAAGGCCCATGTTTGACTTGATACGCGTGATACTTCATGGAGTCTGGAGTCAATATTGGTAACTCGAAAGGCAACTTCTTCCCAACTGTATATTACTGTCACCATCTCTACTAGATCTATCCTTAAAGTAGTGATGGTGTGTCTGGGATATTGTCTGTAAGGTATTTTCCATGAGTTTGATTGTGTCAGGCTGTTGCTTGACTAGTCTGTAAGAGAACTATCCTAATTTTGGCACAACATTCAGATGTTAGTAAGGCGGACCTTGCAGGCTGGGTTTGCTGTTGGCATTTCCAGTATTCAGGTCAGTGCGAGGTGGCCCTTCTGATTTCATTTCTTTCTTTAGATTTTGTCGTGATTTTGATAAAACTGCCTATTTTGGGAGGCTTCCTGGTCTGTTTTGGGACTGCTGGTCAGCTTGCCTCTAATCTCAAGCACCAGCCAGAAACAACTAGGATAAACTCTCCGTGACTCCTTTGTCCGCTCCACACTCCCCTCCAGCTCCACCACACCCGGCACTTTTCCCTGCAACCGCAGGAAGTGCTACACCTGCCCCCATACCTCCTCCCTCACCCCCATCCCAGGCCCCAAGAAGACTTTCCACATCAAGCAGATGTTCACCTGCACATCTGCCAATGTGGTATACTGCATCCGCTGTACCCGGTGTGGCTTCCTCTACATCGGGGAAACCAAGCGGAGGATCGGGGACCGCTTTGCAGAACACCTACGCTCGGTTCGCAATAAACAACTGCACCTCCCAGTCGCGAACCATTTCAACTCCCCCTCCCATTCCTCAGACGACATGTCCATCCTGGGCCTCCTGCAATGCCACAACGATGCCACCCGAAGGTTGCAGGAACAGCAACTCATATTCCGCTTGGGAACCCTGCAGCCCAATGGTATCAATGTGGATTTCACACGTTTCAAAATCTCCCCTCCCCCTACCACATCCCAAAACCAGTCCAGCTCGTCCCTGCCTCCCTAACCTGTTCTTCCTCCCACCTATCCCCTCCTCCCACCTCAAGCCGCACCTCCATCTCCTACCGACCAACCTCATCCCGCCCCCTTGACCTGTCCGTCCTCCCTGGACTGACCTATCCCCTTCCTAACTCCCTACCTACACTCACCTTTACTGGCTCCATCCCCGCCTCTTCGACCTGTCTGTTTTCTCTCCACCTATCCTCTCCTCTATCCCTCTTCTATCCGCCTCCCACTCTCTCCCTATTTATTTCAAAACCCCCTTCCCCTCCCCCTTTTTGGTGAAGGGTCTAGGCCCAAAACGTCAGCCTCTCTGCTCCTATGATGCTGCTTGGCCTGCTGTGTTCATCCAGCCCTGCACCTTGTTGTCTCGGATTCTCCAGCATCTGCAGGTCCTACTATCTAGGATAAACAAATTTTGCTCTCCGTGTCACGTGTGAATACAAGTAATGCAATTCACTATTTAGCAATGGACAGTGCCCAGAAAATTGGGTGATTCGTCCCTGCACTCATCAATTGTTATTTTTGCACTATTTTAGGCCATTAATGTTTTACTTAGAGTCCATTGCACTTTTTTGAAAGCTCTCCAATTCATCAAAGAATGGAAGACTTTTGTTGAGGAGGCACATAGATATGAGAGGACACACTCTATGATTAAAGGCTTTCGGATGAATTCTGGATTATTTTTCCTTTCTTACCTACAGCCTTTTGTTTTCTGCACATCCGCATTATGGAGCCATCAACTCCTTCATATGCATAGGCATCATTACTTTTTCACTTTCCACAGCATAGAAATTGCTGTTAAGAAAAAAATGATTTTTTAAATTTAATTGTGTTATTTATTTCATGTATTTTCTGGTGCTAACCTTTCACAGTCTGTGAAATTTTGTTTTGCCTTTTGGCTTTCAGTTATTAGATTTTCTGTGTTTACATTTATTTATTTCATTAACACATGTATACAACTCATTAGCCCTGCAGGGTGTTTTTGTTTTAATACCATAATAAAACTTAATTAATCAAAAAAAATCTATATAAGTAGACCTCTGCACATGATGTCTGTACTACTGATTCATTGAACATTCAGGGAGCCATTTTTTTTGCCATATAGAAACTTTTGGTATTGTGGATTGGTTTTCCCATAGAATTCACTTGATGGTTCTTCTTTCGAAAAGCTATTTTAATTTAAGCATAGTCCATGCTCTGTCCATTTGTAAATGAAAACAGTGTCCTACAATTAACCTAAATACTCGTTTGCTTATACAAAAAGCCTTTTTCAGATCTAAGTTGCATTTTTGTTCTGCTACAGGAGATCTTTTTATTTATTCATGGGATGTGGGCATCACTGGCTGGGCATTTATTACCTGCCCCTAGTTGCCCTTGAGAATTGGTGGTGAGTTGTCTTGTTGAACTGGTACAGTCCATTTGGCATTGGTAAACCCACAATACTGGTAGGAAGGTTGTTCCAGGATTTCGTACCAGTCACGATATATTTCCATGTCACAATACTGAGAGACTTGGAGGGAAACCTGCAGGTGGTGGTGATCTCATGTATCTGCTGCCCTTATGTTTCTAGATAGAAGTAGTCATGGGCTTAGAAGGTGCTGTTTAAGAAGCCTTGGTGAATTTCTGCAGTGCATCTTGTAGATGTTTATGTTGCTGCTATTACTAAGTGTTGGTGGTGGTCAGGGTGAATGTTTGTGGATGGAATGGCAAAAGATGTAGGCAAGTAAAATAAAATTTCCACAGCAGACAACTATTTTCTGCTCCCATCACACCTCCACATCATAGTGACCTCAGCCAGTATGGGAATTGAACCTGCAAGACTGGCAGCACTATGCACTGCAAGCCAGCCGCCCAAGATAACTGAACCATTGAGACTTGCAGCTTTGAGACTATGCCCGCTGCCCATAATTAGACAGTGAGCATGCTCTCACAGATAATTGGCTAATCAGGGAATATCACTGTCAGTGACTGCTGCCTGACACAATGTAGAGCCAGGACGTCCATATGACGCTAACGAAGAGATCTTGATCCTAAACCCCAAATCCAGCATGCAGACTCAAAATTCACAAAGGGCCTCCTGTCTCATTCAGGAAGGCCTTGAGTGTCCAAGGGGTGACTAGTGCTTCCGCGCCAGTATTAACCTGCAGATCCCCTGTAAAAAAGCCTTTATTTCAAAGGCTGTTATCAAGTGTGTGAACTGGGGGATACTGCTTTTCCTGTTTGAGATGTTTGATTCATTTTTAATCTACAACAAAAAAAATGAGTATTTTGATAAATGTATGTTCTACATTTACTATGTAATTGCAAATGAAGACTGCTGCTTTAGCCTGTAGCATCTTGTTTGTAGGATTATCCCAGCTATTATGGCTTGATAATGTAAGGGACGGACTTCACTTTTGCTGATTAGATGTAAACTGGCAGAGTTATTTATCTGCTCATTGTAGAAACTTTGATTTTTCAGGCTTGATTTCAATGGCTTGACTGTTGGTCCTCAGTAAGACTCTGTTAATTTTCGTGGAATAAAAGCCAGACAGGTTCTGTAAATGGTATGTGGTCCCTCAGATTATCTTCCAAGTGATAAAGATGAAAATCTACCATAGTGAGCTGAAAAACACAGTGTTCTGTCAAAAGATAATATTGCCTGCAAACATAACAGTTTCTGTCTAAAATAAAACACATACTGCTTGTCAGTAGACAAATGCTGAATGCTGAGCTCCTGTTTAAAGCCTGATAATATTCATTATCTTCCTCATTATTCCTGTTTTGCACATTATTTCAACAAATTTTGGTAAGATATTTAAATTCATGAAAGGTGCACATATAAAATTGAGAAAATTGGAACCAATCTGTGGGCAGCACAATGACTCACGGGTTAGTATTACTGCCTCACAGCGCCAGGGACCTGGGTTTAACTCCACCTTTGGGTGACTGTGTGGAGTTTGCATTTTCTCCCCGTGTCTAAGTGGGTTTCCTCTGGTTTCCTCCCACAGTCCAAAGATATGCAGGTTAGGTGGATTGGCCACGCTAAATTGCCCATAGTGCCCAGGGATGTGGATTAGCTATGGGAAATGTAGGGTTACAGGTATAGGGTAGGAGGTAGGTCTGGGTGGGATGCGGAGGGTCAGTGTGGACTTGATGGCCACATGGCCAGCTTCCACGTTGATCTGGTGTCCTGAGCATAAAGAAAGAGAGGCTTGCATTTGTAAAGTGCCTTTTAGTTTTAGGAGATATTTCAAAGTGTGTTACAGCCAACGAAATTATTTTGAGGTAAATCATTGTTGTAATGTAGGAAACACACAGCAATTCGAATACAGAAAGTTTCCACAAAGAGTAATGCAATCATAAACAGAAAATCTATTATTTTGATGTTGATTGTGATATAAGTATTGTTCGGGATGCAGGGAATATCTCCTCTGCTGTTCTTTAATAGTGACAGCAGATCTTTACTCTTACCTTTGAGAACAGACTGGGCCTTGATTTAATTGTCCTGTTGAAAGGAGACACCTCCAAATGAGCAGCACCTCCCCAGTGCACGAGAGTGTCAACCTTGATTTTTGTGCCCTGGTCCTGAGGGGAATTGGGTAACCGTGCTGTTGCCTGTTGAATGGAGAATTGGTAAAAACCTGCATGGCCTCCATTGGGGAAAGCCCATCTTGCTACCAGTCAGGCACGTAAGCGGCCAGCATCAGGCCTTTTCCAAGCATCAAGGATGACTGAGGTGGAAAATCCACCGGTCAAGAGCTGCAAACCAATTAGAGGTCAACAGCTCCTCAATGCAATCCACAACACCTTGATAGTGGGAGTAGCTGCTGGTAGTACAGCTGCCAGGATCAGTGTTGGCAGCTGTGGGAGAGTGGTTCAGAAGCAAGGGAGGGGGCTTGGCTCTCAGAGGCACTGCTGCTCCCATCCCATGCCAGGTCCCTTTATTATGCACTGAGCACCTGAAAATGAGGGATTCCCTATATCCCCTGATCCTGTAAGCAAACACGCCAGAGTTTAATTCTCAGGCTCCCTACATAGTGATGGCTCCATGTGTGACAGCTCGAATACCAGCCGTGCTGGGATGAAGCACGTAATGGCCATTAATGGCCACTCAAATTCCTAATGATCACTTACGGCGTGCATTTTTCCCCAAGGTAGGGAAGTCCAAAATTAGAGGGCATAGGTTTAAAATGAGAGGGGAACGATTTAAAGGGGAAACTTTCTCCACACAGAAGGTGTGCATATATGAAACAAGCAGCCAGAGGAAATGGTAGAGGAGAGTACAATTACAACATTTAAAAGACACATCGGTAGGAAAGGTTTAGATGGATTTCAGCCAAACACAGGCAAACGGGACTCATTCAGTTTAAGGAAACTGGTCAGCATGGATGAGTTGGACCGAAGGATCTGTTTCTGTGCTGTACGACTCTAAAACTCTGTTAGGCTGGCCTGAGTGTCCCTCTTTGGGCATAATCTGACCAGAAGTGGGAAAGTGACAGTGTCCCCATCCGGCCCCCTTCCATCTAATTGTGAGATGTGAGGAGGATGTGAGGAGGCTTCAGGGCGATGTAGACAATTTGAGTGAAGTGGACAAACAAATGGCAGTATAATATGGATAAATGTGAAGTTACACACTTGGGTGTGAAAAATGGACAGGCAGGATATTATTTAAAGATGATATATTGGGAAATGTGGGTGTACAAAAGGATCTGGGATTCTAGGGGTTCTTGTAAATCAATCAATGAAAATAAACAGACAGGTGCAGCAAGCAATTGGGTAGGGACGTGGTATACTGGCCTTAACTGCAAGAGGATTTGGGTTTAGAAGTAAGAATGTCTTACTGCAGTTTTGCAGAACTTTGTTGTGACCACACCTGGAACATTGCATATGTTTTTGGGCTCCCTATCAAAGAAAGGATATTCATCCCACAGAGGGAGTGCAGCAGAGGTTTACTAGATTGATACCAGGGATGGCGGGACAGTCCTTTGAGGGGAGAGTGGATCAACTGGGCCTTTAGTCACTAGGGTTTAGAAGAATGATAGATAATCTGATTGAAACATATACAATTCACAACAGGGCTGGACAGGCTAGATGCAAGGGGGATGTTTCCCCCAGTTGGGCAGTCTGGAATAATGGACACAGTCTCAGAGGTGGTATAAGTCACTTAGGGCTGAGATAAGGAAACATTTCTTCATGCAGCGTGTGGTCAATCTGTGGAATTCACTACCACAGAGGGCTGTGGAGAATGAGTCACTGTGTATGTTCAATAAAGAGATTGATAAATTCATTAAAGGAACCAATGGGGCACATAAAGAAAACAGGACTATGTCATTGAAATAGAGGATCAGCGATAATCACAATGAATGGTGGAGCAGGCTCAAGGGGCCAAAGGGCCTACTTATGGTCCTAGATTCTGTCTTTCCATTGCTGCTGAACTTGATATTTACACTTGCACATTTTCTACACAGTTAATAGTTATTCATGAGAAGTGGGAATGCTTCTATAGCTTGGCAATAGCAGTATTCTATCATTACCCCATTTGAATTCAGTTAGCTAACAGAGATATTGTTTAGTTGAGTGACAGTAGCATTATAAAGAATATTAAAGAAGTGGATGCGTACTCTCAAGGTTTGCTACAACAATTTTCACATGTTTTCAGTTACAGTTCATACTTAATTTGGATATGATTGCTTTTCTTTATATATTCAGTAATTTTCTGGAGGTTTTCTGTTTCAGGGAAAGTCTATTTGAAGATAGACCTTGTATTCATCGCAGATCGTATAGAAACATAGAAACTCGGTGCAGGAGTAGGCCATTCAGCCCTTCGAGCTGCATGACCATTCAATATGATCATGCAATCTCAGCATCCCATTCCCACCCTCTCCCCATACTCTTGAAACCTTTAGCCACAAGGGCCACGTCCAGCCCCCTCTTGAATATATCTAATGAATTAGCCCAACACCTTCCTGTGGTAGAGAATTCCACAGGTTCACAACTCTCTGAGTGAAGAAATTCTTCCGCATCTCAGTCCTGAATGGCTTACCCCTTATTCATAGACTGTGACCCCTTGCTCTGGACTTCCCTAACATTGGGAACATTCTTCCCACATCTGGCCTATCCAGTCCATCAGGATTTATATATTTCTATGAGACCCCCCTCATTCTTTTAAATTCCAATGAATACAAGCCCAGTCAATTGAGTCTTTCCTCATATATGAGTCCTGCCATTCTGGGAATCAGGCTGGTGAACCTTCGCTGGACTCACTCAATAGCAAGAATGTCCTTCTTCAGAACAAATACTTTGGATCTGTTTTCACCAAGGAGGACACAAATAATCTTCAGGAAATGCTAGGGGACAGAAGGTCAAGAATGAAGGAGGAAATGCACGCAATACTCAGGTGTGGCCTCACCAAAGCTGTGTCTAACTGCAGCAAGGCATCCTTACTCCTATACTCAAATCCTCTTGCAATGAAGGAGGGAATGCCATCAGCTTTCCTCACTGCCTGCTGCATCTGCATGCCAACCTCCACCATGACAGCCAGGTCTCGTTGCACCTCACCTTTTCCTAAACTGCCACCATTTAGATAATAATCTGCCTTCCTGTTTTTGCCACTGAGGTGGATAACCTCACATTTATCCACATTATATTGCATTTGACAAGTATTTGCCCACTCAGCCAGTCAGTACAAGTCACCCTGCAGCCTCTTAGCATCCTCCTCACAGCACACACTGCCACCCAGCTTAGTGTCATCTGCAAGTTTGGAAACTTCGCATTCAATTCCTTCATCCAAATTGTTAATGTATATTATGATCAGTTGAGGTCCCAGCACTGAACCCTACAGTACCCCACTCATCACTGTCTGTTACTCTGAAAAGAACCCATTTATTCCAACACTCTGCTTCCTGTCTGCCAACCAGTTCTCTATCCATGTTAATGCATTACCTCTGATACCATGAGCGTTATTTTCCCTTAATAACTCTTGTGTGGAACCTTGTCAAAAGCCTTTTTGAAAGTCCAGATACACAACATTTACTGATTCATCCTTGTCCACTCTACTGGTCACATCTTCAAAAAATTCCAGAAGGTTTGTCAAGCATGATTTTTCTTTGGTGAATCCGTGCTGACTTGGACCGATTCTGTCACTGCTTCCCAAATGCTCAGTTATTAGATCCTTAATGATTGATTCCAGCATTTTCTCCACCACCGATGTCAGGCTAACTGGCCAATAATTCCCCATTTTCTCTCTCCCTCCTTTCTTAAAGAGTGGAGTTACATGAGCTACCCTTCAGTCCATTGGATCTCTTCTAGAATCTACAGAATGCTGGAAAATGATCACCAATGCATGCGTTATTTCCAGGGACACTTCCTTAAGTGCTCTGGGATGTAGAGCACCAGGCCCTAGGGATGTAGCAGGTTTTAATCCCATCAATTTTCCTAATATCATTTCCTGACTTATAAGGATTTCCTTCAGTTCCTCCTTCATGCTTGACCGTCTGTCCCCTAGCATTTACTGAAGATTATTTGTGTCCTTTGGTGAAGACAGATCCAAAGTATTTGTTCAACTGGTCTGCCATTTCTTTGTTGTCCATTATGAATTCACCTGATTCTAAATGCAAGGGAACTGCATTTGTCTTCACCAGTCTTTTTCTCTTCACATATCTGTAGAAGCTTTTGCAGTCAGTTTTTATGTTTTCCATAAGCTTACTTTCATATTCTAGTTTCCCCTTCCAAATTAAACCTTCTGTCCTCCGCTGCTGAATTTTAAGTTTATCCAAGTCCTCAGATTTGCTGCTTTTTCTGGCCAGTTTATATGCTTCCTCTTTGGATATAACACTGATCCTGATTTCCCTTGTCAGGCATGGTTGAGCCACCCTCCCTGTTTTACTGTTATGCCAGACATGGATGTATAATTGTTGAAGTTCATCCATGTGTTCTTTAAATGTCTGCCATTGCCTATCCACTATCAACCCCTTAAGTATCCTTGGCTAGTTTATCCTAGCCAATACATGCCTCATACCATCAAAGTTAGCTTTCTTTAAGTTTAGGACCCCAGTTTCAGATTTAATTGTGTCACTCTCCATCTTAATGTAGATTTTTACCATATTATGGTCACTCTTCCCCAAAGGATCTCACACCACAATATTGCTAATTAATCCTCTCTCATTACACAATGCCCAATCTAGGATGGCTTACTGTCTAGTTGGTTCCTCGACATATTGGTCAAAGAAACCATTCCTCATACATTCCAGGAAATCGTCCTCCATCCCATTGCTACCAGTTTGGTTAGCCCAATCAATATGTAGGTTGAAGTCACCCAAAATAACTGCTGTACCCTTACAGCATTCTTCTCAAATTTCCGGTTTGATACAGTCCCCAATACCACAACTACTGTTTGGTGGTCTGTACACAGCTCCTACTAAAGTCTTTATCCCTTTGGCGCTCCGCAGCTCCAGCCTTACTAATTCCGTATCATCCAGGTTAATGTCCTCCCTTACTATTGTGTTAATCCAATTCTTAGCCAGCAACCTTACCCCACCTCTCTTTCCTTTCCATTTATCTCTATTGAAAATTGAATAACCCTGGACGTTGAGTTCCTATCCTTGGTCACCCTGGAGCCAGGTCTCTGTGATTCCAATTACATCATATCCATTCATAACTGTTTGTGCAGTTAATTCATCCACTTTATTACAAATGCTCCTCGCACTGAGACACAGGGCCTTCAGGCTCATTTTTTTTGACATTTATCGCCCTTTTAGAATTATTGTGAAATGTGGCCCTTTTTGATTTTTGTCTTTGGTTTCCCTGCCTTCTACTTTCACTTTTCCCCTTGTTGACTTTTATTTCTGTCACCATTTTACTTCCCTCTGGCACGGTGGCTCAATGGTTAGCACTGCTGCCTCACAGCGTCAGTAACCTGGGTTCAATTCCAGCCTTGGGCGACTGTGTGGAGTTTGCACTCCCCATGTCTCTGTGGGTTTCCTCTGGGTGCTCTGGTTTCCTCCCACAATCCAAAGATGTGCAGAGTAGTTGGATTGGCTGTGCTAAATTGCCCATAGTGTCCAGGGATGTTTAGGTTAGGTGGGTTAAACATGGGAAATGTAGAATTAGGGGAATGGGTCTGGGTGGGATGATCTTTGGAGGGGTGGTGTGGATATGTTGGGCCGAATGGCCTGTTTCCACACTGCAGGTGTTCTATGATGATGACTTCCTGCCTTGGTTCCCATCCCCCTGCCATGTTAATTTAAACACTCTCCAACAACACTAGCAAACACCCACCCAGAACATTGGTTCCAGTCCTGCCCAGGTGCAGACTGTCTGATTTATACTGGTCCCACCTACCCCAGAACTGGTTCCAATTTCCCAGGAATTTGAATCCCTCCCTCTTGCATCATCCTTCAAGCCACGTATTTATCTTAGCTCTCCTGCCATTCCTACTCTGATTAGCACGTGGCACTGGTAGCAATCCTGAGATTACGACCTTTGAAGTCCTTTTTTTTAGTATAACTTCTAATCGTTCGAGTAACTGTTATGGAACATTCTGGAGTATGGTTGTAATTTTGAGGTAAATCCTAATTGTTCGCATTCATGATCAAAAATGATGCAGAATGAATATCTTTACCAATTAAGCTCATGCATTAGTATTGCACAGAAAAGCACACATTTGCAAGGACGCTCGGACTTTCTGATGAGTCTGATCATACAACCAAATGTAGAGTAAATAGCATTCTATCATACATTTCTGGCTGATTTGGAATAGTTTTCAGAAAATCATGCAAAATGATCATTACTTAAATGAAAAACAGTTTCAGATAAGTTGAGGCATGAGTGTGCCCTATTTGTTCAGTAACAGTGATCTGCATGAAATGTTAAATGGGTTTATTTTATCTTCTAATGCATTCTCCAATCACAGACCACCTGCTGTTGCTTTTGAAATAATTACATCAACCGTTCATAATCATTCAATAGATAATCTCAGAGTGTATCCAAGGGCAGCCTGATTGAGCCTTATGTGGGTCTCCCTGCTAGTGTGAGCAGGAACATTGACTGTGTTCTGGCCTAAAATCATTCATCTGCTTCCTGCAGTTCACTTGAAATATCCAAGTGAGACAAGAACTTCATAGAGTCCCTACAGTGTGGAAACAGGCCCTTTGGCCCAACAAGTCCACACCGAACATCAGAGCATCCCACCCGGACGCATCCCCCTATAACCCACCTAGCCTACATATCCCTGAACAATATGGGCAATTTAGCATGGCCAATCCACCTCACCTACACATCTTTGGACTGTGGGAGGAAACCCACACAGCCACAGGGAGAATGTGCAAACTCCACACAGACAGTTGCCCAAGGGTAGAATCGAATCCAGGTCCCTGGTGCTATGAGGTAGCAGTGCTAGCCACTGAGCCACCATGCCACCCAGTTATATCCCTGTACCAGGAGAGCAGATTTAAATAATTCCTCATATGTGGTCAGTATTATGTTGAAACTCATGATTTTCCATGTATGTGAAATTTGAAAGAAGAAAATAAGAAAAGCTTATGAAAGGAAAAAGCAGCTAGCAAAATTCAACAAACTGGTCCTCTTTGGAAACATTAGAACAGTCTCAATTGAAGGGAGAGTAGACATGATGATGATATTAGAAAAAATATTGACATATATGTATATATATTGAATAAAGTAATGAGATAATGCTTTAGGACAGAAAAATGGTTAGATAGGTTTTAATTGAAATTTTAATTGATCTAAGTTAGCAAGAGAGAACAGGCAAAAATGATACAGGCAGTCTTCCTGCTTTTGTAAAATGGTAGGCTGCAAGGGAATATTTTGCCAGGCTCAGCAATGGAGGAGATGTTAGGAATTAATTAATTCAAATCAAGAGAGCCATTTCACAGATATGGGAACCATCATTCAAACAATTCATTTGAGACTCATTGTCATGAAGAAAATTGGTTTGTTTTTGAATGAGTTATGTAAGTCTCATTCTGCCTATTGGTTTGCATTTTATCATAAATGAAATTAATCAATTTAAAATTTCTACATATCCTTCTTATACCAGTTGTTTTAGTTGCCCTCTTTTGAAAAGATTGGAATCCTTGACGTATGGCATAACACAAATGCAAATGACTTAGATACCTGGTTTAAGTATTTTGGGCACTAGTGCTACATCTCTGGGTTATCCTACTGTTTGGTTAGATACTGAGCAGTATGAGCACACAATTAAATGTAAGCTGCTCTGACCACTTGTAGCTGTATTTTAAAAAATCCAGTGAAAATTTTTAACTTCATCTTTGACCATTCTAATGCATCATGCTAATATGATTACTAGCATGATTTTAACCAATTTTCATTGTCTCAACCTGTGTGGGAGATGCAGTTTGTTGATCTGATTTATCTTGTCTCTTTCCTCGTGATAAATCTAATCAATATTCTTGAAATGAATAATGAATTTAACTTCTGTTGAACTGAATGTAATTCACTGGCAATAAGTGAATGCAAATCACTAACATTGTTCCAAAATATATTTGTCAGATACCATGAATAGAGAAAATGCGTGTTTGTGAATGAAAAGCTTAGCTATGTAAATATCATTTTACCCTGGTGTCATTGCGACAATGGGAGATAACACAACTGGTATAAAAACCAGTATAGTCAATGCTGAAGGTATAAAATAGACACATCTTGGAAATACCTAACAGTTCTGACAGCAAATATAGAGAGCAAAATATCTGTTGGGATTTTACTGGACAGTGGTGAACCCAATCGTGAATTGGACGATTAAGGACCTTTTCCATTTTCCAGGAGTACTGATTGATTTTATGTCAGTTAGACGCCTTAACGAGATGGCCAGTTGGATGGGTTGTAACTCTTTAGTCCTAGCTGTGCTGAAGTGGGGTCTCCTGCTGGGACTTCACCCTGACCAGAGCAGCATCTTGGATACTGCCTTGCGATCAAGACGCGGTGGCTGGGCACAGTTGGGCAGGCCACGGGGAAGTGGGGTATAGTTGGAGAGGTTGGAGGGCTAGAGAGTGGGGGAGTAGGATGATGCCCAAGGAGGTGGTCCATACTACTAATCCAAGTCTGCAAGTAGATTCCTAGGTTTTGCCTGACAGTCTCTTTGTGTTAGATGCCCACCTGGTGAAGGTAAAATGCCAGTGGCAATGGGAACAGACCCTGAATTAGTCATTTGAAAGCCTCAATTAACCTCTGGGCAGGGGTTTGAGTGGATGTACAGTCCACAGTCATCTCCTCTTGAGGGTAAAATACTTATTAGCAGCGAGAAGGCAATAGGTATCTCATCCCTTAGCCTGTCACCTGACTTTTCAGCACTCCCACATCTTAGCCTGCACCTTGATGCCCAATAAAATCCAGGCCAGTCTTAACACAAGAGTGTTAATTGTGGTATGTAATAACATATCTGAACAGGTTCATTAAAAATTTCTAGAATTTTCCAGTTAGCCTGTGCCCCAGCCTCCAGGTTGGAACAACACCAGCACATCAGGAGGACAATACTCCAATCAGGATTTGAGGCCTTCTCCGCCCACCTAGAGCCCTCAATACAACAGTGAGGTGGCTGCTGAATCCTCTTTCAAATTTAAAAACTAAAAAAGTTGGAGAGAGGACCTGTCAAAATGAAGGCACACTCCCTCTCTCTTACTGAACTGCAGGCTGTTGCTGCTGTCATTGTGGAGGACTTCCCATTGGCTCCAGCTATCAGACCCACTCCCGCCATCCTTATTTGGACAGTGAGCTCATGCTCTGGCCACTAATTAGCTAATTTGGAGGCCAGGGTTCAAGCCCCATTTGTTCCAGAGGTGTTGAACAGCATATCTGAATAGATTGATTAGAAAATATCAAAAATCTCTGCTGGGTAACTGTTTTCACCTGGTGAGGTGTGGTAACTCTCATTTGTCCCTTACCAAGCCTTATTATTTTCTTCTGTCTCTCTCCAGATAGTGCCTTGATTACCCATATTTCTAGCATTTTCTGTTAACAGTTCAATTACTATTGCTTCAGGAAATAACTAAATACCGAATGACCTTGAGGAATGAAAGCTGTGCTGATACTCATAACTGATACCAATTTAATACATCAACTCTCATGAAGTATTTCCTACATGTGGCTGTGGAACAACCTTTCATTAAAAGATTCATTTTTGCAGGAAGAAGTTATTTAACAAACGGTTGAAAAAGCACTTTCAATCCTTGAGACAACGATTAGAGATTACACAAGGGTAGTGAAGAAGGCGTTTTGTATCCTTGCCTTTATTGATCAGTGCGTTGAGTATAGGAGTTGGGAGGTCATGTTGTGGCTGTACAGGACATTGGTTAGGCCACTGTTGAAATACTATGTTCAATTCTGGTCTCCATGCTGTAGGAGAGATGTTGTGAAACTTGAAAGGGTTCAGGAAAGAGTTACAAGGATGTTGCCAGGGTTGGAGGGTTTGAGCAGTAGGGAGAGTGGAGTAGACTATGGCTTTTTTCCCTGGAGTATCGGAGACTGAGGGGTGACCTTATAGAAGTTTATAAAATTGTGATGGACCTGGATAGGGTGAATAGCCAATGTCTTTTTCTAAGAGTACAGGAGTGCAAAACTAGAGGGCATAGTTTTAAGGTGAGAGGTGAAAGATTTAAAAAGGGTCTACAGAGCAACTTTTTCACACAGAGGGTGGTGTGTGTATGGAATGAGGCACTAGAGGAAATGGCAGAGGCTGGTACAATTACAACATTTAAAAGGCATCCAGATGGGTACATGAAGACAAAGGGATTACAGGGATATGGGTCAAATGTTGGCAAAGGGGACTAGATTAATTTAGGATATCTGGTCAGCATGGATGAGTTGGATCAAAGGGTCTGTTTCTGTGCTGTACAACTCTATGATTATGACTCTCTCAGTAAAGACTATGAATCTCATGATCTTTTCATTATGATCAATTTTTCTTTGCAGTGCCTATTTCTGTACCATGTCATACATGATGTAAGCTAATGCAGTTATTGGCCAAAGATTGAACAGTTGCTGAGTGATGGTAGTATTAAGGCTAACCTGTTTTATAATTGTGAGTAGCACACAATTTTTGTCCTAATTACTGATTGCAAGAATTTGAACCTGCCTGGAGATGTTAAACTAGAAACGTAAAGTTTTAGCACACAGTTGCTGATTGGATACAATGCCCATGGAGTAGTATAAGCAGGCTCCTGGCATCCAAATCTGCTGAAGCTATGGAGTGCTCTGGCTGTTACATTGAATGTGACTTGTATTTGGCTGCTTTTGGCACCACCTTCAATTCTTTTACCAATATGGTGTGTTGCTGTAAAGTTCATCTTCATCAGCATCCCTGCTCATGATTCCCATCTGGCCACCTTGGATGGTCATTAGGACCTCAATGCGCTGCCGAAAATCACTCTTTTTGTGTTCTATGTTGGATGAAAATGCCTGACTTGAGGCTTATTACATTTTGCTTGAGGCAGTTTTGCATGTTTTGCAGAGGCATTTTGTACTTGATATTGTGAACTGAGACAAATACACATTTATTTTAGGCATAATATAACAATCATTGAGAGGGACGTATCATAAAATGTCAATGCTTTTATAATACACCATCACCTGAAAGTTCCACTTCAAAATACTTACTACTCTGACTTGAAAATATATCACTGTTCTTTCATTGTTACTAAGTCAAATTCCTGAACCCCCTCCCTATAATGGCACTGTAGGTGTATCTACACCAAATGGGCTGCAGAAATTCAAGAAGTAAGCTCACCACCATCTTCTCAACAACAGTGAGGGTCAAATGTTGTCCCAGCCAGCATTACCCACATCCCCTGAGTGAATTAAAATAACATTGGGTGGAATTTTATAGAATGATTCAGGCTATGGTGAGGAATGTGGTTCAGTCATGCCAAAAGTCCAGTGAAGCCTATCGCAATGTCATGCAACTAGCTACAGGTTTAATTAAGTTCTGCATGTCAAAGTGAGATTCACTTGAATTTATTTATCACTTATTATCATTTGTTCACAATTTTATCAATTATATGCTTGGCCTCATTAATATGCAGCTTCCATCCTAGCACCCAGAGCAAGCTAACTGTATGCTGAGAAGTCTTAGCATGGATTTGAGAGTGAGCACCTGGCCACTTCAGATCACCACTGGCTGTAAAGAGCCTCGAAGTTAATCACCATACAACAACATTACAGGGCATGATCCATGGGCACCAGCCATATGCACCCTTTGTCCTAGATCATTGGCATTTGATATTTGCCAGTCTCCTCAGGATCCTCAAGGTACCTTTCCAATCCAATTGCACGGTTGGGAAGCACATACTGGCATTGCAGGTGCACCGGCAATTCACATTGAAAAGATATTGCAAGGATGCTTGCACACAAGGACGGGCACCTAACTCATAGCTTGGACCAGGCTGCATCTGAGGGCCTGCTGACTTCCTCTGTTAGGACTCTCTCACTTAGCACCTAACTGCTCACTCGCATCATCCCTACTTGTGTTGCCATGCCCATTAGTGCAGTCATGGAACCAGGTAGCCTGCCTTGCTGGTCAACAGTCCTCAGTCAAGGGGGCGTACATCTTGCTGTATGGCAGTGTCTATATCAATCTCACATCTCATTGTTCCAGTAGCTTACATGGCATAAACACTGCATGTACAGCAAGCAGCTGTGTCTCACAATCTGAGGGGAGTAGTCCTCCCTGAAGACATGGAGACACCTGTCAGTTTGGTGTCCTGGCACAGTAAGCAAGAGCAAACTCCAATACCAGTCCAAATGGAGTCCAGGTCCCATTCAGGTATCTGCTCAGGATCTTCTCGGTCAGGGGTCCATCCCTCTGCAGTCTGGGAAGTGGGCCACGGTCAATCCTGTAGCTCCATAGGGGCCAGTCAGTGGGGAGGCCTAAGCAGATAGGGGTATATACATGGATTACTCAGGGATCTGAACATTTTCGAATGGAGCTGGCTAGTTAGGTCACACAAAGCGGTGGGCTATGGCTAGTCCATCATGTCCATCCAGAGAAACTAGGGAAGAGGAGCATTGTGAGTCAAGATGGGCTGCTATCACAGGAAGGACATTTGTGATCCTGTTTGCAGGGATAGGGGTCTGCAGGCTGGTGAGAGGGAGGGATGACCATTGTAAATGGGGACAATGTATTAGTAAGAAAGGCATAGGGTAAAGTATGGATTGAAATGGAGTGTTATTGTAGGGGGAGGGCTTCATGTATGGTCAGGAGCACTTGGGCTTCAAGGATGTGACATGTTATGTGGTCACCGCATATGACGAGGGGAAATGTAGGCAAGCGGAGGATCATGGATCAGGACTTGGGGAGATACGAAGCCCATGGGGGTTCACATGAATGACTATCAGAAAGGGGATCTGGGTACTTTGGGTAACACCCACACATAAGAGATGGAGACTGGAAACCTTTGCCTAGAAAACATTTACTAGAAATTGTAAGTGCACAATCAGAAAGGAAATGACTATGACCACACCCAGATTGGAATGAGAGTTAATAGCTTGCCCTGTGAGAATGGGGGCTGCAAGACCCACTGATGTGAGGCCCTTTAGATGGGAATTACACACAGGCCCATGCACTGTACAGTACACAGGCATGCAGAGTCCCTGGTCCTTGGTGATTGTGAAGCATACCTATGCCTGCCTGGCCACACATTGCTGATCATTCATTCACACCAACACTTTTACGTACAAAGGCCAGGGAAAGAATAACGATGCTTGATGTCCTGCAGCCTGTAGTCTGTGAGGGCAATTGCCTTCCACATGCCTGTGTGCTACTCCAGTTCATCCCTGTGCATGTAGACAAAATCCATGATTGCCGATGGCATAGGTCCTCTAGGGCCTGGGACTGAGCAGCTGATGAATCTTTGACAGTCCTCCAAGTGCCACTGGCCTGGGGCACTTTTTCCTTAGCAAACTGTGGAGCTGAGGCTGTGAACTGGTACATGCAAGACAAAAGGGAAACAAGGTATCATGGTCAGTAGTTACACATAATTTACAATGATTGACACAGGCAGTGGTGTTACTGTGAGAGCTGCCATAGAATGAAGAACGGCACTTACTTGGTTGTCACGGCTTGGATGTCTTGGTGTCCCTGCAAGAGTGGTCCTCATCTTCTCCTTTGGAGGAATTGATTTTTTCCTCATGATGTTGAGCACAAAAAACACCTTCCCCCCACTCTCCCCACTCAAATTACACTGTTCTAGGCTGTTTTCTCTAGGAATGCTAAGAAGGGAGGGATTGAGTGAGATGAAATTGGGCAGCACAGTTATTAGTGCTGGTGCAAGCCATAGAAAGGTGGTGTGGTATCCTATGTGAATGAGAAAGCAATGCTGATACCTTGCAAGGTTAGTGAAAGAGGGAGGTGGGTGAGAGGGGGATGTGGGAGGATATTGCAGAACATAGAGAGAATGGCAGAGCATGATCATTTTCAGAAGGTGGTTGCAGCAGCAAAAATAAAGTGAGTATGAGGTAGAAGAGTGTAGCACTTACCCTAGCTAGCAGGGAAGGTCATTAAACTTCTTGTGGCAGTGCTGGTACTTCCCTTGGAGAGACCACACTGACCAGGATGATCAGCTTGGACCATGCTGCCAGGGAAGACGAAGACCCTCCTCTGGACTATCCCATTCACCAGGCCCTTGGTGGAGAGTTACGGCACCATTTTCCTCTTCTTCATTTTTTTGCACTGTGATCATCACTAAGCAGGGCAGCTTTGAAATGCCAGTTCTCGTCTTTTTGCGCAGAGACCTTCTAAATATGGTGCAGGATGAGGATACCAGTCATTTGGCAGAAATCTGGCAAATTCCTCTGGGAACAGAGTGTGGTTAGATGAGACTAGAATTGGATGAGAGCAGCACCATAGGGCAGAGTGGGCAGTTAATGAGCCAAACTTGGTAAGATGGTAAGGGATCTTGATCAAATGAGTCAATGGGCTGAAAAATGGCAGATGGTGTTTAATTTGGATAAATGCAAGGTATTGCATTTTGGTACAACAAACAAGGGTAGGACTTATACAATTAATGATAGGGCCTTGGGTAGTCTTGTAGAACAGAGGGACCTAGAGTTCAGGTACATAAGTCGTTGAAGTTTCTGTCGCATGTAGATGGGGTGGTTATAAAGGCATTTGGCATGCGTGCCTTCATTGCTCAGTCCATTGAGTATAGGAGTTGAGAAGTCATGTTGAGATTGGTGAGGCCTGTTCTGGAGTACAGTGTCCAGTTCTAGTCGCCTACTTATAAAAAGGATATTATTAACCTGGAGAGGGATCAGAAGAGATTTGCCAGGATGTTGCTGGGTATGGAACGTTTGAGTTAAAAAGATAGACTGTATAGGCTGGTACATTTTTCACTGGATCGTAGGAGGTTGAGAGGTGACCTTACAGAAGTTTATAAAATCATAAGCAGTATAGATAGGGTTAATAGTAGGTGCCTTTTCCCTAGGATGGGAGATTTCAAGACCAGGGGGCACATTTTTAAGGTGAGAGGAGAGAGATTTAAAAAAGACATGGGGGCAAATTTTTTTGCACAGAGGGTGGTTCACATGTGGAATGAACTACCGGAGGAAGTGATGGATGTGGGCATAGTTACAATGTTTAAAAGACACTTGGATACGTACATGAATAGGAAAGGTTTGGAGGAATATGGGCTAAGAGTAGGCAGGTGGGACTAGTTTAGTTGGGATTATGTTTGGCATGGACTGGTTGGAACGAAGGGTTTGTTTCCATGCTGTATGACTCTATATTGCTAGGTGTGTTGGCAAAAAATCTTCCAAGTACCCCAATGAAACTGGCATTGTTAGCCAAAAATTGCAAAATTCAGCCCATCGTACTGTTCACTTCCTCACCATATCCCTTATTCCCTATTTTCTACTAAGGCATCCTTCAGTGTCCTTTGAACCTTCCTAACATTTTTATGTGTTGTGTTGCATCAGAGTGCAAGCAGAGTTCTGCACACTTCCTTGACCAAAGCCTTGATACAATGGGGACAGTAATAAATATTAATCATTCAATTATACGCTTAGCTTTTGCTAATTACTTTATAATAATTGAACTAATCACCATCATTAAAGTAATTAAATGTTTAAACAGAAACAGGCTCAACACATTCCACATCTCTCTTTAAATATTTTATCATAAATCATTATGTGATAGGTATGCAAAGATTCTGGCAATTAGAAATATATAGCTGCAAGCAATGTGCCTTTTCCTGCCCTGCAAACGGAAAAGTCAAGACATTATTAGCAATGGTTGTTACAAAACAGGAAAAATCTGAGGAGTTGTTTTTAATTTCAAACATAAGTAGACACTAATCAGACTTTCCTGTTGAAACAGTTTTGGAAGTGCCACCTAGACACATAATCAGGTTTCACAGTGAAAGTCGATCTGAAAAAGTATAGCCCTTACAATCACACTGTCAAATTGTGTTCTTCACACTTAGGTTATGGCTTTGTGTTTTTTTATTTAATGACTTGCCTCTTGCCTTTATTGCTTTTCCCTCCTTTTACATCCATTGCCATAATTCAGCATTCTTCAGCTCAAAATGTAGGGATGGGTGCTTTAACATTGGATGCTAAGATATGAGTGCATACGAGCAACTTGAAAGGGTCTTGAGTATCAATTTATGGTTCCCCTCCTTCTAGAATATTATACAACCTCAGCAAATGGGGAATAGTGCTTCTTTTCCACTTAGAAGCGAAACCAAAAATGTTTTCTAATAGCTTAGTTGGACCCTCAATAACTTTACATCATGAGCTATCTGAACAGGGGCCCTAACACAGGAATGGGTAAAAAAACTATCGAGCCTGCTATATATCAGTTCAGTTTCTGGAATATAACATGGTAGCGGAGGTTATATGGTTACCTCGGGATGAATCTTGGAAGCTTAAGAAATAACAAATCAGAAATAATTAAAATTCTTGCAGCCATTGTTGAGGATGGCAGAAAGTAAGAGTAAATTTCCGGGGCGTGATTGTCCTCAAATGTTTTCTGATGTCTAAACCAGAGGACCAATGGAAAAATAAAGTGGATATGTGGACCGTTTGAAGCTTGCATCCACAACAAAGATAAAACAAGAAAAGATGTGTCCTTGTCACTTTCAACAAGACAAATAATCAGTGGTAATGTATTTTGTGAGACGGACATTTGTCAGTCAGATACTGATGAAGGTTTGGATCTTCTATTGGAGTTCTTTGAGGAAATCTGCAGGAAGATCTGCAGGAAGATCTCTTAAATGTCAATGAGAGACAATAAGAATTTATTAGGTTTGGAAGACAGATTGACATGAGTGACAATAAGAATTTATTAGGTTTGGAAGACAGATTGACATTCCATGGAAGAATTTATTGTGGACTTTAACAAATTATATATGAGATTGATGCATTCCAGTTTGGGATGAAGGGTCTAGGCCCGAAACGTCAGCCTTCCTGCTCCTATGATGCTGCTTGGCCTGCTGTGTTCATCCAGCTCTGCATCTTGTTGTCTCGGATTCTCCAGCATCTGCAGTTCCTACTATCTCTGATCCAGTTTGGGAATTCCTGGATTGGTACTAGCTTTTAAATGTCTGTGTTTTTTTAAGTACCTCCTTTTGTTGTGGTTCTTAGAACAGGAGACAGTGTTGGATCAGACACCTTCTGACTTAAAGAAATCCTCAAGAATCAGCTATTTCCTTCAGCTTTTATGGAAGAAATGAGACATTTCCCTGTGACACACAAAAAAAAGATAACTCAATTGCTGCCTGCTTTTGAAGCACTACAGATACTGGACATGGGATCGATCCAGTAAAAGAATTAAGAACAGGGCGAAGGAGGACGAAATCTCTTGTCACATGTTTGCTCATTACAGCAGAAGATAAAATTGGAACAGAAAATAGGCAAATAAGTTCCAAAAAAGAACACGGAACAGTTAATCCATGTTCTCTGTGCAATTCAAAGTATCATTATGTCCTGAACTAGATAAAGGGATTTATAAATAAGACGTAATGAAAGGAATCCTAAGACAAAGGATAAAAATAGTGGTGAATCTGATCAAATTACACTGGCCACAAGGAGCTTCAGACCTGTGATCAATGTTTTAGTCACAGACTTCTTTAAACCTGCAATACTAGTTTGTGCTTATGTTTCCTCATGTGGCGAAATTGGTTAAAATGTTGTCTTGATTCACTAATTAATGAAGATTGATGCAGGGTTAAGGAAACAGAAGTTCTGCTTGCTTAAAAGTTGATGCTGGCAACATATTGAGGCTACTAAAGAGGATTAGAATTACATACAAAATAACTGGAATTAACCATTTTATATGTACTGAATCAATCTCTAATGAAATACCTATACTGTTGTGTGAATCTTCATTGAAGAGGAAATTTGACACAGCATGATTTTTGGATTTGCCATTCACCCATTCAGGATGTGACTGTATCCCCTTAATAAAAATGTAATGTTTTTAATCAGTGTGTGACACAAATGCCAATATGGAATCAGGTGATTAGAATGAGAGAGAAAAATATTTGAAGTTATGTAGGTAGTTTGCTCACCCTGTTTGTGAAAGGTTAGATATCTGGCTTAAATATGTTTTGTTAGTTAATGAAGAGTATCAAGCTAATGGAACAGTTTAGTGATACATCTGCAATCTGTGAAAAGTGTCAGAGCTCGGTGCTATACTCTATTCTAAGCCTTCCTCTTGCACATGGCTTTAGCAAGATAGTTTCTATGTCTCTAAAGATAGGAGTTAGAGAAGGAAGTACTTCTACATTTTATAGAAGCAGTGACCAGATTTAGTCTGTGTATCACAACACATGGTAAGGACAAAAAGGTGAATATAGACAAAATCATGGCAGAACAGATAGGAACTGAATTTGGGAAATCAGCAAAGTTTCTGACTGATAATTTCCCAATGGCAAGTTCAGAAACACATGAAAATATGAATATCAGGGTTATAAGTAGTGCAGCTGGAAGTCCTTTCAGTAGTGCATTTTGAAATGGGAATCACGCTGTGATCAATGAAATATTGCATAAAATTTTAACTGATGACTAAGATTGCAAGTTGACATGGGTGGACCATGCAAAGAATTCATTCCAGATGACGAGGGAGCATAGTCCCCATTGATTAGTCCGTGACTGAAATCCAAATTTTCCTCTTTGCGATAGTTCTCTTTACTACAATTAGTTCTTTTTTTTCTGCACAATTGAATGTTTTTATCAAAGCTGAGGTTTTAGAGAATACCTAGCGAGCACTGAGACACCAGATAAGATTATCTGGGACAGAATTTAATTCAGGTGTTTTGGTATACTATAAAAGAGAGGGTCATGGGTAATTGAAAGGCCCTGGTGAGGTAATAGGCTCTGAGAGTAAAACAGTGCTTATCAAACATGGCAATCAAACTGAAAAGATCCATTACTCATGATTAATGTGAATTACTTGCGAACCTAGGATGCTGAACAGCTGATAGAAGTAAACAAAGTACTTACACCTGATATGGTGAAGGTCATGAGGAACAGAATGCAGTAGATCAATAGTTGCATAATGATAATTTGAGTGATCATGACATGCATGTCAAAGCTATCACATTACAAGTCAATTGCCTAAAACAGATACTTGAATGATATACAGAGGTCTAGTGAACAGTGGATGTGACAATTGCAGGGCATACAAGTGAAGCTGCTACGAGTATGAACATTCTTCAATATATAAATTGTAGGGGAAAGGCAAGGAGAAAGGCAAGGATGGGCATTGGACAGCTGGCAAATGAGGCTGGAGAAGTAGTTACAGTGAAATGGTGGAAGATCTGAATAATAATTTTACATCAGTCTTCATGGTGGAAGATGGCAGCAGCATACCAGAACTTCAAGAGAGTCAGGAGACAGAGGCGAATGTAATGGCCATCATTAAGGAGAAGGTGCTGGGGAAGCTGAAAGGTCCGAAGATGGATGAATCACCCAGACCAGATGAACAATACCTCAGGGCTCTGAAGGAGATAGATGAGGAGGTTAAGGAGGCATTAATGGTGATCTTTCAGGAGTCAGGGAAGGTCCCAGAGGAATTAGAAAATGGCTAATGTAACACCTCTGTGTAAGAAGGGAGGGAGGCAAAAGATGGGAAAATAGAGGCTGTAACATTTTAGAGTCTATTATTAAGGATGTGACTGCAGAGTACTTAGACGTGCATGGTAAAATAGAGTTGAGCCAGCATGGCTTCATCAAGGGGAGATCATGCCTGACAAATCTGTTAGAATTCTTTGAGGAGGTAATGAGCAAATTAGACAAAGGAGAACCAGTGGATGTGATATGTTTGGATTTCCAGAAGGCCTTTGTCAGGGTGCCGCACAGGAGGTTGCTCAATAAAACAAAAGCCCATGATGTTAAGGGCAAGATACTGGCATGGAAAGGGCATTAGCTGACTAGCAGAAGACAAAGAGTGGGGATAAAGGGGTCTTTTTCAAGATGAGAGCCGGTACAACTATTGACGTTATACATTAACAATTTGGCTGAAGGAACAGAGGGCATTTTTGCTCAGTTTGTAGATGACACAAAGACAAGTAGAGGAACAAATACTGTTGAGGAAGCGGGGAGGCTGCAGGTGGACTTGAACAATATGGAGAGTGGGTATAGAAGTGGCAGATGGGACATAATGTGGAAAGTGTGGAGTTATGCACCTTGGTAGGAAGAATGGAGGCATAGACTACTTTATAAACGGGGATAGACTTCGGAAATCCTAGTTTAGGATTCTCTTAGGGTTAACATGCAGGTTCAGTTGTCAATTAAGAGGCAAATGCAATGTTAATATTTATTTTGAGAGATCTAGAATACAAAAGCAGGAATGTACTGCTGAGGCTGTATAAGGCTCTTCCAGATTGCATTTGGAATATTGTGAGAAATATTTTGGGCCCTAGTATCTAAGGGAGGACATGCTGGCCTCTACGGGGTTCCAGAGGTGGTTCACATGAGTGATCCCTAGGAATTAAGGGCTTATCCTATGAGCAATGGTTGAGGAATCTGGGTCTCTACTTGATGGAGTTTAGAAGGATGAGGGGTTATCTGATTGAAACCTACAGAATACTGAGAGGCCTGGATAGAGTGGATGTGGAGAAGTTGTTTCCACTAGTATGAGAGACTAGGACCCGAAAGCACAGTCTTAGAATGAAGAGACTACCTTTTAGAACAATGATGAAGAGGATTTTCTTCAGCCAGAGCGTGGTAAATTTGTGGAACTCATTGCCACAGAAGGCTGTTGAGCCCAGGTCATTGAGTATATTTAAGACAGAGATGTATAGGTTCTTGATTAGTAAAGGGATCAAGGGTTTCTGGAAGAAAATCAGAGAATGGGGTTGATTGAAAAATGGAGCAAAGTCAATGGGCCAAATGACCTAATTCTGCACCTATATCTTGTCACCTTATGGTTGAATGTTCAGGATTACAGCCACAGAGTGAGGTCCTTGGTCTGGCAGAATTGGTGAAAGATTGGAGTGGAAGAAACTGCAGGGCAATATTGATAGTGGGTCTGGAAGAGACTCTTGTGTTAGAAAATAAATACATAGAAATAAGAAAGATTTTAATAGTGCCAGAGCAAGATCTGGCAGCAGGAGTCCTGACAGGTAGAAAAATCATAGAACAGTCTCACAATGATCCAGAAGTAGAATCTTTTCTTTACCATGAGGGTTTGGTTGCTGCCGATAAACTTGTGGATTACTTCATAAGAGAGTTAGACAGTTTGAAAGAGAGTGAAACTTCACCTGAGGTAATAGTCAGCTTTGTCACACGGATAGACTTTTACTGGAAAGGTCCTTGCAGAAATGGGCCCAAAAATACTCAAACGAGGGTAGATATTATTGGGTTTGAAAAGCAGCTGGGTGATTCAATATAACAATGGATTCTCACACAGCCACATTTTGGCTATGTATTCGTGGGAGTACAGGTCTATTGGTATAGAAGTAGCATTCTGCAGGGTGATACTAGATAATAAGCAGTGCTGAATTTGAATAGCTTTGAATCAACAATCCTACCATGTCTTCACAGAAAGATGATGTTACATCATAATCGCAAAGCTTGAATGAACTGGTTACATACTCAGACCAGACCAGATGCTGGCTTTAATGTATTGGAATTAAGACTATGACGAAGCACCCTAAAAAACAAAGTAGTGAATGTTTTAAGTGGAAATGAAACATAAAGAAAATTAAATCTGGACAAAGGCAAACTTAGAATCCCGTCCTCAAGTGATCCAAAGAACATGAAGCTAGTCATTATTAGTAATGCTTCAATCCTAATCATCCTAATAGTGTACCTGGTTATCTAATACTTCTGATAGATGGAAATGAGAAATTTTCCCCTTTAGTTTGGGAAGCTTAGAAAATAAGAAATAGTTGATAAAAGTACTTGCTCCCTTAAAACACTGGCTTTTGTGGAGGAGGTGGAAATGGGATTCTATTTTTTGGAAATATATTAAGTGAGACTCAGTATACTGGGTGTTATGTAAAAGTCAGATAATTGTTCCTTTTGGGATGATGTTCCCTGTATGAAAAGGGACAGTGAGACAAAATACTGATTATCTTTCTAGCTTGACCCAAAAGTTTGTCAGAAAGGAAATCTCTTAAGTTAAATGCATGAATGCAAGTCATCAACACTTGCATTGATTCACAGAAAGAAATGCGAGCTCAAATAAACTGTTAGGTTGCTGAGAGGACTCAACGTGATTCTCTGTATAAAATACGGAGGTCGTTGACTTAATTTGAACATTTAGTTGAATATATAAGCTCTACTTTTTTAAAGAAAGATAAGGTAATGTATTATTTTATGTTAATTGTACTTAATTGGACCCAGGTAATGTGTATTAATTGTGAGCTCACTTTTACCGAGATAAACAGAATGGAAACTGTTCATAGGATGAGGAAGTGCATGTTTGTAGTGTGTATCACTGCAAATAAAGGTGTGTAAGGTCTGACATCAGTTCTATCCATCAGTCCATTATCTTCTAAATTATAACAAGAGCAGACCAACATTGTAACCAGCCATTTTAGATGTTAAGTTAATGATCAGCCAAATAGAATGTAATGATAACAAATCAGATAAATACCATAAGCTACTTCTTGTTAGAGTAAGGGTAACTCTGGTACGTTTGATTTATACACATTCTGAAATGTATGTTAAATTCTGGTGGAACTGTCTGTTGCTGGAAATTGAGTCTGAGCCCAAAGTGCTGTATCTTTCCAAGCAAAAGCATAAAGAGGGCAAAAGCTGCTGTCCCAGAATTATAGATAGTAGGAACTGCAGATGCTGGAGAATCCAAGACAACAAGGTGCAGAGCTGGATGAACACAGCAGGCCAAGCAGCATCATAGGAGCAGAAAGGCTGACGTTTCGGGCCTAGACCCTTCATCAGAAATGGGGGAGGGGAAGGGGGTTCTGAAATAAATAGGGAGAGAGGGGGAGGCAGATAGAAGATGGGTAGAGGAGAAGATAGGTGGAGAGGAAACAAACAGGTCGAAGAGGCGGGGATGGAGCCAGTAAAGGTGAGTGTAGGTGGGGAGTTAGGGAGGGGATAGGTCAGTCCAGGGAGGACGGACAGGTCAAGGGGGCGGGATGAGGTTAGTAGGTAGGAGATGGAGGTGCGGCTTGAGGTGGGAGGAAGGGATAGGTGGGAGGAAGAACAGGTTAGGGAGGCAGGGACGAGCTGGGCTGGTTTTGGGATGCGGTAGGGGGAGGGGAGATTTTGAAGCTTGTGAAATCCACATTGGTACCATTGGGCTGCAGGGTTCCCAAGCGGAATATGAGTTGCTGTTCCTGCAACCTTCGGGTGGCATCGTTGTGGCACTGCAGGAGGACCAGGATGGACATGTAGTCTGAGGAATGGGAGGGGTAGTTACAGGGGGTGGCCATAGGTACCCGCATGGGCCCAAGCTATGCCTGCCTCTTTGTAGGTTACGTGGAACAATCCCTCTTCCGTACCTACACTAGCCCTAAACCCCACCTCTTCCTCCGTTACATTGATGACTGTATCCGCGCCGCCTCGTGCTCCCATGAGGAGCTCGAACAGTTCATCCACTTCACCAACACCTTCCACCCCAACCTTAAGTTCACCTGGACCATCTCTGATACCTCTCTCTCCTTCCTGGACCTCTCTGTCTCCATCTCGGGCAACCACCTAGAAACCGATATCCATTTCAAGCCCACCGACTCCCACAGCTACCTAGAATATACCTTCTCCCACCCACCTTCCTGCAAAAATGCCATCCCCTATTCCCAATTCCTTCGCCTCCGCCGCATCTGCTCCCAGAATGAGGCATTCCACTCCCGTATATCTCAGATGTCCTCGTTTTTCAAGGACTGCAACTTCCCCCCCTCAGTGGTCGAGAACGCTCTCAACCGTGTCTCCCACATTTCCCACAACTCATCCCTCACACCCCGTCCCCACAATAACAACCAAAAAAGAATCCCCCTCGTCCTCACGTACCACCCCACCAACCTCTGGATCCAACGCATCATCCTCCGACATCTGCAATCTGACCCCACCACCAAAGACATCTTTCCCTCCCCAACCTTATCTGCTTTCCAGAGGGACCACTCTCTCCGTGACTCCCTTGTCCGCTCCACACTCGCCTCCAGCCCCACCAAACCGGCCCCAAGAAGACTTTCCACATCAAGCAGATGTTCACCTGCACATCTGCCAATGTGGTATACTGCATCCGCTGTACCCGTTGTGGCCACCTCTACATCGGGGAAACCAAGCGGAGGCTCGGGGACCGCTTTGCAGAGCACCTATGCTCGGTTCGCAATAAACAACTGCACCTCCCTGTCGTGAACCATTTCAACTCCCCCTCCCATTCCTCAGACGACATGTCCATCCTGGTCCTCCTGCAGTGCCACAACGATGCCACCCGAAGGTTGCAGGAGCAGCAACTCATATTCCGCTCGAGAACCCTGTAGCCCAATGGTATCAATGTGGATTTCACAAGCTTCAAAATCTCCCCTCCCCCTACCGCATCCCAAAACCAGTCCAGCTCGTCCCCGCCTCCCTAACCTGTTCTTCCTACCACCTATCCCACCTCAAGCTGCACCCCCATCTCCTACCTACTAACCTCATCCTGCCCCCTTGACCTGTCCGTCCTCCCTGGACTGAGCTATCCCCTCCCTAACTTCCCACCTACACTCACCTTTACTGGCTCCATCCCCGCCTCTTCGACCTGTCTGTTTCCTCTCCACCTATCTTCTCCTCTATCCATCTTCTATCTGCCTCCCCCTCTCTCCCTATTTATTTCCCCTTCCCCTCCCCCATTTCTGATGAAGGGTCTAGGCCGGAAATGTCAGCCTTTCTGCTCCTATGATGCTGCTTGGCCTGCTGTGTTCATCCAGCCCTGCACCTTGTTGTCCCAGAATTACTCCTGATTTCAGAGTTAGTTACATCTGACGCTGTTTATGTATTCATCAGAATTGCAGCAGAACAGGAGAAGGATAAAATGATTGAGGCATATTGACAGAAGATATGGCTCTGAAGGTGAGCAATTGGAGGGAGACATGCATTGAAAAATCCATCCCATGCTAAACAGAGTATATGGGCCTAGAATGAATCTCCTGCAATTGTTCAAGGGCTAGTACATAAGAAGGCTTCAATTCTTCAGGGAGGCTGTAACAGAGCTGTGCATTATTTGAACTCCTTTCAGACTGTCACAGGGGATATCAGCAACATTAAATAGTCTACTGTCTATTCTTGCATTAAACAGGAGAGTGGTACCATATTTGTTGGAGCAAATGTACTCAACAGTTACTCCATGGACACTACAGGACACCACTGTGGTGTTTGCAAGAACCACAGGATTCCTTACGGTGTCTTTGTGCACATATCACCCTGTAAATAAGCAGACACAAGGCCAATGTCTTCATGGATTGCAAAGTCTCCCTTCTGTTGATGTGCAGGTATGTGATGACAAGCAACAGATCATTCAGATGTGTACCCATTTTCCTGGCATCTGTGACGTTCTTTAATTTATATTGACCCAGAACTTCTGATCAGGATCAGAAACATTATTCCCATTGCTGATCAGACAACGAACTACCCTGGCTTTTGGAGAAGATCTCCATGCCAACCTGTAGCCAGGCACCTTCCAATTTGAGGCAGTGCAGGAATCCATGCAGCTAGGAGCAGAGTTGATCAGTGTGGAAACTATGTACCTTTATCCATGATAATTCCTGTTTGTCATGCCTCATTGGGATAATGTACTGAAAATCAAACCCCACTATTCCGAGTCGTTGGATATCTTAAAAGTAAGTTTATCAAAGTACACAAAATCCCCAATTTGCCCATTGAATAAACCCAGGCTAACAGAAAACACAAACCAGGTTTCTGCACTTAACAATAACTACTATTTATTACAAATAAGTAGATTGTAACCATAGGTAAACTACTCTGAACTGTCAGTACATAACTCTGCTAAATAGAACTCTTAAATCCCTACACACACATACAGAAAGAAACAGACAGGCAAAAAAAAAAGCATTGGTGTATGGGTGGAGGGAGAAAATTAACTGAGGAAGCAGTTCAATAGTTCCAGTTCACAAAGTTGACCCAGATGATCTTTTTTCTTACAAGGATTTTCTGTCCTTCAGTCTGTCTTCTCTGGGTTCTTTACACCTCCTTGCAGGAGGCATAGGCAGTTGATACACCAACTGCAAAGTCTCTTAATTACTGATTAAAGGTCAGAACTTACAGCAATTAGTGAGGGAAAATAAACTGACTTTGTTCAAGCTATAGCTATTTTACTAGGGAGGAAAACACACCATCTGCCTCTTGTGGCAGTCCAGGGGAGGGGAGGTATTAGCCTAGTGGTATTATTGCTGGACTGTAAATCCAGAGACCCAGGTAATGACCTGGGGATCTGGGTTTGAATCCTGCCATGGCAAATGGTGGAATTTGAATTCAATAAATATCTGGAATTAAGAGTCTAATGATGACCACGAAACCATTGCCAATTGTCAGGAACAACCCATCTGGTTCACTAATGTCCTTTAGGGAAGGAAATTTGCCATCCTTACCTGGTTTGGCCTACATGTGACTCCAGACCCACAGCAATGTGGTTGACTCTGAACTGCCCTCTGGGCAACCAGGGATGGGCAATAAATGCTGCCTAGCCAGTGACATCCTCATCCCGTGAGTGAATAAAGAAAAAAAAGATGCTTCATGCATTATTGCTCATACCCACAAGCTTTTTACCTGCCCAGGAGCCAATCAGATGTTTGTTATCAGGTTGATGGCCTTTGGCACCCAAAACTGGTAACAACTCCACAAACCAATCAGCAACCTGTTGCTGGCAAATCTCACATTGTATCCATCCCCTTAGTGCCTCCTCCACTACTTGAACAAAGCAGCAACATAAACTTGGTTAGAGACAAAAAAAACTACAGATGCTGGAATCCAAAGTAGACAAACAGGAGGCTGATCAGATATCCTAAATTAATCTCTTCCCCTTTGCCAGCATTTGACCCATATCCCTATAATCCCTTTATCTTCATGTGCCCAGCCAGATGCCTCTTAAATGTTGTAATTGTACCAGCCTCCACCACTTCCTCTGGTACCTTATTCCATACACACACTACCCTCTGCGTGAAAAACTTCCCCCTTAGATCCTTTTTAAATCTTTCCCCTCTCACCTTAAACCTATGCCCTCTAGTTTTGGACTCCTGTACTCTTGGAAAAAGACCTTCTCTATTCACCCTAACCAGGCCCCTCATGATTTTATAAACCTCTATAAGGCCACCCCTCAGTGTCTGATATTCCAGGGAAAATAGCTGTAGTCTATTCACCCTCTCCCTACTGCTCAAACCCTCCAGCCCTGGCAACATCCTTGTAAATCTTTTCTGAACCTTTCAATTTTCGCAACATCCCTCCTACAGCAGGGAGACCAGATGTGAACGCAGTATTCCAATAGTGGCCTAACCAATGTCCTGTACAGCCACAATGTGATCTCCCACTCCTATACTCAATGCACTGACTAATAAAGGCAAGCATATCAAACACCTTCTTCACTATCCTATCTACCTGCGACTCCATTTTCAAGGAACTATATACTTGCATTCGAAGGTCTCTTTGTTCAGCAATACTCCCCAGGACCTTACCATTAAGCGTATAAGTCCCGTCCTAATTTGTTTTTCCAAACACAGCAGCTCACATTTATCTAAATGAAACTCCATCTGCCACTCCTCAGCCCATCAGCCCATCTGATCAAGATCCCTGCTTTTCCCATGTCACTGTAAAGACTGGCAGCAGTGAAATGCAGCTGAGGATGGGTGGCGTGCTCATTAGGCAAAAGACCTTTTAGGCAGCTAGAACTCATCTGTAAAGATGAGCTGGCATCTGCTGACTGAAAGGGGGTTCTTTGCAAAGCTTTTTGGCAAGATGTCCAATTCTGCAGCTCTTCAGTGTAACTGATCAAGCTTTTTGAGCTGAACTGCTGGGTTGCAGGCACAGTCTGAGACTACGGCCCTGTTAGAAAGAGAGATGCCACTGGGAAATGCTTTTAATTGCTTCCTTTGTAAGTTCAATAGCTTTACCACATCAGCTGCAAGGGCTCCTGATTTCTGCAACAACCCACCTTAAGGGAAGAAGGGGAAAAGCTAGAACATGTAGGCAAAGTGATCCATGCAATTTTAAAGATAATTTTTCTGGACCTCCCCATCTCTAAACCTGCCGCAAAAGGCATGAAGGGGCCCCTATACCTCATTGGTGGTTCTAAAAATGCTTCCCACTGAATTTTTGAAAGCCTAGTCATGAAAGAGACTCCGAAGCTTAGTGATCGATTTCCAAAGTGCTGCATATGATTTTTCTTGTGTCCTCATTTTTCTAAGATCCAGCACATTCCCCTGCCACTGGCCTTGTAAACCTTGGGTGACAATTGAGCAGTTCATGATCAATTTGATACTGGATCCACAAATTCATCATTCAATTTTCTGATGGATGGAAATTGCTTGATTAATTAAGTAATTTAAGAATATTAGCTTGTACATAATCAAAGGTTTTAAGCACATGTAACAATCTGTTAATGATATTTTAGAGATTTCTGACTCCAGCATTGAACTTCAGAAATGTAACATAATCTAAATCCCCATTAGGAACAACATTATTTTGGCCTTAGCAGCAACTGACAACTTCTTGTGTTCTTTCTGTTTCATTAAATCTTGGACATCTGCCATGATTACAGTATTGGCACTACTTAACACATCTGACTTCATAAACTGATTGAGCAGAGCTTTTAGGAGTAAATGCTTTCTTCCCAAAGATAGGAAACTCCTGAATCCTCGGCTTAAATAAAAACATTGTCAACTAATAAATCACTTGGCCCAAATTCAAAAAAAAGTCGAGATGGAATTCCTTATCTTGTACATTACATTAAATTGGCTGATTCAGCCAGGTTGTTCTGTTTGATTAATGGTTCCAAAATACAGTTTAAGGGACTCCCATATCTTGCTACTGGATAGCAGGACAAAGCCACTTGCTATTAAAGCAGTGGCAAAGCCACGTGTTTTATTAGTTGAGAACCATTTGCATCAAATCAGTGCTGGTGTTGCTTGTGCACCTCTTTTCATTTTGGTACCACTAAAAGAATAATAAAATATCCTGTGCCAGATTTTCCAGTGGTTTTGACATTATTTAATAGCATCCTTTATGCATGATGGTGTACAGTAGGAAACAGAAAATCAGACTATACACTGAACTTCACTGCTATTTTATCTATCTTAGAGCAGTTACTTTTTCCATCACAGTGTTGGCAGATTCAAAAATGAAACCAATAACATTCCTCCATGTATGCCATGTTGCATTAAATGTGATTTTTTTTTAACATTTAAGTCAATATGTCTACGGTTACGAGGCCTGTTTAACTAAGTGTGAAAATTTCTGATGATAATGCAAATTTCCTTCTTGTTGCAAGTATCATTGTTCTCAACCATTAAAGTGATTGGGCTGTTTTGACAAGATGTGACAGATTCAGAATGGTGATTAGGTCAAGCTTTTATTATAACAGCGACTCGCATTTTCTGACAGGATAATACTTTTGCAGTGTTTACAGGCTTTGTGAAATTATCTACCAGTGCAATGGATAATCTATGTTCTGTAATACCTGGCAAAAAAAAAGCACTTAAGGATTTGTAACATGCAGCTTTAAAGTTGGCTAGCCTGGGTTAAAGAGTTTGCTATTAAAAGTTGCATTTTGCAACTTCACTAAATTGTCCAGGCGATCTTTGAATTTATTTATGTTGTACGTGCTACAGAACCAACCTATAGATGTTAATGGTTGGGATAAAGTACTGTTGGGTCTGAGGGGTCTGGTAACAGTTGAACAGTTGATCTGTTTCATCTTTCGTATGCCAGTATTCTTTGAAGAGACGTGGTCATGATGCTACCACTATATAATAGCAAGTGACCTGGAGATATAAAGATCTCATACCCATCATCCTTAGGATAACTTGAAGCATGACAAATACAAGAAACATGCTGCTCTGTGTAACTTAAAAGCTTAATGTTAGCTCTGAAACAGATATGCCTGAGGAGTGTAATGGCTGTGTATGATAGCTATCCGTAATAAACATCTCTTGGATTCTTCAGTGCCACAGTGTCCACATCCTTATTTCAATGTAAAATTGATAACCTAACTTTGCCACAACAAACAAAATACCCTGATAGAGGAAAAGATCCATATCAGATAGTAGAGGATGAACCATTAGTGAGTCTTAAGAAGTGGCACTTGTCTTAACAACAATAAGTAATTACTTGTTTATAAAAGAAAGGTCAAAGTTACATTGGTTAATTATACATAATTACTGAGAGGATCAGGAGGCAGGGATGACATGTCTTAACTCACTTAGATCTTGGGCTGGACTCATCTTGTTCACACCAAGACTGCATTATCAGAATTGGATGGAGCCTAATGCAGTCTCAATGTTAACCCCTTCAGAACCATTACCTTTAACAGTTTACTTCACAATTTCGAATGATGATGTTCTCAGGGCAAACAACAACTGCTTACATTCATGTAACGTTCAAGGCACATCACAGGAACATTCCATGGCACAGAATGGCACAGATACGTTAATCAAAAGTTTGGTCAAAAAAGACAGTCTCAGTGGTAGAAAGTGACGTAGAGAAGCAGGGAGATGTAGGACCTAAGCAGCTGGAAATGTGACTACTGATGGTGGAGTATTTAAAATTAGGCTGCTCAAGAGGCAGGGATTAGAGGAATGCAATACCTCAGAAATGTGGTGCTGGAGGAAACCACAGAGATAGTGAGGGATGATCTCAGTGAAGAGTTTGAAATCAGGATTGAAAATTCAAAAATCAATGTGTTTCCTTACATGGGAGCCAATGTACATCAGTAAGCACAGGGGGGATAGCTGAAAAGTATTTGGTGCAAATAAAAATATGAACAACAAAGCTTTGGATGATCTCAAGTTTATGGAAAGCAGATTGTGGGGGACCAGCCAGGCGTGTGTTGGAATAATCAAAGTCACCTGATGAAGGGGCTATGGTCTGAAAGCTTGTGATTTCAAATAAACCTGTTGGACTATAACCTGGTCCACCCTAGTCCAACACCGACACCTCCACATCTTGGAATAATCAGGTCTAGAGGTGACAAAGGCATGGCTAAGCGTGTCAGCAGTAGATGAGCTGAGAGAAATGCTTGACAGGTGATGCAATGGAGTTGGAAATAGCTGATTGTGGTGATGATGAAAAAATGTGGCCAAAATCTCATCTTAGGGTCAAATATGACACAAAGGCTCCAAAAAGATTGTTTTAAACACAAGATGTTGTCAGTGAGTGATATGGATTGGTTAGCTAGGGAGCAAAGTTTGGCACTGCGTCTGAAAGCAATGGCTTCAGTCTTCCCAATAGTTAATTGGAGGAAATTTCTATGCATCTACTATTTGCTGTCAGATGACCTGTCTGATTATTTAGGAACAGTGGGGGAGTTGTGAGGTAAAGTGGGTTTCTGTTGCCAAAAATGAAAATGCTTTCTTTTGATTCATTGATGTGGGCGTCATTGGCTGGGCCAGAATTTATTACCCATCCATAGTTTCCCTTCAGAAGGTGACAGTAAGCTGTGTTTTTGAATTGCTGCAGACCATTTGGTACAGGTAGACCCACAAGGTCGGTAGGGAGGGTATCCCAAGGTTTTGACTCATTGACGTTGAAGGAACAGTGATATATTTCCAAGTCAGAATAATGAGTGACTTGGAGGGAAACTTGCAGCTGGTGATATTCCCATGTTAATGCTGCCCTTGTCCTTCTAGATGAAAGTGGTTATGCTTTGGAAGGTGATGTTAAGGAGCCTTGCTGAATTTCTGCAGTGCATCCTGTAGATAGTACATACTGCAAGATGCACTATAGAAATTCACCAAGGCTCTTCGACAGCACCTTCCAAACCATGTCCAATGCACCGACAAAAGCAGCAGACACCTGGGAAGACCACCACCTGCAAATTCTCTACCAGGAAATGCTCTTTTTAAATGATGCCGCTGAGGGGCAGTTTGTGGTGTAGAAATAGAGCAATGCAAAACACAGAAGCATCAGTGCGTCAGCAAGAATAGAAGCCATTACAGTGGACACTCTGGTTATGGCTAGGCAGGCAAGAAAGGAACTAGATGGGGAGCAGTCTTACATAAGAACGTAAGAACTAGGAGCAGGAGTAGGCCATCTGGCCCCTCGAGCCTGCCCCGCCATTTAATAAGATCATGGCTGATCTTTTTGAGACTCAGCCCCACTTACCCACCCACTCACCATAACCCTTAATTCCTTTACTGTTCAAAAATCTATCTAGCCTTACCTTAAAGACATTCAGCGAGGTAGCTTCAACTGCTTCACTGGGCAGGGAATTCCACAGATTCACAACCCTTTGGGTGAAGAAGTTCCTCCTGACCTCAGTCCTACATCTGCTTCCCTTTATTTTGAGGCAATGCCCTCTAGTCCTAGTTTCACCTGACAGCGGAAACAACCTCCCTGCCTCCACCTTATCTATTCCCTTCATTGTCTTATATGTTTCTATAAGATCTCCCCTCATTCTTCTGAATTCCAATGAGTATAATCCCAGTCTACTCAGTCGCTCCTCATAATCCAACCCTCTCAACTCTGGAATCATCCGAGTGAATCTCCTCTGCACCCCCTCCGGTGCTAGTATATTTCTTCTCGAGTAAGGAGACCAAAACTGCACACAGTACTCCGGGTGTGACCTCACCAGGACCCTATACAGCTGCAGCAAAGCCTCCCTGTTTTTAAACCCCATCCCTCTAGCAATAGCAGACAAAATTCCATTTGCCTTTTTAATTACCTGCTGCACCTGCAATCCTACTTTTAGCGACAGGCTGGAAGGCAGCGCAGTGGCATTGGAGGAGAATAATGTAGTCATCCATGTTAAAAGCTGTAGACTTGTGGAGAAGAATAAGGAAGGAAAGTTTACTTTTACTTTTACATTATAATTTCAGACTTTAATAAGAGGTGGTATGGTTCTGTGACCTGGGGCGAAAATCTGACTGGAGGAATTCAAACACTGAGTTTCAGGAAAGATGGCTATCACTATAGGAGGCTGCAAAGTTCAAGGAACTTTAGAGAGGAAAGGAACAAATAAGGCAAATTATGTATCTGCTTCTTCATTACAAAGTAGGATCTACTCCGGTCTACATTGTATTACACATTCAATTTTACTTTTCAGACATGACTAATAAGAAGTTTCAGGCAAAGTATGTCAGTAGGAAATAAAAACAACCCTGAGATTCAATATTTCCCTCAGATGCAGGAGATTTTATGTTACTTAAAATTACATTTCCTGTGGTAAATTTGCAAGATTTGACATAGCTGTAGGAGAACATTTCTGGTTTGACTCTATTCAAGTACCCTCCAATATACACTCAGTGGTGAGCTGCCTGTGAGCACCCACAAAGTGCTTGCAGCCTGTCAGGGCTATAAAGATAAGGCTATGTACTCAATATTGTTTCTCATAGGTGATGCCAGTGCTCTTCCTGGTACCTCCTGAATGTTCTAAAACATGCAGAACTTTTCTGAGTGTTTTTTTTACATGGATATTTTGATTATATTTTGTTATTAAAGCTGTGAGTTGTTGTAATATGAAATTTGTGTCAATTTGTGGTATTGAATCCTGTTACAGAAGTGATGAAGTTACAAACTATAGCACCTCATGTTTATGTGGTGGATTTAATTGGAAAATATCCTAAAGCACTTCACAGAGACATGATGTTGAATAAAATGAACATTGAGCTGATTAGGGGCATATTAGGAAGGCTGATCTAAAATTCCATCAAAGGGTTGGAGAGTCTTAGAACAGAAAGGTAGAGAAATGAGAGAGTTTGCGGGTAATTTATTTAATCAATTAATTGAGAGGATGGATGAGGGGAGTAAGATTGATGTGTGTATATAGCATAGTTTGTAACAAGTCAACTTGGCACATAAGCTCACCCAATTCTTAAACACCAATAATCATACTTTTGCATATACTTGGTGTATAAATCAGCTCCCCTTTACAGCCATGACATGCCATGCTTGAATACTGTACTAGGAATCACCTCCAATTTTTCACCTTACAAATAAATATTTTACTTATCAGTGCAGTATAACTGGGTGCAAAGAATCGAGCAGCCAGTAAAGGTTGTGTTGCAAAGATATGTAGAAGGTTAAGACTTGCCCACACAAAATAAATCCTGTGTCACAAATGCCAGAGATCCTAACCACTAACAGCCACATCAATAGTTCACTTTCATACTTGGCATAAAAGCTGACTCCTATTTTTGGAGGGATTTTGAGGCTTCAGGTGTTGATTTATATACTATCATCTCTGTAGGCTTTCAAGAATTTGTTAAAATACCACATAATAAACTTGATAACAAAGTTGAAGTCCATGGAATTAAAAGCAGCATTGGCAATGTGGATAGAGGAATGACTAAGTAACAGAAAGCAGTGTTGGTGAATGGTTGTTTTTCAGACTGGAAGGTAATGTGGAGTGACGTCTTTAGGAGTCAGTCTTGAGAACACAATTTTTCTGAAGCAGGGTCCCGACCCGAAACGTCAGTTTTCCTGCTCTTCTGATGCTGCCTGGCCTGCTGTGTTCCTCCAGCTCCACACTGTGTCAGCTCTTCTTAATATATATTAATGACCTGAACTTTTTTCAGGGTGTAATTTCAAAATTTGTACATGGTACAAAAGTCACCAGGCTGCTTTGTAGGGAATCTATCAAATAGATAAACATATGTCTAATAAAATTTAACTCAGAGAGGTGTAAAGCATTTTAGAAAGAATTTAAGCTACATGATAAGATATAATGAGATGCAGAAATAGAGAGGCCTGGAGGGATATGTATATAAGTCTTAGAAGGTAACAGGACAAATTGTTAAGGTTGTTAATAAGACATTCAGGATTTTATGGTTTTCAAAAGCAAAGAAGGTATGCTAAATCTTTATAAAACATTTGTTAAGTGTCACCTTGGAGTATTGAGACTAATTCTTAGTGTGCTAACATTTTGGGATGTTAAGACCTTATGGCAGGCGATGGTGGTGATGGATATGCAGGGAGATTGACTAGAATGATACCAGGTATGAGGGATCACAACAGAAAATGCTAAAAATCCTCAGGTTAGGCTACATCTGTTGAAAGGAGCAGAGTTAACACCAGAAGCTTGACTACCAAAGCATTGCAAATTTGGGTGTAGGCTGAGATTAAAGTCCTGAAAAGTTCTGCACGTTGGGAACCAGATGTGATTCAGCATACTTCTGGGTTTGTAGGGAGAACAGGAAACCACTGTGAAAATGTTGGGTAAGTAAATTATCTCAATAGTTAACTTCTGAGTTCAACAGCCAATGCATGGTTTATTTGAGTTGTATGGAACTTGCCAGGCTCTACATTAGAAAACTTGGTGTACAACCTCAGTTCAAGGAAACCAATAAATGGGGGAAAGCCTGTGAGGAGTTAAACTTGGCCTGTCTATGTGAAAGGATTTTCTGTAGGAGCATGATTTCACTGCTTTAAAGCTGATTTCCAACTTTCTGGAAGTCATTTAATATACCTTGAACTTTATTCACCTTGATTTCAACTTTCCTGCTGTCAGTCTTCTCTGCAAAATGGAAATAATCAATGCAGCAATAGCATTGGCCTCTGATGTTGGGTAATGAGCAGCTACACCAATGCTGGCTGTGGCAGGAGCAACAACAGTGATAGCAACAGCACCAACACCAGGTAGAAGCAGCAACAGCTGCAGCACTTACTATTTATTTATTCGTAGTTGCTCCACAGGACAGAGGAACACACACAAAACTACAGCTGCAAGGGGGTGATAACCCCAACAAAGGATATAACAGGCAGAGCATGACCAAGCAACTTCACTGCTCACAACAGCAGCCTCCTTGAACAAGACCTCCTTCCTAGAAGACCAAGTAGGCATACACTGCCAGTAATCATCAAAGTCAGCATTGGCCTGAATTGCATTACCTCTAGCTTCTTTTATTGTCTGTTATTATTCTCTTTAGGATCTGCTGCCTCTAATTCCCAGATCAAAAATGTCTTGTGTTAAGGCAGCCACTTGAGTCCTGTTTGTCATGGATAAACCTGGTAAAGCACAGAAGGCTGTCGCTTCATGGCAGTGTTTGGATTCCCATAGCTACAGGGATTGCAAACTTTTGGCAGTCAAAAGACCCTCAGTTCAGCCTGATGTGTTTGCTAAGGCCAGTGTCCAAAGTGAGTTTGGAGCACAACAAACTAGAGGCTTAGGAGAACAAGGGTCTGAAAAGAGCGCTAACTAATTAACACAATGCCATGAACCTTGCTATATGCACCCAAATGAAACCCCTTACACAATAAGTCTTTCTAACCTATTTCCTATTATAGTGAAATGTTACTATTGCTTCCTCTAAGCTGTGCAGCCACAGAGCTACTGAAAAGTTCTGTTTGTGCCGATTGGCAAGCCAACAAATTGGTTTCTTCCAGAAGGCACTACCGTGCACAGACCTCAGAGATTTGTAAAGCAGAAAAATATATTAGAATGAGTATTGATTGTTGATGCATAGAAGGAGGCTGTTTGGCCCTCGCTATCTGTCTTGGCTCTTTGAATGAGCAATGTACCCAGTGCCATTTCCCAGCTTCCTTCCTGTAACCTTGCACATTCTTCCTTTCCAGATAATAAACTAATTACTTCTTGAATGCCTCAGTCGAATCTTTCTCCACTACTTTCTTGGGGGCATGGTGTTCTGATTCTCGTTATTCCAATGGAAACCTGGAAGTGGGATTCTAGTATTGTGGCCATGTTAAAAAGCCAAGGCAAAGCAAGCTGTTAGAATAAACAGGCTCCTAAATTGTTACTGCCCTCAGCACCACTGCATGCGAGTCATTAATAATAAATGCCACGCAACATTTCAAGTCATTGTCTCTTCATCAGAACTGAAGATTCTTAGATGTAACAATTTTGAAGCAAGACAGGGTAAGTGGAGCGGGGAGGAAAGAAGGAAAGGTCAGCTTCAGGAAGAGCACCTCATCTTTCAATAGGCATATTGCAGCCTTCCAAACTCAAATGGAGTTCAACAGTTTCAGATTATAACTTCATTCTTATTTTAGATGGCAGCTGTTGGTAATGATTCTGCTTTTCATGTTTTTAAGCACGGAAAGGGAGGGCAGGAAGGAAGGAAGAAAATGGAAAGGTCAGTGATAGGGTGGAAGATAAGAGAGGTAACTTTGCAAAAGGATTGGTAGTACAAGGTAAAGGAGAATTGTTCTCCTTATGATGAAGAAAGTGAAGTGGAGATTTGATAGAGGTGTTGAAAATCTTGACAGGTAAATCAGCAGAGATTGTTTCCAGTGGCAAGGGGATTGGCAACCAGAAGATACAGATTAAGGATAAATGGCAAATGGATCAGAGCTGTTGTTAGCAAAAAAAAAGTGTGTTGTTGAGATCTTGATTGCACTACCTGAAAGGTTGGTGGAAGCTGCTCTGATAATAACTTTATAAATACAATTGGACAAATATTTAAAGGGGAATAAAGAAACAGCTTAATCTAAAGGAACAACTGGTTAGCTCTCTGTAAGATCCATCAGAGCCACGTTGGACCAAATGGCCTTCTTCAGTGCTGTATTATTCAATGATTATATCGTTTATAGGCTGAAGGCATAGCTACCAACGGTGGCATGAAGAAAAATAGGTCAATAGCTATAAGAGCATGCTTTTAGCCTCTTGAGCCTGTTCCACTGTTCAATCAAATCATGGCTGATGTATGACCTAACTCTGTATGCTGACCTTTACCCCATTTCCCTTAAATGTTTGCATAGCAAAATGCATGAATCTCAGTTTTGAAATTATTTAGTGGATTGTGCATCAAAATCTGCTCTTGAAAGAGATTTCCAAATGCTCACTGTTCTGTCTGTGTTTAAAATATCAGAAAGGAATGAGAGAGCAGATTTGCAGGTTAGTGAAGAGGCAAATGATACTCAAAGTGTGACAGGAAGGACTAGAAAATATATGCTGAGGAGTGCAGCAGATATTAGAACCAGAATAAGTTGTTACGGTAAAAAGTCAAAGGTTATGCCTCTTTATTTGAATGCACACAGCATTTGTAACAAGGTAAATGAAATGACAGTACAAATAGATAAATAAGTATATGATTTGATAACTATTATGAAGTCTGGGTTCTAAGGTGACCAGCACTGGGTGTTCTATGTTTCAGAATATTCAGTATCCTGGAAGAATAGGTAAAAACGAAAAAGAGGTGGGATATATTGTTAATAGCTATCAATGCGTAGGTGAATAGTGATGATGTAGGTACAATAGAGTATAAAATAGAATCAATTTGACTTGAAATAAGGAACAGCGAGGGAAAGAAGTCATTGGTGGCAGTCATCTATACGCCCCCAAAGATATTTATCTCAATATAGGATAAAATATAAATCAGGAAATAATGGAGGCATGTAAGAAGGGAACAGGGCAAATCAGATGAGCAAAAGTAACATGGAAGATGCATTTGCAGGATACATTATGGGCGTTTAGCGAGAGGCAACATGGTTTTGTGAAGGGGAAGTCGTGTCTCACTAACTTGGTTGAATTTTTTGAGGAAGTGACGAAGATGATCGATGAGGGTAGGGCAGTAGATGTTGTCTACATGGACTTCAGTCAGGCCTTTGACAAGGCCCCTCATGGCAGGCTGATACAGAAGGTAAAGTCACACGGGGTCAGAGTTGAGCTTGCAAGATGGATAAAAAACTGGCTGAATCATAGAAGACTGAGGGAACCAATGGAAAGATGCGTTTCTGAATGGAGAGCTGTGACTAGTGGCATTCCTCAGGGATCAGTGTTGAGACCTTTGCTGTTTGCAATATATATAAATGATTTGGAGGAGAATGTAACTGGTCTGATTAGTAAGTTTGCCGATGACACAAAGGTTAGTGGAATTGAGGATAGCGATGAGGACCGTCAAAGGATACAGCTGGATATAGATTGGTTGGTGACTTGGGCAGAGAGATGGCAGATGGAGTTTAATCTTGAAAAATGTGAGGTAATGCATTTTGGAAGGTGTAATCCAGATGGAAAATATACAGTAAATGGCAGAACCCTTAAGAGTACTGATAGGCAGAGGGATCTGAGTGTACAGGTACACAGGTCACTGAAATTGGCAACGCAGGTGGAAAAGGTAGTCAACAAGGCATATGGCATGCTTGCCTTCATCAGCCAGGGCATTGAATTTAAAAATTGGCAGGTAATGTTCTGGCTTAATAGAACCTTAGTTAGGTCGCATTTGGAATATTGTGTTCAATTCTGGTTGCCACACTACCAGAAGGATGTGGTGGCTTTGGAGAGGGTACAGAAAAGATTTACCAGGATATTGCCTGATATGGAGAGCATTAGCGATGAGGAGAGGTTGGAGAAACTTGTGTTGTTCTCACTAGAACAACGGAGATTGAGGAGGGACCTGATAGAGGTCTACAAGATTATGAAGGGCATAGACAGTCTGGACAGTCAGAAGCTTTTTCCCAGGGTGGAAGAGTCAGTTACCAGGGGCCATGGGTTTAAGGTGCGAGGGGCAAGGTTTAAGGGTGATGTACATGGCAAGGTTTTTTACACAGAGGGTGGTGGGTGCCTGGAACTCGCTGCCGGGGGAGGTAGTGGAAGCAGATATTATAGCCAGTTTTAAAGGGTGTCTTGACAAATATATGAATAGGATGGGAAAAGAGGGATACAATCCTCAGAAGGGTGGGGGATTTGGTTGTGACAGGAAGCATGTTGGTGCAGGCTTGGAGGGCTGAAGGGCCTATTCCAGCGCTGTAATTTTCTTTGCTCCTTGTTCTTGTTCTATTAGGGATTGTTTCATAGAGCAGTACATTATCCAACCTACCTGGGAAGAAGCTATTTTAGATCTAATAATGTGTAATGAGGTAGGATGAAGAGGAGATCTTGTAATTAAGGAATCTTTAGAGGATAATGATCGCACATATTAGAATTTCAAATTCAGCTTCCTCAGTGTCCTCAACTAAAATAAGGGTAATTACAGTGATATGAAGAAAGATTTGTCTAAAGCATGCTAGGAAATTAGGTTAAGTGGAAGGCCAGTAGATGAGCAGTGGAAGACATTGATGAAATATTTCATAACACTCAACAAAAATGTATTCCAGTCAAAAGAAGGACTTGATGAGGAGGAGGTCAAGGAGAGGATCTAATCAAAAACTAAGGCATACAAAGTGGTGAAAACTATTGATAGGCCAGAGGGTTGTTTTTGTTTTTAGGAGCCAACAGTGGATAACTAAAAACTTAATTAAAAAGAAAAAAGTTGATTACGAAAATAAATTGGCAATAAATATAAGAACAAACATCAGAATGTCTACTGGTATACAATAAAGAAAGAGCTTAACTAAAATGAGCATGGGACATTTGGTGTTTGCAACTGGCGAATTGATAACAGGGAAATGGCAAGTGATGTATACCAATAGTTTCCATTGTTCTTCATGGTAGCAGACCATGTAAACATCCCAAAGATTTCAGTTAAACAAGATGCAATGGGAAGAAAGATCTTATAACAGTTTCTATCATGAGGGACATAGTCTTAGGAAAACTAATGGGACCGAAGGCAGACAAATCACCACAATATGATGGCCTGCATCCAAAGGTTTTAAAAGGGGTTGCTTAGAGTAATGGTGGTATTGATCAAAATATTCCAGAATTCACTGGATTCTGGGAAGGTTGCAACAGATTGTAAAATTGCTAATGTGAGATCCTGTTCAAGAAGGGAGGGAGACAGAAAGCAGGAAACAGCAGGCCAGTTTGCCTAACAACTGTCATTAGGGAAATGCTAGAGAGGATTATTAAGGAGGATAAAGTAGGACATTTGGAAAACTTTAATGCAATCAGACAGGGTCAATATATTTTTGTGAAATACAAATAATGTTGGTCAAATTTGCTAGAGTACATTGAAGATATAACAAGCAGATTTGACAAAGAGGAACAAGTAGATGTAGTGTATTTGGCTTTCCAGAAGGCATTTAGTAAAGTGTCACATATAATATTATTTCACAAGATAGAAGCTCATAGTTTTGGGGTAATATATTAGCATGAATTGAGGATTAGTCAACTCACAGAAGACAGAGTCAGATCAATAGGTCTTTTTCATGTTGGAAAGACGTAACTAGAGGAGGGATACAGGGATCAGTTCTAGAGTCTCAATCATTTCCTGTTTATACAAACATTGGTGGGAGGACATTTGTAATGAGGACATAAGGAATCTGCAAGGGGATATGAGTAGGTTGAATGAGTGTGCAAAAACTTGGCAGATGGAGTTTGACAGGAAGAATCAAAAGGGAGACTATTCTTTAAAAAGCGACAGACTCCAAAAATGTGCAACACTGAAGGATACGGGTGCTATTGTGCATGAAACACAAAATGTTAGCATGCAGATTCAGCAAATATTTAATACATGAATTTCAGCTTTTATCGCTATGGGATTGGAGTTAAAGTTAGGGAAGTCTTGTTACAACTGCATAGGGTGTTGGTCAGGCCACAACCATTTTAGTCTCTATATTTATAAAAATGGATATACTGACATTGGAGGCAGTTCCAAAGTGATTCACTGGACTGACTCCTGGAATGAAGGGGTTGACTTATCAACAACAGCTAAACAGGTAGACCTTTATTCATGAGAGTTTAGAAGAATGAGGAAAGAAATCTTATAATCTAATTTTAACATATAAGATTCTGAGGGGACTGACAGGTTAGATATTGTGAAGATGTTTCTACTGTTGGGGAGTCTTGAACCAGGGAACATTTTTATAGACTGTGGGGACATGCATTAAAACCGAGATGTGAAAGCAGTGAATGTCTATAATTCTCTACCACAGAAGGTTGTGACAGACAGATCACTGAAATTATATAAAGAACAGGTAGATAGATTTTTTAAATATTGAGGAGTTCAGGGCTATGAAAGGGTGGCATGAAGGAGGAATTGAGGCCTGAGGCAGATTTTATAGAATGGCAGGGCAGGCTTAAGAGGACAAATTTTCTTAGTTCTTACGTTCTGTATGGGGAAGGGTTTCCTAATTTCACTTTTGAAAGTTCTGGCTCCAATTTTTAGACTATAGATCCTTAACTCATAGAAATATGTTATTTTCCCAAATTACCTTATTGTTTTCCTTGAGATCTTGGTGGTTGTGGGGCAGGGGATATAGGAAAGGGGCCAGATTTCACAAAAAGAAAACAGATGGATTTGAGATAGTAGGAACTGCAGATGCTCAAAAATCTGAGATAACAAGGTGTAGAGCTGGATGAACACAGCAGGCCAAGCAACATCATA
>NC_063340.1:53489248-53517711 GCF_021869965.1 Rhincodon typus
GAAGGGTCTAGGCCCGAAACGTCAGCCTTCCTGCTCCTATGATGCTGCTTGGCCTGCTGTGTTCATCCAGCTCTACACCTTGTTATCTCAGATGGATTTGGGGAGGTATCCTGTAGAGTGCCACTGAATACATTGGAAAAGAATGAGCCTATGTCTTATTCATAAAGGTATTATTTCAAGGGATCAGAAAACCACGTTTAAATAATAAGCCTACATCATGACAACACTTCAAAGTTGATTTCCTTCCTTTAATAACTCCCCTTACAGACGTGATTTGAGGCCGTGTAAGAACTTTAGCTCCATACCCTGCAAAACATCAGTGGGCAAGTCTTGCCTTCCATTTATTTACATTCCACCTCAGTTTGTATCCACAACAACTTTTTCAGAATGTATTTTGCACTTGGCTGGGGACTTTACCATAGGCAGGCAGAAGTCTTATGAATGGCATACAAATAGGAGACTCCTGATGCATTTAGGAGACCAATGCCAATTTAACATGGAATGAGAAGCGCTGACCAGTAGCACGCCAGCTGGGTGAGACCTAAAGCAATTGACAGACTGAGTATGATTTCTGTTGTAGGGAGGGAGCTCCAGCTATTCATATAATTTCCTTTGTGTCCTGCTGAGACTTTTGCACTTTGAGTTACTTGTGACTTTCAATATTACTTGTTTTTGATTATCAATCCAGGACTGCATATTATTCAGTTCCTGCTGTAGGCTGGAGTGAGTTGCTACTTTATCAGAAGTGTTTTCAATAGAGCTTTCAACAGCTCCACTCTTATGATGGCAGGAGCGTCTTTAAAGACTTAGGATGGTTGCATTGAGCTCTTTTCCCTGACAAATGTGAAGCCCCAGCAATGTCCTGGTGCTTTAATGACTGTCGTTTGACAACAACAATTGCCTTTCTCTGCATCAGGCAAGACTCCAGTCACTGCAGGGCTTTCCTTTTAACTGCTTTTACTTAACAGTTTTCAATGCATATTTTTAATGTTACCAAAATATCTAATGGAAACAATCTTATTGTACTGAAGAAAATTGTTATTTCTATTGTTATTATGATGTCAAAATGTCATATTTCAACATCCATGTCTAACTCACTGCTGCACTAAATAATGCTTAAAGACATAAGCAGGCACTTTGTGAAGTGCAAATTTCTTCCAGTGTTACATTTCTTTATGTGAATTCCCTACAACTGGGTGCAGTGAGTATTGGCAGCCAGCCAATCATTCTTGAAGTAGTCTTCTTAAATGAATGCATTTTATCAGCACTGTTCCATACTGAACAATTATTTATTCTACACAGGATGCCACTAGGTCTTCATCGCCTGTGATAAATTTAGGGCTGTTTTCTCAGAGTGGGGGAAGCGATGGCCTAGTGGTATTATCACTGGACCATTAATCTACAGTGCCAGGTAACATTCTAGGGACCAGCGTTCAAATCCTGCCACGGCAGATGGTGGAATTTGAATTCAATAAATATCTGGACTTATGAATCTAATGATGACCGTGAATCCATTGTTGATTGTCAAAAAACCTGTATAGTTCACTCATGGCCTTTAGGGAAGGAAACTGCCATCCTTACCTGGTCTGGCCCTCATGTGACTCTAGACCCACAGCAATGTGGTTGACTATTAACTGCCCTCTGGGAAATTAGGGATGGGCAATAAATGCTGCCTAGCCAGCAACACCCTCATCCAACAAATAAAGAAAAAGTAATTGATATAGACCCATTTTCTTGCTTTAATTCTATGCACTTCCATATTTTGTTCCTTTTTGAATGTTATAATTGGTTTGACACTGATCACACTTATGGCAATGTGATAATGATTTGCATGAAAATGTTTCCTCTAATCTTTCCCGGCATATCAAGGAAAGAGCAACAATACCAACAACTTGCATTAATATGGGATCTTTCACGTTAACTTTAAAGCATCCCAAAGTGCTGGATGCTCTGAAATGCTTTGCAGCCAAAAATATAATTTTGGAGGTGTAGTCACTGTTATAATGTGGGCCAATGCAGCAGCCAATTTGTTGCAACAAAGTCCCAGAAACGGCAACTGAATTGTAGTGGCCAGATAATCATTTTCTAAGTGTTGATTGAGATATCGGTCAAGACCAACTCAGTCTTTAATTTGTGCTACAGGCTATTTCAAATCGAACCCAGAACAGCCAGGATCTCAGTTTAGTATCTCATCCAAAAGAATGTATTTCTGTGAGTACTGTACTGGAGTGAAAGCCTGGATCATGTTCTTCAACTTACCTTATGGAAATAACTTAACGTATTCTTTATTAGTTTGAACACCATTATCAAATCACCATTTGGTAGTTACACTGGATGTCACAAATTGATATACCTAATGAACTGGCCCCAACAGCTTTCTGTGGTAGAGAATTCCACAGGATCACAACTCATCTCAGTCCTGAATGGCTTACCCCTCATTCTTAGAATGTGATCCCTAGTTCTGAACTTCCTCAACACAGGGAACATTCTTCCCGCATCTAGCCTGTCCGGTCCCATCAGGATTTTATATGTTTCTATGAGATTCCACCTCCTCCCCCCAACATTCTTCTAAATTCCAGTGAGTACAAGCCCAGTTGATCTAACCTTTCCTCATATGTGAGTCCTGCCATCTTGGGAATCAGTCTGGTAAACCTTTGCTGGACTCACTCAATAGCAAGAATGCACTTCCTCAAACTAGGAGACTGAAACGGAACACAATACTCAAGGTGTAGCCTCACAAAAGCCCTGTATAACTGCAGCAAGATATTCCTATTCCAATACTCAAATTCTCTTACTAAGAAGGCCAGCATGCCATTAGCTTTCCTTGTCACCTGTTGCATCTGCATGCCAACCTCTACCATGACACCCAGGTCTTGTTGCACCTCTCCTTTTCCTGAACTGCCACCATTCTGATAATCTGCCCTTCTGTTTTTGTGACCAAAGTGGATAACCTCACATTTATCCACATTATATTGCTTTTGCCAATTATTTGCCCACTCAGCCAGTCTGTTCAAGTCACCTTGCAGCCTCTTAGCATCCTCCTCACAGCACACACTGCCACCCAGCTTAGTGTCATCTGCAAGTTTGGAGATATGGCATTCAATTCCTTCATACAAATCATTAATGTATATTATGAACATCTGCAGTCCCAGCACTGACCCCTACGGTACCCCACTCATCACGACCTGTCACTCTGAAAAGGACCCATTTATTCCAACTCTCTGCTTCCTGTCTGCCAACCTGTTCTCTATCCATGTTAAAGCATCACCTCTGATACCACAAGCTTTAACTTTCCTTAGCAATCTCTAGTGTGGAACCTTGTCAAAAGCCTTTCGAAAGTCCAGATTCACAAAATCTACTGATTCACCCTTATCCACCCAAAAAAATTCCAGAAATTTTGTCAAGCAAGATTTCCTTTAGTGAGTCCATGCTGACAAGGACTGATTCTGCCACTGCTTTCAAAATGCTCAGTTATTATATCCTGAATAATTGATTCCAGCATTTTCCCCACCACTGATGTCAGGGTAACTGACCCATAATTCCCCATTTTCCTTCTCCCTCCTTTTTTAGTCCAATCCATTGGAGCTCTTCTAGAGTCTACAGAATTCTGGAAAATGATCGCCAATGTGTCTGCTATTTCTAGGGCCACTTAAGTAATCTGGGATACAGAGCATCAGGGCCTGGAGACTTATTGTGTTTTAATCCCATCAATTTCCTCAATATTGTTTCCTGACCAATAAGGATTTCCTTCAGATCCTCCTTCATGCTTGACCCTCTGTCCCCTAGCATTTCCAAATTTTTTTGTGTTCTCCTTAGTAAAGACAGATCCAAAGTATCTGCCAACTCTTTGTTGTCCATTATGAATTCATTTGTCTTCCAGTCTTTTATTCTTCACATATCTATAGAAACTTTTGCAGTCAGTTTTTATGTTTTCTGCAAGCTTACTTTCATATTTTATTTTCATCTTCCAAATTAAACCCTTTGCCCTCCTCTGCTGAATTTTAAATTTCTCCCAGCCCTCAGGTTTGCTGCTTTTTCTGGCCAGTTTATTTGCCTCCTGTTTGGCTTTAACACTGTCCCTGATTTCCCTTGTTAGCCATAGTTGAGCCACCTTCTCCGTTTTACTCTTATGCCAGACATGAATGAAGTTCATCCATGTGTTCTTTAAATGTCTGCCATTGCCTATCCACCATCAACCCCTTAAGTATCCTTGGCCAGCTTATCCTAGCCAATACATGCCTCATGCCATCAAAGTTAGCTTTCTTTAAGTTCAGGACCTTAGACTCAGATTTAACTGTGTCACTCTCCACCTTAATGAAGAATTCTACTATATTATGGTTAATCTTCCCAAAAGGATCTCATACCACAATGTTGCTAATTAATCGTCTCTCATTACACAATACCCAGTCTAGGATGGCTTGCTCTCTAATTGGTTCCTCAACATATTGGTCATACATTCCAGGAAATTGTCCTCCATTGCATTACTACCAGTTTGGTTAGTCCAATCTATGTGTAGATTGAAGTCACCCATAATATCTGCTGTCTCCTTACTGCATGCATCACGAATTTCCTGTTTGATACAGTCCCCAACCTAACAATTACTGTTTGGTGGTCTGTACATAACTCCCACTAATGTCTTTTTCTCTTTGGTGTTCCGCAGTTCCACCCTTACAGATTCCACACCATCCAGGCTAATGTCCTCCCTTACTATTGTGTTAATCCACTTCTTAACCAGCAACCCTCCCCACCTCCCTTTCCTTTCCATTTATTTTTTCCTGAAAATTGAATAACACTGGATGATAAGTTCCCATCCTTGGTCACCCTGGAGCCAGGTCTCTGTGATCCCAATTACATCATATCTATTCGTAACTGTTGTGCAGTTAATTCATCCACTTTATTACAAATGCTCTTTGCATTGAGACACAGAACCTTCAGGCTCATTTATTTTTGACATTTATCGCCCTTTTAGAATCATTGCGCCCTTTTTGATTTTTGCCTTTGGTTTCTTTGCCATCCACTTTCACTTTTCCCCTTGTTGTCTTTTGTTTCTGTCACCACTTTACTTCCCTCCGACTTCCTGCATTGGTTCCCATCCCCCTGCCATGTTAGTTTATACCCTCCCCAATAGCACTAGCAAACAATCCCCCGAGGACATTGGTTCCAGTCCTGCCTAGGTGCAGTTTGCTGTTGGTCATAAAATAACTGGTGCACTCTCTACGGCTAAATCTCCAACAACCAGAGTCCATCTGCCAACTAATCAGCACTCTCCTCTCACACAAAACAAATGTTGCTTTCCCTCTGATAATTCTCATTATTTGTCCTGATGAATGCAATATGAGAAATTTTGACAAAATGTGTCTTTTTCAGCATTGCTAAATTATTATAATAATTTGAAAGAGCAATGACACTTCGAATGCAAGTATAAATAAGACATTAAATTTGCATTGTCATGGTTAATATGCTATATGTTGTTCAGTATCTTCAGCTATAGTTTGTTAACTTTGAGAGTTGGTGTAACTGAGGTTAAAAAATGTGAAATGAAAGTGTTAAAGAGTTTTCAGGTTATTTAAATCATATAAAGACTACATTGAAGAGCTCTGCATGAAAGAATTCAATTCCACAAAAGAGCTGTGATGAAAATTTTCCACCCATCATGAAAACTTGTGTTCAGTCTGCACATGAAACTTCACCTGTTCCTGGGGCACGTAATCATTATGTCATCTGCTAATTTTAACCAGCAACAGACATTCTGAGTAAAAGCACTCAGGGTACCATCACAAACAATAACAGAAAATCCTGGAGTGCCATCGCAATTTGCTTTTATCAGATTATTAATACCTTTTAGGAGAGCATGTAGTACACTTTGCTATGAATGTCAGGTAATACTGTGACATTCATGCAATTTTATGTAATTCTGTATCAGTTGCATATTGCTTGAAGGGAAAGGCTACATTCCTGGCATGTGCTGCTGCCCAGCACATTGCAACCTCACAGAGGTCTACTGCTCCTGTCACTATTTTAATGGGCCCTGGATCTGTTTATTTACTGAACACTGTGACTGTCGGTCTGCCGGATGCTATCTAAAGCCCAAAGAGACAGCTTTCTGCATCCAACCTTTCCTCTCACCAGCGACCCACAGAGTCTGACAAATGATGCACAATTTGCAGTTAAATCTGAAATAAAAAATATGTATTCAAAGCTTGAATAGAGTGGTTTTCCAACAATGCTATGGCCTGCTCCTAATAAATAGTCAGTATGCATAACTGATATGTGTCTCCTACCATATATGTATCATGCATATGCTTTTATAGCAGGTTTGTGGGCATTGAATGAAATGTTAGGATGTGAATGTTGTCTCTCAGGTAACATAAAACAAGAAAACAGATTGTAGACCTGCTGATATTATCCTGTTAAAGTTGAGAAAAGGGCTTTAAGTTTGTGCATAGAAGAGGGATTGAAATAGAGGGAAATATTTTGAGACTACTGCCCATCATCTTTCCAAATAAATTAAAACCTAAGTTCAAGTGCAGCATCCTATTATACAAAGTACTTTCCGGTTGTTAAAAAACATTAGACCTTGTAGTGCTGCAACTATTGAAATAATTGAGCTCTAGAAATTAAGTAACTGGGAAAAACATATGCCCATTAATTTTGGTTATAATATCATTTGCCTTCTCAATTTTGTGCATATCTCATCTATAACTTCTGTTCTATTATTTTAATCCACTTGTCAATGGTTTTAATTAATGTTGGCAACTGTGTTGTATTCCCGTGGGCACCAAATGTTAATGTTAAATGCTATTTTGCCCTCTCTTTATTTGGAACCATTCTTTGTGAGCTTCGCTGAGCATCATTCACTCAGGCTCGGTGACCGCCTGTGTGGAGTTTGCACGTTCTCCCCGAGTCGGCGTGGGTTTTCTCCAGGTACTCTGTTTTCCTCCCACAGTCCAAAGATGTGTAGGTTAGGGGGATCGGCCATGTTAAATCGCCCATAGTGTCCAGGAATGTGCAGGTTAGGTTGGTTAACCATGGGCAAATACAAAGTTACGGGGATAGGGTAGGGTGTTGGCTCTGGGTGGAAAGTTCTTTGGTGGGGATACGGCTGAATGGCCTGCTTCCACACTGTAGGGATTCCATGATTCTATGATCCATGGCTACAAAGAAGGCCACACATTTTTGCCCCTCATTTGATTTGATTGAAATAGGTGGGTTGTATATCTTGTGCTCTCCATTGATAACTTGATTTATCAGAAACATCAAGGGCACTTTTGAGGCACAGTGGTGGTGTCCCTATCTCTGAACCAGGAAACCAAGCTTCTAGTCCCACCAGTTCCGGAGGTATATTATAACATCTCTGAATAGGTAGATTAGAAAATATCTACCAGGCACATCAATTGGATGACACTATTTAAAGACATCCTGCATCTTATAAATTCATGAAACTGTCATTGAAATTTCAGAAGACATTCTCAGGACAGCAATGATTGTTGATACCTGTCTGATGCCCGCCTCTGACAGTCCACTCTCCCAACCTCCTCATAAGAACATAAGGACTAAGGGCAGGAGTAGACAAATCAGCCCCTTGAGCCTGATCTGCCATTCAATACAATCTTAGGTTGGACTCAACTTCATTTCTCTTCCTGCCCTCCATAAAGTTGTCATAGTCCTAGCAGACCATAGGGCAGCTCTCTCATTAGAGAGAGATGACTGGTAGTTGTTTAACTTGAGGGTCAACAGGCCTCAGGTGAGAGTAGAAGTTGAGAAGGACAGTTCTTTATAGTAACCTCAGTCAATGTGGATTTGAAACCATGCTGTTGGCGTCACTCTGCATCACAATCCAGCCATCCAAGCTAACCAACCCCCTCTCCATAATCCTTCAATCCATTGCTCATCAAAGATCTATCAATCTCTTCCTTAAATTTACATGTATGTCCTGGCATCCACCACACTCTAGGATAGTGAATTCCACACATTCACGGCCCTTTGAGAGAAGTAATTTCTCCTTGTCTCTGCTTTAAATCTGCTATCACTCATCTTAAAACTATGACTTGTCATTCTACATTACCCCACAAGAGGAAACATCCTCTTTCTATCTACTTTGTCAGTCCCCTTTAGCACCTTATATACTTCAATTATATTTCCATTTATTCTTCTAAACTCCGAAGTATAGACATAAACTGCTCTATTTCTCTTTGTAAGACAAACCACTCATCTCTGGAATTAATTTAATGAACCTTCTCTGAACTGCCTTCAATGCAAATACATCCCTCCTCAAGTAAGGAGACCAACACTGTATGCAATACTTCAGGTGTGGTGTCACTGCCGTATAGTTACAACAACAGTTTCCTACATTTATACCGTATTACTTTGGCAATAAATGCCAAAATTCCATGGTTTTCTACTGCTAGTTTGAAAGTTTTAAAGAAGGCGGTTGGCAGGATGAGAAAGACATTTTAACAGCCAGATAGTAGGAAGATATTCTAGCGAGGAAAACAGGCACAAGAAGCACCATTGCCTTGCCTTCCAAGTCAGACATCATCCTGAATTGGGAATATGATGTTGCTGAATTAAAATCCATGAACTTGCTTCTAACACCACTAAGGCTATACCTACACCTCAAGGGCTACATCAGTTCAAGAAGGTGGCTTGCCATCAGCTGTTCAAGAGCCGTTAGTGACAGTTAATAAATACTGGCCTTGCCAGTGATGCTCACATCAAATGAATGAATCAAAAAGAACCAGTTTTCTACTGGTAGCAAAACTTGTCTTCAATGCAGTAACATTTAATGACTTCATGACTTCCTGCATAACCAAAATATCCCTCTTCATCTAAGGAGACCAAAACTGCACACAATACTCCATATGTGGTTCAACCAAGGCCATGTATGATTGCAACATGATATCCCTGTTGCTGAGTTGATTCCTGTTGTAATGCAGGCCAGTATACTATTAGCCTTCTTCGCTGCTTGCTGCATTTCTCCTGCTTACTTTCAGCGACTGGTGTACAAGGACATTCAGGTCTTGTTGCACCTCCCCTTTCCCAATCCATTGCCAGTCTGATAATAATCTGCCTTTGTTCTTTGGTACCAGAGTAGATAATCTTACATTTATTCATCTGCCACACATTTGCCGACTGACCCAATTTGTCCATATCATACTATAGCATCTCTGTATCTTCCCCACAGCTCATCCTCCAACCTAGCTCTGTGTCACCTGCAAACTTGGAGATATTACATTAAATTTCCTCATCTAACTCATTAATATATATTGCGAATAGCTGGGTCCAAGCACTGATCCGTGCTGTTCCCCACTCGTTACTGCCAGCCACTCAGAAAAAGACCCATTTATTCCTACTGTTTTCCTGTCTGACAGCATCATCTATCTAATCCTAGAAGCAAATGAGGCATTTCTTTATTTTTTTCTCTGCTTTCATTATTTCTGAATAAAAGTGAACTTTTCAGCCATTTGAAGGCTTTCTAGTATGTGATACTCCCACATTGAACAACATAAAGCTACACAGGGCTTTAGGGAATGTGTGCTACTCCAGACAGGATTCTAAGATGGCGCTAAAGATGGGTAAAGAATGTGCCTTTGATAGCAATACATTTATAAAAGTACCATTGTATTTGCAATGAAGTGTCAGCTGTACCACCAATGTGCCCTCAGAAGAGTTTCTTTAGCATTGCCCTCTTGCTACATGCACTGTGAAGGGCAGTTTCTGGTAGGCAATGCTTGACCTGGTGCATATTTGGACTTTAAAAATGGTGCTTGTGCCAGGAATGCTGGGAAATCCCAGCAGTGGCGAATACCTCTGCCATTGCTGAGCAGAGGATTGGGCAAATGGGGTACCACAGAGGTGTGGTGCTCAGCTAGAGAGGTGAGCCTGCAGAGAATAACTTGAGAAAACACATGGACAGAAACCCTCCATGAAGCTCACAAAAATTGACATACAATTTCTGGTAAAATTCAGCCTAAAGTATTAGCGTGAGCTGAAGGTAGTGGTGTGAAATAAAGTATGGGAAATGTTGGTAATGAATACAGGAAATGACTATGACTACAGTATCCACGGGTAGTGCGCAGCTCAATGTACAGTATTGAGAGACTTTTGTTTGGAGGTTTACAGGTTGGCTTGCAAATAATGGCCATCACTTTCACCACTTAGCTCTTCCCCACAAGCTCCTTCTCACCTGCTACAGGAGACATCACTGTTTCTGCAGTGCAAGCTGCTTCAAACAGCTCAAACATCCTCCCTGCTAGAGCAAGCCGTCACATTATCTTCTCAACGGATCTCAAGGCAGAATTTTACCATGGACTACAGGACCCAACTTTGGGACCTGCCAGCGATCTTCCTGCAGGTGACCTTCTAATTAGCCTTGTCCATGCTTGTGATCCAATTAAAGATGGTGGGTGGCCTCTTGGAGTTGTCAGCACCATCACTGTGTGGGCACCTCTGGAGCCCAGATAGCATCACCAAGTGTTTTCTGGACTGCACAGCAATATTCAAATAAGAAAGAAACAGGCTGGTCAGTCTATACAGGCTTCGGAGGTTAGAGAGAAGTTGACAGCACACTGTCTCGATAATCTGCCTAACGCCGTTGCTTAAAATATTTCAAAAAAGTATTCACTACCTTTTCATACGTCCCTAGATTTTACTTTGAACAAAAGTGAAATATGCAGCTTGTCTTTGTGGATCTCTGCCAACTTTTCCTTGCTAATGGTCCAAAAAAACTCCTTTGTCTTTTTTTAACTAACATTAAAACGGTTACATGAATGTAAGTTGTGTTTGTTAAAACCAGGCGCCTGATATCTTTATCCAAGACCGCTTCATCAGAGCTAGCAAAAGACCTCATCTTCCAGCAAACTGTCTCCAGGGCTGTCCCTGACACTAATCCCTGCTGCTATGCATGAGCTCTGTGTGCAGTCATGTGCGAACCCTCTAACTCATTCCTGAAGACAATGAAACTCTGAGCTGTTCCTTTGGAGTGATACTGCACATGACAGTCAATTGAATTAGTTTTATTGTCATATTGAAAAGTTTACAAGTCACCACTCACGGTGCCATCTTAGATACAACGTGCCTAGGTACAGATCCTTTAGTACAAATTCTTAAGGAAAAGATTAGACAAATAATTAAAAAGTCCAACATGGCAGATCGTAGGAATAAATTAGAAAAAATAGAGAAATAAAAAGTTCAGAACAACGGTCCTTCTAATCCAGTCCATACCAGCACCTAGCCTCCAGCGCGCCGAGCCTTGACTCCAGACCACACCAGGTTTCACCTTGATGCTGTCAAGGCTGCGAGATTGCTCTGGAATCACTTCGAGGCCAGAAGTCTATATTGAGGCCACACCGATCTGAAAGACCACCACATACCATGAAAAGACCACCTTCTTTGAAGGATAGTCCTCCTCTACAGTGTTCTTCTGTAGGTTATTGCTGCTGAGAAGGATCTAGAGCAAAGGGAAAAGTTTCAAGATTTAACATTGCACTGAGTAGCCAGACATAAGGAAATGGCCAGCATCACGATACAGCTTGGCTTAGTCAAGTTATGTGACTATGTTTTCTAAGTGTTTTCCTTTCTTTTTTCCCAAGGCCTACAAGTAATAGTAAAATCCCTGCTCAGAGAGTGCCTTGGTCTCAAAATCAGCTGACTCCTGTTCTCCTGGCCCCAGATTAGAGGATATTACTTTGGATTTCTGCAATAAATATATAAACAGTCTGTGCACACTTCCATTGCCCAATCCTTCTTATCTAATACTGTCACAAGTGTTTCTTCTTCTGATCAATGAAGTTGCCAATTCATATATTTGCAATAGCGTGAACAATTTGAGAATGCGGATGTGTAAGTTGCAACATTTTGTAATGAAGACCGGAAAGCAAAGTCAGGACAGAACTGTCTTATTTTTCACCCTGAGGTGAAAAATAGATAAAAACAGAATTTATATCAAAGTTAAAAATAAAGGAACATTTAATGATTGATGTATTTGTTAAAGGAATGGAGAGCATTTTTGAGTTTTGATATGGCCCATGGAATGGATATTGACTAATATGGCAATGTAGCGGAAAGATATTTTTATTTTTTATTCAAATATATTTATTTCACAAGTTTGATAAACTTGTGTCACATTTCTGCTGCATTAAAGATTGAGCGGATTTTACAACCAAGTGAAATATAACTGAAGTATCAGATTTGGCTTTTACTCTGCATTTAGATTACTTTTTGAATATACCTAGCTATGACTTTTGTTCTAGGGTGAATACAGCAATGCAAAGCAAGTCAAAAAGCATTATCTTCCTATTCTCTGCTTTTAGTGTTCTGGCAAGTTTACCAGTGTACTAGCTGTGTGCAATTAATGCGTTTAAAGCTGCTATTTTTCAAAACTAAGACTGTCTCTGATCACAGAGCGTGATTTTTTCCTATCTCACATCTATCTTATTCACTCCAAGCAAAGTTGCTATGTTAATGTGTTGTTACATGGATACTTAAATGGCTTGACTCTACATGAAGCAAAAATTGCAAATATGCCTGCTAAAACATTTTTAATTTGAACATGTAATAGCCGCCCAAGAGGGAGAAGATTTTAATCCCATTGAAGTCAGACTAAATCTCAGGTACCAATCAACCCCCTAAATAGAAAAAATTCTGACAACTATGGGACGGAAAGAGATAAAAACAATGAGAACAAATCATGTAAAATAAAATAAATTGAAGTGTTTTTCGAATAAAATGTGGTGGTATTACTCAGGTCCAATTATGTCAATACACTAAAGAATTATTATGAATATCTTGCTTTGGAAGATTAATAATTTTGCATGATTACTGATGGATTCTTTTCAAACTGACAGCATTTGATGGAAGCTGTAAATGCAGGTGTTAACCCTGCAGGGAATTCTACCAATCATACCAGCCACTGGGACTTGGGCAGTTCCTTCTTCTTTGCTGGCACCATTATAACCACCATAGGTAAGAAATTTATAATAAATCTGGAACCCACTGTTCATGATTTAATTATGTTCCACTTATTCATTTGAACGAAATGCATCTTGAAACTGAAATAATTGGTATATTGCAACTTTAGCAAAATCTGTAAACTTGCTGATTCCTTGTACACTGAGTTACATTTCATATATTCTATAGTGAATGTTTACTTTTCTCCAATTCTTTCAGAAAGTCTAAAATTTATATTGTTTAATAAGCATTTCATAATACTGTTCTTCTAGTTATAGTCATAGTTCATCTAACCTATAACATATTAGAAACATACTTTTAACTTTGGGCAATAGTACTAAATTGGCAATTTTAGATCAACTACAAATAACACATTGATTCAGATTTTCATTTTCCTTGAAGTCAATGAAAACACTTACACCCTCACTTAACATCTGCTGAGCGGATAGGCAAGCTAGCATTTCAGGAATCAATACTTGATCAGAATCAAAAGATATTACAGATAGATAGCATTTAAAAAGGAACAGAATGAGGAAAAGGGAGGGACAAATTGAAATACATGGAATGAAATAGAACAGACCTATAAAGTGCTTGGGTACAAAACAGCAGAAGCAGTTAATTTTTAGGAGTTTCCAATTTTTTGATTGTTCATTTGAACTTTTACTGCAATTCCTGGTTTTTGTTCCTGGATCAGACTGCACCGTGCCACTTGTTATAGCACAATGGCTATCTTGGTGTGTAAATATACCCTTGGCCCTGGCTCTGCTTTCTGTCCAACCTACTAAAATAACTTAGGAACACCACATTTATCTAATTTTGCTGACTGACATAGCCCTGTATCACTTCAGTCATGCTGACCATCTGCCCTTATGCCCTCAGCTGTCTTGACCCTGATGGCTCTTAAACTTCGACCATATTTTCCTGATGATTGTCTCAAACCTTTGTACAGTGATCTCATGACTAAGAACCCGATGTCTTTGGCATTGCTCTGCTGTGACATCTGCAACACGTGAAATTGACAGTCTTGCTTAGCCGCTCCGTGGTGGCTGCTCAATATTTTTCCTAACAGTCCCGCCAACACTTCTGACCACTGGACTGTACCTCTGCATCAACCTCTGTGCACCTCGCCTCATGGCTCTGTTACTAATCACCCAGACAGCCTTCCTGAAATCTTACCTAATTACTCAAAAGTCAGCTAAATACTTTGTATATACTTTCTCTTAATAGTTATCTGCAAAACTCCAAACAGTTCTGCGAGATTTTCAGGTTCTGGGTCAGTTCTTCACCTAAATCCCTGTGTGTCAGCTCCCTAGGAATTGTTACTGTTCAGTCTGCAGATTCACAATCCTATTTACTAGTGTTTATTTGGAAGGAAGGCTTCAATTGATTATCCCTCCTCTCTTCTGCTTTTCTCCTTTTAACTTCGCCTGCTCAGTCCTCCACCCTGCATGCCCTTCACTTTCCTTTTCCCTCCTTGCCCTTTCCCTTTTCCCTCATTTCCATCAACTCCGTTGTTCATTTTAGCCTCTCATCTTTCTTGGTTGGAAAAATTCAGTCTGTTGTGATTGCCTCATCCAGCTATTAACAAAAGCAGTAGAGAAGTGGATTGCAAAACTATCACAGTCTGTGCAAGAAGTGTGTATGTATCTCTAGACAGATACAGAAAGGCAGATTTAGTAAGAAACCAATCCAACATGATGAGAAGATAGATAAATCTGTCATGTTGTGTGTGGAAAATTATGCATACCATAATTCCTGATTTAAATCCAGATTTAATTCCTCATCTACATTAAATGAACTGATTTCAGCTGGGGTAGTAATTAGACAAAATAATTAATTCAAGCTGGAGGAGTAAAATAATTTAGGGAAACTTCTTCTGGTCATCAGATATCCCCATTTATATGGACCTTTCTGAAGTCAATATTGACTGAGATGTGTTGAGACACAAGTGAAGAACTGTCAGATGTGAGAACAGTTGGAGGTTTTCTGGCACATATATAAATTCATGCCAACTGAAAGGGAGGAGGAGTGAAAAATAACAACAAAAAGCCCAGCAGATGAAAGAAATGATATCAGAAAGAATTCTTCATAGAGAGTTCAACAACATTGATTAATAAATGATGTATGATCATCCCACTGATTTTACCTGTGAATACTGTCAACCTAACATAGTAACAGTGACATTACAAGGAAACAAGATTCATTTGTTCAAATATAAAATGTGTTTTTCACATGCAACCATTTTGCATCTTTTCCTGTTTGTCTTCAGAGGCACAAATAGACCCACTGCATTCCTTTAAACCATGTAAGACTTATTGCAACTGTAAAACCTTGTGATAACTTATGTCTAATTTAGTTTGAACTTATTTCCTCCCAGGTTTTGGAAAGATCTCTCCAACTACTGTAGGTGGAAAAGTATTCTGCATTATTTATGCCTTGTTAGGGATTCCGCTGTTTGGGTTTTTACTTGCTGGTGTTGGTGACCAGCTAGGAACCATATTTGGAAAAGGAATCGCGAAAGTGGAAGATGTATTCCTTGTAAGTTACATAAATATACTTCATAATAAATGAATGTGAAACTATGAAATAAATTGTTAGATCTCTATCAACTTTTTTGAGTGCTAAATTCTCCAAATGATACTTAAAGTTCATGTATGCTTAATATTAACTAGAATGTCAAAGAATAATATTTTATTTAGGTAATAAACATTAGCAATCTTTGACAAATTGTTTTTAATAGCTTTTTGACAAAGTGATGCATATAAGCAGGGACATTTTAATATAAAACTATTAACAGTTAAAAACCTTCAGAATTTTAAACAGGATTTTATATCTGTGCAGTTGTACATTTTGCTTGAGTACAGAAGTGTGGCTTACGTATGACTTCAAATACGTTAACAAGTTAATGAGAAGTGAAATAAAAAAAAAGTTCTGCAGCAATTCTACAGGGAAAAAATGAAATGTTTCTTGATGGGATCACTAACAGGAACATGCCAAAGGCTGTTATAATGGTGCTCAGAATGTCAAAGAGAAACCTGGCAATAAGGCATTTCTCCGCAGATGCATAAACAAACTTGTTGGAATTATTTCTGTACCTTACCAAGTAGAGGGCAATCAAAATGAGGTGAGAACCATAAAACATGCCTCTGTAACAGAGGGTGGCTAACATTTTGAATGATCAATCCCTTTTAAGCATACAAAATGGAAAGCAAGAGGAGCTTCCCCTCCCTGAATAGTGGTAACCTTAATATAATTAATGGCTTCAATATAAATGAGATGGGAGTGTTAAATAGGCCAGAGGGACTCAAAAATTAAATTCCCAAGATAGATGGCACTTTTATCAGCATAATCATGGAAATGGGTTTTGTGAGGCACAGTTGGTTACTAGTGGATACATCTTATGGTTTCCTAACTAAAGTTTCCTAACTGCATCTTCCCAGTGTAGTCTCCGCATCAGGAACCCATAAGTTGACAGTTGGCTAAGTGTCACTGAAAGGCTCCTGATATCAAGGTATCTTTTGACTTTAACAATGTGGAATCCAAGTGGTCTTGCTTGGGGATGCTACCCATCTGCCAGTGCCTCTGGCTGCTTTCAAACTGCTTTAAGTGCACTTTTCTCATTCATAGCATATGGGCGTTTCTGGCTGGGCCAGCATTTATTGCTCATCCATAGTTCCCCTTGAGAAGGTGGTGGTGAGCTGCCTTCTTGAACAGCACAGTCCACCTACTGTGGTTTGACCACAATGCCATGGGAGAGAATTTCAGAAATTGTGATCTAGTCAATATCAGGATGGTGATTGGCTTGGAGGGGGACTGGCAAGTGGTGGTGATTCCATATTTCTGCTGTTCACGTGCTTCTAGATATCAGTGTTCATGGATTTGAAAGTTATTGTCTAAGGAACTTTAACGAATTTCTGCAGTGCATCTCCCAGTCGGTACACACCACTGCTACTGAGCACCAATAGTGAGGCAAGTGTATGTTTGAGAAAATGATGCCAATCAAAAAACCCTTACACTCCTGGTTTGTGCCTTGTAGGTGGTGGTGGACAGATTTTGGGAAGTCAAGAGCTGAGTGATTCATTATAATGTACCAAGCCTCTGACCTGCTCTTGTAGCCGCTGTAATTTTATGGGTAGGCCATTGCAGTTGCCGGTCAACAGTAACCTTTAGGTTGTTGATGGTGGGGGATTCAGCAATGGTATTGCTGTTACTTGCCACTTATCAACGCAGACTTGGATATCATTCAGATCTTGCCACGTTTGAACATGGACTCTGTCAGAATCTGAGAAGTCACAAATGGTATGGTTCTAACCCATGTGGAGAGCTTTCTTCTTGATTCCCACTGTCTGTACATTTGCTAGGGTTCCTCAATTCCACACTCAGTAAAATCCAGCCTTGATGCCAGGAGAAGTCACTCTCATTTCATCTCTGGAATGCAGTTCTTTTGTCTATGTTTTAACCAAGGCTGCAATTAGATTAGGAATGGCAAAGGCAGAACCCAAAGTGTCAGTGAGCAGGTTATTGCTGTTCAAGTGCTGCTTGGTAGCACAATTAAAGACATCTTCCATCACTTTACTGATGATTGAGAACAGATTTCTGATTTGCCAGGTTGGATTTAATCTCATTTCTTTGTACAAATTGTATCTGGGCAATTTTCTACATTGTCAGTAGATGCCAATGCTCTAGCTATGGAACAGCTAGGCAGATTTTATAGAACAAATTGTCAGTACTATTGCTGGAAGTTTGTCAAGATCCACAGCTTTTGCTGTGTCCAGTGCCTTCAGCCATTTCTAAATATCATATGGGGTGAGTTGAATTGACTGAACACTGGTATCTGTGTTGCTAAGTACGTCTGGAGGAGACCGAGATGGATCATCCATTTGGCACTTCTGGATGAAGATTGTTCCAAATACTTCAGACTTATCTTTTGCACTGATGTGCTGGACACCTCCATCATTAAGATAGGGGATAATTGTGGAACCTCTTCCTCAGTGAGTTGGTTGGTTGTCCACCACCGGTCATGATCAGATGTTGCATGACTGCCAAGCTTAGATCTGATCCAATAGTTGTGGAATAATTTAGCTCTGTCTATCACACTGTGTTTAAACTATTTGGTACTCAGTGTTGTAGCTACATCAGATTGACGCATCATTTTTAGAGATGTGTGGTGCTTCTTCTGGCATACCTTCCTGCACTGTTCATTGAACCAGGGTTGATCCCTAGCTTGATAGCAATGGTTGAATGAAGACGATGCTGAGCCATGAGATTACACAATATGGATTGTGTCTGAGTACAGTTGTACTGCTACTAATGGCCCATCCTATGGATGCTAAGTTGCTTGATCTGTTTGAAAACTACCCTGTTTGGTGATAGTGGCACACAACACGAAGGAAGGTATTCCCAATTTTAAGCCAGGATTTCTTTCCACAAGCGCTGCACAGTGGTCGGTCTTACTGACGCAGTTGTGGACAGATACATTTGTGGCAGGAAGATTGTTAAGGATAAGGTCAAGTAAGATTTTCCCTCTTGTTGGCTCCTTCACTGGTATGTCCTTTTGGATTTGACTGGCTTAGTGGTGGTGCCAAGCCACACTTGGTTATGGATGTTGAAGTCCCCCATACATGCTGCACCCTTCTCACCCTCAGTACTTCCTCAAGTGATGCTGAACATGGAATAACACTGAATTATCCACCAAGGCAGGCTCAACACATGGTAAACAGCAGGGGATCTTCTTGCCTATTTTGACCTAATGTCATGAGACTTTATGGGATCCAGAGTCAATATTGAGGACCCCCCGTGACTCCCACCTGACTGTATAGCACTGACCTGCCACCTCTGTTGGGTCTGTCCTTCTGGTGGAATAGGACAGCCCAGGGTTTGTGATGATGTGTTTATGACATTGTCAGCAAGGCATCATTCTTTGGGTATTGCTACGTCAGACTGCTGCTTGAACAATCTGTAAGGCAGCTCCCCCAATTCTGGGATTAACACTCACATGTTAGTAAGGAGAACTTACTGGGATGACAGGGCTCATTATGCTGTTGTTGCTTGCTGTTGTTCTGGTGGTGCCAGGTGGTCAATGTGGTTTCATTCCTTTCTTGAGACTTTTTAGTTGTTAGATACAACTGAGTGGATTGCTAGGCTTCTACAGAGGATATTTATGAGTCAACCACATATCTGGAGTCATATGCAGGCCAGGCCCAGGTAAGGATGGCTGATTTCCTTCTCTAAAGTGCATTAGTAAACATGTTAGATTTTTCAGCAATGGTTTCTTTGTCACCATTTGACTTTCAATTGCAGATTTTTTTTTGGAATTACAAATTCGATCGTGTTTCATGGCAGGATTATGCCTGAGAAGTGCAGACCTCCATCGGTCTCCTCATCATCTTAGTAACAATGCCTGATAAACTAATGTAACCTGTTCCTAATTGCTATGGTACACTAACAACTTCTTGTTTAAGGTGAGAGGAACCACTTGTTCAGGTTCAATAGTGGTTGACTCTACCACTGTATCCAGACAAAGGAAACCGGATTGGTGGTAGCATTCTCATATCCACAAATTCCACGTGGTGATCAGCAGTGAGCATCATCGCTTAATACCACAATTTGTAATGGTGAAATAAACCATCGGATCCAGGACGAGAAATTTGCAAAGAGCTACATGAGAGTACAGCTTTAAGTATTTTACCACTTAAAGAACAATCCATACCCACTGTCAGCAGCTTCAAGTGCTTGAATAAACAAGGACTCAACAGGAACTCATGGAATAACCAAAAAGGGAGAAACAGCTACCCACATTAAACCCTTTATTTCAGACCTGGTAAGGATACACCTAGCACACTTACGGTTTGCCAGATGTCAAGCCGTTCCTCAGTTGGCAGAATGGTGGCTAGGGATTTCAAGAAGAGATTAATGATCTCATGGATTAATTGTGAAATTGGTGATTATACAGGATTAGAAATAACAGAAAACACCCTTACCTTAAGTGAAAAAAATTCTGATGACAGAAACCTGCGAAGTTTGCAAGAAGATGGAAATGAGGAAGTAAAGAGTAAGAAGGACAAGCCATTTGAGCTGATTGATCAATCTTTAGTCAAAAACAGCACAGGCACCAACATGGCCTTGTGAACAAAGTGTATAGCAGGTTCACATTTGATGCCATGTGGCAAGATGAAACAAGTTTATGAGCAATATGTAAATCCTTTGTCTTTCAAAGCAGAATTATATGTACCAGTGACAGAGATAATGTTATGATGTGGTAGTGCAGCAGTCCTCTAGTACCTTGACTGGGGGTGGGAAAATATCTGCTGCAGCAGTACAATAACTATGGAGGGCAAATGAAGATGTCTAATCTAGTCATCAGTTGAAGTTAAGAATTTATATCCTTCAACACGGCTTTATGAGCAAATTGAGAATAAAGATTTAATAGCACAAAACGAAGCTGAGTTGCATTTGACTCCATGGAAGCCAGGCGAATGACTGCAAATTCAGGACACAGTCAAAAAGAAGAAATTACCTGGTTCAGAAATCCAGGATACTACAAAAGAAGAGAATATGTGTTTAGGTTGAGCAGCTGTTCCATGATGGAAATTAAAGAGAATAAAGGTGCCCCAGATATCGTTTTGGAACAATTACCAGATTCAGCAGAGAAGAATTTGTCTACACAAGACATTCAAGTGATTGAGGGTTCTCCAATAAGGCAATGGACCAACCACCTGGGTTGTCAGGACCAATCATCCCCAGCAAAGGACATCCAAGGGATAAAAGGTCCTCCAGTGAAGTAAGACAGGTTGCAGACCACATAAGGTCAAGATCAGAATTAAAGTCAAAAGTCCTCAATGCAAAAGACCTATTAATCTCCCAAGTCCAAAAAGATAATGTGTTCTGGAAAATTGTGAAACATCCAGATGGTCTGAATTTTAGGGGAGAAAAGGTGGTAGTCAATGTAACCATGCATGTACAAATGTTAACCACGGGGAAAAAAAAGTGCTTGCGGGGAGATACTGTATAAGGTAATGGCTCTGAAGTGATTGATGTAGAGACCACCTAATTAGATGATGCCTTACTTGCATGGGTTGGGAGAAAGCAGAACGTTTACAATCTTATGGAGTGTTGATGTATATTCACAAATGTTTTTATTACCTTAGTAATCATGCCTCATGAACTAATGTAACTTGTACCTAATTGCTGTCATGCAGTAAACTACATCTTGCTATGACATGGGCCTCTTCTAGTTAAGACTCTGTAGTGCTTGATCCTCCACCAGTGTAAGCCAATTTGACTCTGATAATCAGTTAAAGGAAAGAAGATTGGTGGCAGCATCATCCTACCCATAGTAATCATTTCCCATTTCATGACCAGATAGCTAAGCTCGTCAAATGTTTTAGTCAACAACAGGGTAAAATTACACTTAAGGCTTTAATAACAACCATCGCTGTTATCATAAGAGTCTCTGCTGTGAAGTGTTAAGGTGCAGAATGTCCCGAAACTGTCACTATTGCAAGGCTGCACGTACACTTGCCTGACAATCTTATATTTATAGGCAGAGGATGCCTAAACTTTTCTACCATGTTTATAAGTTTCAAGGTAGATTCTCTTTAAACTATCAATAGTTGCCTAAGTTCTAGCTGTTTTAAAAACTAAATGACAGTAATATGAATATTTGCTATCAGCAATTAGGGAGGGCCATGACGTGATTCTCCCAATAGCAGTTCCTGCTCCTCTTGTAAGATATCCTCTGACTAGTGATCACTTGTTTACACAAATATAAGCCCACTATGCTTTCCTCAAGCTGCCTTATCTATCTGCCAATGTAACACCCTTATTCATAAAAGCAGGGAGACAAGAGACAGGTAACTAAAGGCCAGTTAGCTTAAGGTCTGTCATTGGGATATATTCGAATTTAATATAACGTATGTAAATAGTAGAGCATGTAGAAGTACATAATATAATCAAGCAGACTTAGCATATCTTCATGAAGAGGAAATTGTGCCTGCCAAATTTATTAGTGCACATTGAGGAGGTAACAAGGAAGATAGCTAAAGTGGAACCAGTAGATTTAACATATTTGGATTTTCAAATGGTCTTTGATACTGCGCGTAAGGCTAATTTATATGATAAAAGCTCACGGTATTGGGGGTAGTTCGTTCACTTGGATAGCAGATTGGCAACAAATAGAAGACAGGGGTTTGTGACAAAGGGAGCATGCAACTAGTGTAGTGCCACAGGGATCAGTACTGGGGCCATCATTATTTACAATACGTATTAATGATTTGGATCAGGGAAGTGTTGCCATCTTTTAGAATTACACAAAAATAGGTGGGAAGATAAGTGATGAGGATGATGCAGAGAGTCTACAGTGGGATATTGATAGGTTAAGAGAGTGGGTAAAAACATGGCAAATGGAATATAACATAGGGTTATGCACTCTGGCAGGAAGAATAGATGAGTAAATATTTAAGTGGAGAAAGACTGCAGAAAGCTGTAGCACAGGTGCATTTGGGGTCCTCATGCATGATTCACAACAAGACAGAATCCAAGTTCAGTGTGTAATAGATAAGGCAAATGGATTGTTGGCCTTTATTTGAAAAGAAATGGAGTACAAAAATAGGGGGTTTTGCTAAATCTATATAAGACACTATTCAGACCACAACTGGAATATTGTGAGCAGTTTTGGTCCTGTGTCTAAGGATAGATAACTGGAACTGGAGGCAGTCTAGAGAGGTTCCACTAGGTTGACTCCAGGCATGGAAGCATTTTTTTATAATGAGAGTTTGAATAGGTTGGGCTTGTACTCATGGTAGATCAGAAGAATTGGAGGAGACCTTATTGAAGCATACAGGATTTTTTGGGGTTGTTAGAGTAGATGCAGATAAGTTGTTTCCCGTTGTGGGACAGGGAGCATAATCTCAGCATAAGGGGTCACTCATTTAAGACAGAAATATGGAGGGTTACTTTTTTCAGAGGGTATTGAATCTGTGGAATTCTTTACCATACAGGGCTGTAGAGGTTGCAGTTATGTATATTCAGTGCTGAGATAGGCAGATTTTTAAGTAGTATGGGGATCAAGATTATGGGAAAAAGGCAGCAAAGTGGAGTTGAGCATCATCGGATTAGCTGTGATCTCATTACGGAATAGACCAATGGGCTGAATAGCCTACTTCTGCTCCTATGATGTACGGCCGTATAGTATGAAATGTGCACGCACAAGCCTTCTTTCGTATTGTCTGTTGAGATACCTGTTTTGCGCTTGTTAATATACGTGGGGTCAGTTAATTTCTAGGTTGTGGTCTCTCTCTCACTCTATGTCACTGTTATCTTTCTGTTCCTATTTTTATATCTATCCTTCTTCAGGTATCTTTCTCTCTCCTTTTCTTATTCCTCTTTCTTTCAATCATTTCTGCTTTGCTATATTTTGCCCTTTCTTCTTCCCCGTCAGGTGAGATAGTGTGTATTTCCTTCAATCCTTCAATTTAAATGTGTCAATCACTTAAGCAGGACTGAAAAAAAAACACAAACAAAAACAGAAATTCCTAGTAAAGCTCAGCAGGTCTGGCAGCACCTGTGGAAAGAAATCAGAGTTAATGTTTCAGGTCGAGTGACCCTTCCTCAGAACTTCACACAAAATCCTGAAATGTTAACCTGCTGAGCTTTTCCAGCAATTTCTATTTTTATTTCTGATTTATAGCATCTGCAGTTCTTTCGGTTTTTATTCTGAAGGAAAAAATCACGTTATGTGTTATTTTGTTTGAAGATTGCAGGAGTATTTGCACATTTCTGGAGAGCTCTTACTACAAAGACAGCTTGCTTGATCAGCAAACACAATGGAAAAACTCCATATCACGTGATATGTGACATCTTGTCCTGCCTAATGATGTATGCAGATTATGGTCACGCTCACTTAAAGTAACACAACAATAATTGAGATGAACTGGAAGTGAAAGCATCCACTAAAGCTGTAGGCTGTATTTGGGGTGGGGTTGCGTAAAAATCATGGCCCTTTGTGATTCCCTTGCCATAACTTCACTCATTGCTTCTACCTGCTCCATCTCCTCAATCTCACTTTGTCTCCAAAATAAATCTCACTCTCCATTTCTCTTTCTACCAAACCTTCAGTCAAACTCTCAATCGTTTTGATCTCCCTTTCCCCTTCCACTGCTGTTATTCACCAGACGCTTTATTCTCATTCACTTCCCCAATCCCATTTACTTGAAACACAGCAGATAACAAGTGATTACAGACGTCCTGATGAGAATTTTCTTCTCATATATCCTCCATTTGTTACAGAGGATTTGCTCATTTTCCAAAGTCAACTTAAAAATAACATAAAATTAGAAAGTGACATAAAAATTTATTTCTGCCATTTTTCTCCCGATCGTTTCTTTACCCCCACATCCCTTGTCTAATAGGATATAGAATTTAATGAAATGCAACTTAGAACCAAAGTAAGCATCTAATGAATGGCTGGATGTCCTTTGGTGGCATTCCAAGTAGACCTGAATCAAAGTTAGCTTTGAGTTGACTAAATGCTACCTGACAGTGGGTACCAAACAAGTGTTTTGCTGCAGTCTTTTCACTAGGGGCAGTGGGAAATCTGCCAACTCCGGTGCTGAGATCTGATCTGGCGAGGTCATCCAAGGTTTGGGGAATAAATCACAAATCTTATTTGAAATACTCCTGTTTCTTTTTCCTGTTTCAGCCGAGCATCCTGGATGTTTAACATCAATTGTGTTTATGGTGGAATTCTGCTCTAGTTTGAGTACGGGAAGTCCCCACCACAATATTCATTGCTTTCTTCCAAAATTAGATGACTGTGAGTTAAAGTTCTCCCCTCTGTCTGGTGGAAGCTACCAGTAGTAATCTTTTTCAGCAAAATAAAGTAAAAGTAATCAGTTGGTTTCAAAATTAAAGTGGTGACTGTTTTTTTGAAGCAAAACTATTTGGAAAAATAATCCATTTCACTTCCTTGCCAAACTCTTTGTCTTACTCAACATCTGTTGTTAAAGTTCCCTTTACCCTTTCCATTGTCTTAATCTCTCATTCACTTTTTGAATATTATTGAACACAAAACAAGTAATGGAACAGATGCTTAATTGAAACACTGTTATTTCTTCCCAAACGAGCACCACTGTAAAAAAAAACACTGCAAGTTTTACCGCAGGAAAGTTTTTGACTTTTCGCTCCTAGCTTTCTTTCTAATAACTTTAAGAACCTCTCAGCAGAAATTGCCAAAGCAAAAGAAAAATCATTTCTGAGTATTGCTGACTGAACAATACTGGTATAACGTGGACCACTGGGTACACTACGTATATTCAGACTGCACAATTGTAATCTTTCTCACAGCATCCTTCTCTGGACACAAGAATGAATGAACTGTTTAAGCTATTCTTTTGGACATTACAGATATGAGTTACTGAGATAAAAGTGCTGAATGTAAAACAAATCGTAATTTTTTAAAAAAATGGTCATGTTATGGAACCTACTAGCCATGTTGTACAGGCAGAGTAAAAGGTTTACATAAGTATTTTTCATTATTAATATAGGAATAGGATTTTATAAGGAAAATTTCAGACAAAATGTAGCAAACACATGGCAACAAGGAGGCAGAAGCTGCAGAAAAGGAATGTACACAAGTATAAGATTTGTAATATAGCTTATTCTTCCTCTACTTTTTTTTCCTGTCCTGATTCCTTCTTTAAGCTTTCTTCATCCACTTCAAGTGTATCTCATCAAACTACTCATTTCCACCACAGTCTTCATACAAGAAAATATGAGAGGAAACAGAATCCCAGGACTGTTTCCAAACAACGTTCAAAATTCAAAGTTGAAGGTTTGAAGGTACCCATATGTTCTTATTAATGTGCAAAACATGTGATTATGTTTTATTTATTTAATAATTTAAATCCCGAAAGATCAACAAGTTTTGATTATTTCTAAATGTTGAAACTATAGTAATCAGCATAATCATTTAGAGGAGTTTGTTCTATTATGGAAATGTTTTAAAAATCGTTTTATAAAACAGCTTAACTGAAATAAAACATTTATATCTCCTCTACCTGATCCTAAATGGTGCCATAGTGTCTTCTCATAGGGCCATAAGCCATCTATAACTTAATACTTCATTCTGCTCTTATTCATGCCTTTTAATTTTCCTTTCCTCTGCATTGAATAAACATGAATTTTTAATTTAAACCATAGAAGCCATATGCTTTTTAAATCATTGATTCAGTACATTTGGTTTGATTTAGGGCAATTATCTCATTCCCCTGAGATTGAAAGAAGCTACAGCAGGTTTATAAAGTGAGGAAAAATAATTCAATTCCACTGAATGTTTCCAAAGTCAAGAACCAAACTGCTTTAACTCTGATTCTTCCATGTAATTTGTTAAATAATGACTTTTTCTAAACCTAAATTTGAGGCTTTCTTTAAGGTTAAGCCTGAAGTGCAGTAACATTTTGGAACCCATTTCCAGAATTTTGACCCAGCAATAGTAAAGGAATGACAATATATACTCGGATGCTGCATGACTTGGAAGGGAATTTATAGATGGTGATGTTTCTTTCTTTCTGCTGTCCTTGTTCTTCCAGTGTTTGTGGGATTGAAAGGTGCTGCCAAAAGAGCCTTGGCAACTTGCTGTAGTACATCTTGTCACACATACAGACATTTATTTGCTTATGTTTGCACATTAAAAAAATAAAATCACCCTTTTTTGGTTTCTTTGCACTGATTTTCAAGCATAGAAACATGTGGATGATTACTATTACATGTAGTATAATGAAGAGACTTAGTCCAGCCAGCCACGACAATGGAAACATTGAACCAGACTGGTATATTGAGAGAATGCTAACTTTCCAATTCTTGCTGGCAATGACCAACAGTGTGAATTGAATTAGGTTTAGCTTTGCAAAGCCATAAAACTGGAGATTTATTTTTAAGTGCATCTGAGCAGTTCTTGGCATCTGTCACCAGTAGGATAGATCTGATTGCATAATCCATGGCAATAAGGTAGTGATTATACATAATAATAATGTGTTCAATATTTATATAATACATATCTGGCTGAAGTGTCAAAAGAAATTATTCCAAAAAGCTATTTCAGTATGGCTTGCTGGCTTTTCTCCTCCTACCATGAAAGAGTCAACCCCCTCTTATTTAAAAAATGCCCATTATTGCCTCAATCCCCTCTTGCTAGATGCTGCCATTTTTATTTCCCTGTTACACAGACATACCATTAAATGTAGATTTCCTTAAGACAATCATACACAGCCTTCTTCTGTCTGTTTTTCATAAACTGTTAGTCCTTTAATGGAGTCTAATGGCTTTATGCAAGATGGAGATGTAGTGGTAATGTATCTTGGTTAATAATCCTTAAACCCAAAATTAATGTTTTAGGGGCACATGCTTCTATCCCACCATACTGTGGTTAGAACTTAAACTCAATTATTAAAATTTGGAATTGATTGCTAGGCTCAGTAACGGTGACTAATTGTCATAAAAACATATGTGATCCACTAATGCCCCTCAGGTAAGGAAATCCGCCATCCTCACCTGGTCTGGTCTACATGTGATACGAGATGCACAGCCATGGTTGACTTTTAATTTCCATCCACGATGGCCTAGCAAGTGACTCACTTCAATTAGAGATGATTGAAAAAACCTGGCCCTACCAATGACCCCCTCATCCCATGAAATAATTTGAAAAATGCCCTCAGGACTGTGTGCTAACATTAGTTCAGTGGTAGTACTGAATTAGTCAGAGGGCTTTGAGGTGACTTCACTTTGGAAACTTGAACACCTTGCCCTGGATTTTAGCTTCTGAGGTATTTGTGCAGAATTGGGAAATTTTCTGGCTTTCCACACCCAACTTAATAAAAAGTGCAACAAAAGAATGGTTCTTCATTCAGGGACAGCTATGTGTTTGTGGGGTTGGAAGGGCTAGGCTGCATTCTGATGTCAGGATGTGGGCATGAATCAAAGGTAGCTACTCCCTGCCCCATCCATTCCAGATCATGGCTATTCATGCCCTCACCCACTCCATGTCCTCTTATAACTCCTTAGCCAATTTAGTGGCAACTTATGCTAACATACCCACCCACACCCTTTGGGCGTTATAACCTCCATAACAATTCAATCCACAGTGCAGGCCTTGGAAGTCATGCTAACGTGTAACAAAATAAGGTTTAAATGACGTACTACGGATTTCACTATATAAGGAAAATGCTTATCGATAAAAGTATTATACATATTAAATCCATTGAGTACTTAATTCAGTATAATAAGGGACATCCATATTTATAACCAAAGATCATAGACAGTTAATTATTTAATATTCTCTTAGAGTTGTCAGTCAAACTAAGAACTTCCTTTCCCACTCACTGTGATAACAATAAGTTGTCAAAACAGTAATAATGCCAAAGTGACAATACTTAAGTTTATGAGATAACAAGGTGTAGAGCTGGATGAACACAGCAGGCCAAGCAGCATCAGAGGAGCAGGAAGGCTGACATTTCGGGCCA
>NC_063340.1:53527711-53600134 GCF_021869965.1 Rhincodon typus
CCTGCTCCTCTGATGCTGCCTGGCCTGCTGTGTTCATCCAGCTCCACACTGTGTTAGCACAACTGTCTGGGCTTGATACTTCAGTAGCATGAGCACCAGATCAATTTTGCATTCATTTGTTGGTCAACAGTCCTGAGATTAAAAATAAAATAGCCCGGGTGGGTAGAAAATAATTGAAAGTTTTCGAAACTATTTCTCCTCTTTTGCAGGAATGGAAGATCAGTCAAACCAAAATTCGTGTAATCTCCACTTTAATATTCATACTGTTTGGATGTCTGTTGTTTGTGGCTATCCCTGCAATCATTTTTAAACATATAGAAGGCTGGACAGCTTTGGAGTCTATCTACTTTGTTGTGATCACCTTGACAACGATTGGATTTGGGGATTTTGTAGCAGGTAAGTGTTGCCTATATTAGTTATTGTAAAATAGTTAAACTTTGCCAGACCCTATCTGGGAAGTATCAGATAGGCTGTTGGTTACAAACTCTACTGAATTCAGTTTATTGGTTAGTTTTTAAGCCTTTAATCGAAAAAAAAGTTAACCTGTCACTTATTTAATTGTTGTATGCAAGGTAACACTGTGTTTGTATAACTTGAAAATATCTTTTTCAAATATTTCATTGGGCTGTGAAGCACCTCTAAGGTTTTGAAAAGTGCCATATTATTGTAAGCAAGTGTTTTTTTGAAATGAATAATTATCGCTCAAACACGTTGAAGTTGAGAAAATAGTTTACTTCTGTTGATTTGAAGTTACTTGATTTTAATCTCTGCTTATTCAAATGCAGATCCTGCAGGAATTACTTCCTCTACTGTTTTATTGAAATTGCTCAAATTTAATATCAATTTTAACAATTGTTTTTAAAGAGAAAAAGCATGACATCAAATTAATTGTAAGTTATTATCAGGGAAACACATACAAAGTAGATTAGTAAGCCACCTGAAATCAAAGAACTATCTTCCAACGAATTGTAAAATCGAAAGAATGAAAAGATCTATCTCAGTTTGTGTCAGTAGAGACATAACGAATGACGATGAACAAATCTAAGACATTAATTGAACATTTAATGGTAATTATATGTTGCTGCCAATGTATGTTAGGGAAATGTATAAAATGTAGTGTTAAATTGGCTAAGGTATTTTTAAGTAAAATTCTAAGTGTTAAAAATATAGTGAAGTGTAAACAAGCAGCAAGAATATCGAGTAAGCGCTTAAATAACAGTTTAGCAAGGATGTTGTGAAACTTGAAAGGGCTTGGAAAAGATTTCCAAGGATGTTTCGAGGGCCGGATTGTTTAAGCTATAGGGAGAGGCTGAATAGACTGGGGCTATTTTTCCTGGAGTCAGAGGCTGAGGGGTGACCTTTTAGAGGTTTATAAAATCATGAGGGGCATGGATAGGGTAAATAGACAAGGTCTTTTCCATGGGATAGGGGAGTCTAAAATTAGAGGGCATAGGTTTAAGGTGAGAGGGAAAAGATTTAAAAGGGACCTAAGGGGCACCTTTTTCTTGCAGAGGGTGGTGCGTAAATGGAATGAACTGCCAGAGGAAGTGGCGGAGGCTGGTACAATTGTAACATTTAAAAAGCATCTGGATGGGTATATGAATAGGAAGGGTTTAGAGGGATATGGGCCAAATGCTGGCAATTAGGACTAGATTAATTTAGGATATCCGGTCAGCAAGGACGAGTTGGACCGAACCGTCTGTTTCCGTGCTGCTGTACATCTCTATGACTCTATAACGCTAGTTTGGCCTGGATTCCATCCTGCTTCAAAAAGTGTTATAATTTCCAAATTGGGGTTGTAGAGGAAAAGGATCCCACCTACAGACTCATTATGTCAAGCTGCCTTTCTAGATCTGTTATAAGATTACACAGTGTGGAGCTGGAGGAACATAGCCGGGCAGCATCAGAGGAGCAGGAAAGTTGACGTTTTGGGCCGGGACCCTTCTTTCTGGGTCAGTTGTTGAGCATTATCTAGATATCTGCCCATTACATCCTTGTAAGCCTTGAATGGAATACATTCTATTGAAAGCTGACCTGAGTTCTGTGGAATAGAAAATGCTGGAGATTATCAGCTGGTCTGATAGCATCTGTGAAGAGGAAAATAATATTTACGTTTCAAGTCGATAACCTTTCTTTGGTGCTGCAAGTGAAAAGTTAAAGAAGTAACAGATTTTAAGGAAGTACAAAGGCAGTGAAAGGGAACAGGTGCAAATAAGAAAAGGCAGAAGACATGAAATGAGTAAAGATTTGAAGGTACAAGGCAAAAGAGAGTGGTAATGGGCCAAGTAAAGAAATAACAGATGTGTCCAAAGGGTGTGTAAATGATAGAATCATGAATAGCTGCAATACAAAAACAAAAATAAATTGCAAAATATGAAAAAAATAGGAAACAAATTCAGGCAGTAGTTAACATCTGAAAAATGTTGAACTCAGTGTTGAGTTTAGAAGGCTGCAAAATGCCTAATTGAGATTGAGGTGTTACACTTTGGACTGAACTTAAGCTTCATTGGAACAATGAAAAGGCTGAGCGCAGAGAGATCAGAGTGCAAATTGAGTTGAAAATTAAAATGCTCTGTTGAACTAGCCATGACTAAAGTGATCAAAGTATTGAGAGCTTTATTTATGAGCTATACAGCAATTTTACGAGTTGATGAAACTTTCCAATCATTTTCTTCAGGCTGAGAAACGCCTCTGGGAAGGCTAGTAAAGTGTCTATGGGTCACACCACCTTCCCTTGGCAGATCAGGATGGACATTCTTGCAGGCAAGAGACTGCCCACCTCAACAGACTCCTGGCCACATTCCTCTGTTTGGGACAGGGAATGTGTTCCTTACCAAACCACACAAACGGGCTATTAATGGATAAGAGTTCTATTTCATCACACTTTTGCTGGAAGATTAGATACTATAGCTTTTAGGCCTGCAGAGTTTCAACATCACAATATGGAGGTATGCCTTTATCAATGAAGGAAAGGAGCAAAGACTAAGAACACATAAAGTTACTCTCACTGAAAAGTTGTGGTACTTGTTTTGGGTCAAATCGTTGCCACCATATTTTTATGACTGAGGCTGGAGGAATGCATTTTCCACCTAGTCCAATTGCCCCATAGCTCACAAATAAATTAAAAAAAACTTCTTCCAGTTACCAAAATGACCAATAAAGTACCTTACCTTTATCAGATTTTAATAAAATAATCTAAATTAAACTAAATGAAAAATCAACCAGGTTTCTTAATAAACTCCATTATTAACTTATTATCAAAACAAAAACTTATTCAATAAAGATGCAATAAGTGGTTAATACACACATTCAGTAATATAGAAGTATAAATTCTTATCTGTCTAAATATTTCCAAAACACACGTGCATTTAAATACTTAAGGAAAAGAGAAATGCAAAAAAAAATTTCCTGTGCAGATTGGCTATCTGTAAAGAAAACCTTTGGCTGATATTTTTTCTTGAAGGAAAAAAGGATAAAGCATAGAATATTATGAAGCCAATCACTCTGATGTTCTGTCACACGTGGTTGACTCACTAATCATACACCGTTATCTTTGGAGCCTTTCAACACAGCTTGCTCAGGAAATATTAGATCCTCCAAACTGTGTTCTGAGGAAGGGTCACCGGACCCGAAATGTTAACTCTGTTTTTTCCTTCACAGATGCTGCCAGACCTGCTGAGCTTTTCCAGCAACTTTGTTTTTGTTTCTCCAAATCACTCCTTCAGGAGAACAAGTTTCACTTTGCACTCAACAAGAGGGTTTTCTTTTCAGAAATGGGAGAGATCAGCTGGGCAGTCCTTTATTACAGGCCTCCAACTGATGAACAGAATCAATGTACTTTCCTTCAGTCAGTGCTCCAACACCTTAGTCAGGGGTCTATACCAGTGATGTGACTTCTATAGAAAGCCTTATTTTAAAAAAAAGTGAGGTCTCAGCAACAAATATGGAGAATGCTGGAGAAACTCAGTAGCATCTGTTAAAACAATAACACTGATTCCGTCTCCACAGATGCTGCCAGCCAGAAGAATTTCTTCAGAATTTTCTGTGTTTGCCTCAGATTTCCTGCATCCACATTATTTTGTTTTTATATTAGTTCTTAACAAATTCTTTTAAAGAAACTGCTCCACTTATTTCCACAAAACTTGAAGTAATGAAACATATAAAATCCTAATGGAACTGTACAGGCTAGATGTGGGAAGAATGTTCCCGATGTTGGGAAAGTTCAGAACTAGGGGTCCCAGTCTAAGAATAAGGGATAAGCCATTCAAGACTGAAAAGAGTAAGTATTTCTTCACTCAGAGTTGTGAACCTGTGGAGTTCTCTCCCATAGACAGCTGTTGGGGCTGATTTGTTAGATATATTCAAGAGGGAGCTGGACGTGACCCTTACGGCTAGAGGGATCACGGGATATGGAGAGAGAGCGGGAGTGGGATGCTGAAATTGCATGATCATATTGAATGATAGTGCAGGCTTGAAGGGCTGACTGGCCTACTCTTGCACCTATTTTCTGTATTTCTATGTAAATCCATTTTTCCACAGTCCTTCAAAACTTAACTCTTCCAAGAAATAATAAATACAATGTCTTTGTAACAATGTGAATTCACTTAGTATTTGAAGGAACAATATTCATTAATAATACCAAATTGGAAGCACAGTGAATTGTGTTGAGACTGCAAACGATAGTAAGAGAATAAAGATGTGCTAGCAGGACTGATGGACAAGGGGAAGATACATTTCAGCATAGTGAAGGCCCAAGTGATAAACTTCTGAAGTTACAACATAGAAAGGAAATACACTTCAAATCACAACGTATTAAATTGGGTTGATGCGCAGAACGTTTTGTTGTGAAGGCACAGAGTCATTAAACAGGATTGTACTAATAGATAAGTATAGAATAGAAAGGTAGGCCAAATTCTTGCTTATTTTAGTGTGTGACGGTGGAAGGTACAAAACCAAGGGGGTAATATTTGACTTGTGCTAGAACTTGATTCAGCAGGTGGGGCATTGTGAAGGTTTTAGACACTCCATTGTGGTATATAAAAAGGTTCAGTTTAGATTCACCAGAATGTTTTTTAAGGGATGAGGAAGTTACTTTGGAAATGAAAAGTGAGAAGTTTGGCCAATTTTTAAGAGCTGAAATAGTAGCAGAGTGACTTTATATAAGGTATCAGACAGATAAGGAATTCAGTAAGAAAAGCATGACAGTCCATGAATTTAAATTGTCATTAAGCAACAGAATATAGATCAGCCAAATGGCATATTTTTGTGTTAACATTTGAGATTCTGATATTGACATAGGCTATTTGGATGACAAGGCATATGTATAGTCGAGCTATATTTTTGAGATTTTTCATCTCTGTTGTTAACCCTCCATTGAATTCTGGGGTGACTGACAGTGTGAAATGTGTCAGAATAACTTCCTAGAGATGAGTATTTTTTAGTTACAAATTCTTTTACAAGATAGTGTAAAGATAAACTGAACGTTTTTTTGTAGTTTGCTTTAAAGAAGCTCATCCATTCAATCCTTTACCATCTTCAGACCTCTCCAAGATCTTGCCCTAGTTTATCTCCACAATATCCTAGTTTGCCTTCCTGTATTGTTTGATCCTGTGTTCCATTGTGAACCCTGTTCTCTTCAGAGCCATGACAGAGTCATGAGCTGTTTTCGTCTTATTTTTTAAAGGTTGTACAAAACCTCAGATCTTCACTTCCGTCTCCATGTTATTTTTATCTCAAACCTATCTTTTAAGTATCTTTCAGTCACTTTCCTTAACTCATCTGGTATGGCTCACCAGTTGTACCTTTATTTTCCTTAGTCTATCTAATGTGCTTTAAATAATTTCCTATATTAAAAATAATGTATAAACTGCTACCTATTTTCTTCTATACTTCTGATTAAAGTTTGAATGGCTCTTTTTGTTCCAAACTCAAAATCAATTATTTCACACTAATACTCAGAATAAGGTCAGAAACATCTGTACTGTTGTAATCTTTATGATCTTTCCAAAACTGACTATTAATTTAATGCTAAAATTGTGTGACCAATGCACCTAAGGCACTGAGTTTACATTTGCCAATCTCATTTCGGTTGGGGTTCTTAACAGCCCAACTTTGTAAGCCTTTTGAAGTCACTATGGGTCATTACTCCAAGCTTAAGAGCATACAAAGTGCCAGTTGCATTTTTGTTGCTTTACCCTTAATGAGAGATCCTCTCAGAGCTAAACGCTATAGCCACTGCTTCGAACTAAAGTGTGTAGCTTTAACTTTAAAAAAATGTGTTACTTCTGTGCTCTTGCCTTCAGAACAAAATCCATTAGCTATCGTTCTTCTGAAATTGACTGATTTGCTATTTTGTTAATGATGTTTAGGAGAGAGTCCTGATAAAGAATATTTAGACTGGTACAAACCTGCTGTATGGTTCTGGATACTAGTAGGACTTGCTTACTTTGCTGCAGTTTTGAGTATGATTGGAGATTGGCTTCGTGTCATCTCACGGAAAACAAAAGAAGAGGTATGTTGCTCTTAACTGTTTATATTACTTCTTTAACGCGACCTAATTTTTATATCTCTAACAAAGCTTTCCAGTGTTTTATGAGTCTGGTATGTTGATGATCCCTGTAATTTGCTTTCTCTTTTTAACTAATTGCTTCCTTTGAGTTCTGATTTAAAAACAATGTTAAGTACTTCATACGTATTTTTCCGTTAAATTTGCCCACTGTGTTATCCATTATACTGGCCCTTTTCTTAAAAGTCTGAGTCCATATTTGTAAAGCTTCTAAACACATTTTACATGTGGCATTTTTTTTTTAGTTTATAGATTGACATGACCCACAGAGGCAGTGGCCTGGCTTTATGTGATTGATTTATGTGTCTGCGCTACAACAAGCCAAAAGTACTTCATTGGTTGTAAGGAGCTTTGTGATATCCTGAGTTTATGAAATATGCTTTATGAATGCAAGTTCTTTCTGTAAACCTAGTTCTCTTATAACAAGGACAGCTTAGAAAACACACATAAATACATTAAAAAGACTTTAGTCAATGACATGACAAAGAAAGTAAACATTATGAAAAAAGGATTAAAATAGTTCAGTTTGCCCTGAGGCTGGTGAGAAAGTGACATTTGTCACTACATGAAGCATATAAGCTAAGGTTTGATGCATGATTATGGGAGAAGGTAATGTAGGGGTCTGGCAGGGAGAGATCGTTATAACTGAATGAATTTCATCTGGAGAATAATCACCGATACAGAATGCTTAGCTTTTTATTCTTGTGATTTACATGTCATTGGCAAAGCAAATATATATTACTTATCTGTGATTACCCTTAAGAAGGTGATGGTGACCCAACTTCTTCAACTGCTGCATTCGATGTGGTGTATCACCTAAAATGATGTTAGGGAGAGGGTTCCAGTATTTTGACTCTTTGACAGTGAAGGAATTTAATTCCAAGTCAGAATGGTGTGTAGCATGGAAGGGAACTTACAGATAATAGTATTCCCATACATCTGCTGCCATTGTCCTGTGTTGTAGATATTGCATATTAGGTACTGCCGAAGGAACTTTGAGAGTTGCTCCAGTGCACCTTGTAGATAATGTATCCTACTACCATATTATGTTGTTGTAGGGAGAATCAGCACTTAAATTGGTGGATGTGTTGTGAATCAAGTGGACTGCTTTATCCTAGATCGAATCGAGCTTATTGAATATTGTTTGAGTTTCACTCTGCCACGCTGCCTGACTGATGTTTTGTAGTGGTAGACTGGCTTTGGGATCTCAGTTACTCATCTCAGAATTCACAGCCTCTGACCTGTCCTTGTAGGCATGGAATTTATACAGCTGTTTCAGTTGCTGGTCAGTGGCAATGTCAAAATATCGAAGGAATTAGCGATGTTTGAATGCCAAGCAGAGATTGTTAGATTCTCACTGTTTGGAGATAGTCATTGTTTGGCACTTGTGTGACCCAAATATTATTTTCTTGCTTTTCTGACCACGTTTGAAAGTTTTTCAGGTCTTGTTTCATGAGGAGTCACAAGTGATGTTGAACATTATCCTCCAATTTTGTTGGAGGAAGGTTATTGATGAAGCAGCTGAAGATGGTTGGGCAGTCGCCTGAAGAAGGCTCAGAATGTAGTCCTGAGGCTGAGATGATTGACATCCCAAAACCCTAACAGTCTTCCTTTGTACAGGATATGAGTCCATCCAGTGGAGCGTTATCCCCCAAATTCCCAATGACTTCAATTTTCCTAGGACTTTCTGATGCTGCACTTGATCAAATATTGTCTTGAAGTCAATGACAGTTACACTGACTTCACTTATGCTCTTTTATTCATGTTTAAATCATGTCTGTGTTGAGGACTGGAGTTCAGAGGTATTTGTACTGTTAGACGACCCTTCTAGTCACCAAATTTGGAGGAGCTTGCGATGGCATTGCTAGTGATACTTTTCCAGTATTTGATTATGCCTTCTTTTGGTTTTCCAAATCAGAAGCATATGGCAGCCTGGGAATGACTGCTGTCTGTGATGATACTATGGCTTTAAGAGGTTTATTTACTACTGTTTTATTTTTGAAGAGAAGTTTTAAGGCAGAGATGAGAAGCTGTCCATTGAAAGCCAATAAAGTAAACAGCTTGTGTTTACACAAAAACCCAAGGCCAATTTTTTTTTTAAGTTGAAACAATAGAAGCAGTCTGAATGGGTGGGACAAGTTACCACAGAACCAGAATATTTAGTTTCAGTAGCTGTTGTTGCTGGGCCTTGAAGCTGGTTGGAAGCTGCAATATATCTCTCCCTGCTACTCTCTCTCTCTCTCTCTCTCTCTCTCTCTGAGAGTGTTCCCTTGATGTTTGCCATTTGGGATGCTAGAATTGCATATGAGTCAACCTATTTTATTGACTTTGCCTTTGCCAAAGATATGTTTATGGAGTGTTACTATGTTAGAACAGTTAATTATTAGTAGTAAAATAATCTATTACTCTGCTAAATTTTCGAATAGAGTTACAGCTAAGCCAATTCTTTTCTCTTTATTTCTTTTGTTGCATTTTAACAGGAGTGTATGAATAAAGTATGTTTTGCTTCAAATCTGGTAGGTTGACCAATCAAATTGCATCTGGAATGCAATACTTTACACTTACCTTTAAAATAAGAAAAAGTTAGGGTCTAGGCAATCTTCTTAAAATATTTTGAGGGGGTTTGATCTGGTCCATGACATGTCTATTAACCCATGAGCTTATTCTCAGTTTGAAATTCTGGTCTCCAAAATACCGTTTTTCCTCAGTCAGTCAAAGGCAGCAGGGCATTGCTAAATAAGTATCACTTGATAATACTATCACTGACTCCTTTTATCACTTTGCTGATGATTGACAGTAAGGTGACATTGCAGTAATTATTTAATGAAATTTGTCTTTAATGTGCACTGGACATAACATTATGAGGGGCATAGACTGAGTAGATGGGAAGGAACTTTACCCTTGGTGGAGGTATCAGTGACCATTGGGCATAGATTTAAGGGCAGGAGGTTTAGAGGGAATATGAGCAAAACATTTTTCACCCAGAAAATGGTGGTAATCTGGAACTCACTGTCAGTAAGGGTGGTAGAGTAAGACTCATAACATTTAAGAAATATTTAGATATGCACTTGTGATGTAAAGGCATACAAGGCTAAGGACCAAGTCGTGAAAAATGGAGTGAGAACATTTAGGTGCTTGTTTTTGACTAGCACAGACTCAATGGGCCTTTTCCTGTGCTGTAAACCTCTATGACTATGAATCTGTGACGTATCTAGGCAATTGTTAACATTGTCCGTTTGTTGTCAGAATTGTAGACACACTGGAGCAGGTTGGTTGAGGGCATGGCCAGTTCTGGAACAGGAAACATCAACACTATAATCCAGATGTTGTCAGAGCCAATAGCCCTTTTTGCAGCCAGTGCCTTCAGCAATTTTGGCACTGGAAATTCTAAATAATTCTGTGCCATTTCCTAGAATTTGTCCCGATCTCTTAATTATCTCTCAAACTACCAATCTATGTAACCCCTTTGAAAACCTGTTAATTCAGTTCCAAACATTGTTCTGTTGAGAAGCCATTAATTGACTTCTTAATGTGAACAAACTGATCAGACTAGTGATAGGCATTTCATTAACTTGCTGGCTGACTCTGAAGCATTCCATTCTCTCTCTATCAGACTTTTCTCCCTGGTATTTCTGTGCTCGGGACTGAGATAGTTACCATTAAGGACAGTGAGCATCTTGTAAAAGATGGAGTGCCTTTCCAAGAGGGGAGAGGAAGGAAGGAAAAGGAAGACTTAAAAATTTATATAACATGTAAGATTCTTAAAAGAAATGAAATATTTCTGAAGTGCAATGTTGTTTCATGCATAAATATGGCAGCCAACTGTATGTAACAAGATTCACAAGTTACAAAGGTTATAAAAGTACAACATATTGACAATAATTATTATATAGAATCCCTGCGGTGTGGAAACAGATCCTTTGGCCCAACAAGTCCACAGTGACCGTCAGAGCATCCCACCCAGAACCATCTACACATCCCTGAACACTATGGGCAATTTAGCATGGCCAATCTACCTAACCTGCACATCTTTTGACTCTGAGAGGAAACCAGAGCAATCCCATGCAGAACATGCAAACTCCACAAAGAAAATTGCCTAAGGGTGGAATTGAACCCAGGTCTCTGGCACTGTGAGGCAGCAGTGCTAACCACTGAGTCACTGATCAAAGGAATAATATTAGATGGAAGGGTGGTCACCTCTTCTACAAATAGTGCTGCAGGATCTGTGTATGTCCTCTTGTACAGATGGATAGAGTCTTAATTTATTATTTTACCTGAACCTTTACCTGTAATAATGCAGCACTGCATTCCTTACAACATTATATATTCACATTCTGGAGTGGAATTTTAACTTACAACCCTCTGTCTTGAAAGTAAGAATACCATAACTAAGGTGTTTGAAATGTGTTTGATCACAGCGCTGAAATCTGCCTCTTAAGATTGGATTCAAATTCATGGGCTGCATACCTATTCTTCATCAATGTCTTCATCTCATAGAGTGCAGCAACAGTTGGTTAAACTGTACTCTCCTTCTTCAATTCTATGCATTTTAACTTACGCCTTGTCAACTTCAGTAGAGGTTTCTTGTCAATTTAAAATATTCTGTCTGTTCATCTGCCCTGCTGGGTTGTTTCTTGTCTTTAAATTATCTGCAGAGATTTAAATTTGGGAGTGAAGAAATATATTGTCATTCACATCGCAGTGCAGTAATGTTTTGCTTATGCTATCATCCCTGCTGAATGGAGGAATGAAGGAACTGCTTTCAGCCACAGCTAACCGAAATATCAGGAATCAAGTCATTCTAAGTTGACTACTTCACCAAATTTCTAATTTTGATGGCAGCCATGGTTGACAACTTTAATGCGCTGTTACACTGTAGCAGTGCCATGTCCCCTTCTCCATTGAATTCCATCAGCAACATTGATTTTGACTTTAAGCCCCATGATTGCTGGAAAAGATCTGGGAAGACGGAGATATTAGAAAATAAAATGCAGCTATCTCCAGTTTAGCACTCCTAATGTATCCCTGAAGTAAATGCATGCTAAACAAACGTATGTCCAATAAAAATTACTTTCTGTTATGAAAGAATGTAATAAGGGTAAGTTACAGTTCTGACCTGGACTGAAATGTTTACAAATCAATTGGCTGCCTTGAATCTAACTTCCCTAAAAAAATGTATTTGTACTTATTGTATTATTTACTAATTCCTGTTTTTACAATCAACTAACTACTCTTACTACTTACTTACCACTTTACCTACTTATCTACCGCTTGTCCCTTCCCCCTCTCGATCTTGCTGCCTCTTGCTCACTGCTTCTTTCTTCTGACTCTTCGTCCATCCAGCTAACCACTTACCTCTCCTGAACCCCTCACTCCTGACCACTCACTCCTTTCTTTTCTGAAACCTTTCCTGAGGCGATGAGGTTACGAATAGTCTGCGAGACGATGGTTTGGTGATCAGGGTTGGGGTCATGATCGAGGGGGTGGTAGGAGGAGCTGTCAGAGTTGGCACCTGGCCTCAGCAATGTAAAGGTCAGTGTGCCATATCACTGCTGCGCCCCCCAGCTTATCCGCGGGTTTGATGGTGAGGTTGGGGCCGGAGCGGAGGGAACGGAGGGCTCCACATTCCGTGGGGAGAGGTTGGAGTGAGTGAGAGGGGTGGAGAGATTGAGGCGATTGATGTTGCGATGGCAGTTAGAAATGAAGAGGCTGAGGGAGGGTAGGAGGCCTTGGGGTGGTGTGGAGGAGGATGAGGTTTGTTGGAGGCGGGAGAAGGGGTCTATCGAGGGTGGGTTAGACTCGCTGTTAAAGAAATAGGTGTGGAGCTAATGTAGTTGGCATTAAATATTTGAACTTTTGAAAGGTGTTGGGAAAAGTACTGTAAAATTGAAGTTCTTGTGACTAAGGAGATAGTGGAAGCATGCATGCAAATTTGATAAAATGACAAAAATCAAAGAATTATGGTGAATCATTTTTTACAGTGGAGAGAGGTATAAAGGTGTATAACTCAGAAGCTGATATGCTCTTTTTGATATATCTTAATGACCTAGACTTGGGTGTATATGGAACATAATTTTAAAGTTTGCAGATGATATAAATCTTGTAAATGTAAAAGCAATAAGGATAATAGTAATAATTTTCTGAACAACAGAGATAACAGGTCAAATGGACACACATAAAAGATGGATTTAATGCCTTTTGTGGGGCTTTCCTGTTGTTGCTTTTGACTGTGGCACCATATGGGCATTACACAATATTTTGTTAAAATAGCATTGCATTGATAATAGTATCTTATCTGAGTGTAACATAGACTTTCACACTGGATGCCCACCTTTAGGACTGGCTCACTTGTACCACTACTGACTGAGTTGAATAAGTGCTAAAGGACATCACTGCCAGCCTGGGGGTTTGCTGCAGGTAGTGAGAGATGAGGGAATAACCAACGTCCTCATGACAGAAGCAGCTGTCTATAACAAGAATAATAGGAATAGCATGTACATGATCCTCATTGAAACCAAATTCCATTTCCACACTAAGGGCTGCCTCCATTTTATCATGTGAGTTAATGCATTATATCAAGAACAGATGTGATAATTCAAAGTCAGATATTCCAGAGGTGCAGTTGGCCATCAGCAAGACCAGAGTTATATATTGCCACAATCTGTAATTCCATAACCCAGCACCATCAACCTGCTTCAATTAGGATTGTAGAACAGTACAGTAGTTGGAGCACCAGACGAGGGGTCAATATTGTTAAAGCTTTCAACAGAATTACTTGTAAGCTAAAGCCAAATGAAATGTTATTATAGATAGAACTAAGTGACCCCACACTCACAGATTGAGATAAAACTTTGCAGTCCTTTCACATCCAGTGATGATTAATATTAGCTAACTAAGCAACTCTTGGGAGGAGGAAGATCTATCAATATTCCCATCCTCAACAATTGCAGAGCCCAGAACTTTCAAAACAAGACCAGTGAGTACGTTTTGGCCTCACTCTTATCTATCAGTCTAAAGCACATTCCAAATAAATATCTGTTGCCTAGTTTGATTTGGTAGGAATTCAATGTTGCAGTGGTTCAGGGTTTCATCCCCAAGTTCCAGTTTCTATGCTTTAGGTAATGTGACCCTGCCTCTATCCTTGCTGAGCACTCCTATAAAACATCACTTGTTGCTTTCTGAAAAATTCAGCCTTTTATTAATTACAGCTGAAATTTTCAGGCACAATAGATTATCATACAATCGGGTTGAATTTTCTCTCAGCAGTTGAAAACAGCTTTTGATATTTCCCTGGCATATAATTTCCAACAGGCTTTTCACAGTTTTGTCAATGGGGCCTTTCAATCACCTGACAGCTGCTCAGAACCCTCCAAATGGAATTTATGATGTTTCTGAACAGGGCAAACAACAGCAAGGCTCTTCAACTAGTCAGATTAAAGAAAGCTCGGTGTCCCATATGGATTACAAACCAGGAAGTAAATACGATAAAATATAAATGACATACAAAATCATATACAGGAATTAAGATAACAGCTGGGAAACACAGATGTAATTGAGGGAGTCAGATAAAGAATCATTTTCTGATGAAGGAATGAGACATCACTTTTATGAAATTAATTTTCTACCCCCAGAGAGGTTGTTCATCACTAGTTATCCGTTATGATGCTATTAAAATCTCAATTAATCTTAAATATGACAGCCATATCCTATTTTCAACCAATTTTAGCATAGAACTAGGAGATAAGTACCACATGTCCATAGATTTCCCCATTTAGCTGTGCATGTAGGCAAGGCAGGGCAGGGCAACTGACTGAGGTGTCAGTGGGGCAGCACTTTGGGACCAGTGATCATAATTCTATTAGTTTAAAAATACTTATGGAAAAGGATAGATGTGATCTAAAAGTTAAAGTTCTAAATTGGAGGAAGGCCAATTTTGATGGTATTACTTCAAAAGTTGATTGTAAGAGGACATTCAATGGTGAAGAGATTGTTGGAAAGTGGGAGGCCTTCAAAAAGAGATAATGAGAGTCCAGAGACAGTATCTTCCAGTTGGTGTGAAAGGCAAGGCTGGTAGGTGTGGGGAGTGCTGGATGACCAGAAAAATTGAGGCTCTGGTCAAGAAAAACAAAGAAGCATATAGACAGCTGGGATCGAGTGAATCCCCAGAGGACTATAAAAGCAGTAGAGGTATACTTAAGGAGAAATCAGGAAGGCAAAAAGGGGAGACATGAGATAGCTTTGGCAAATACAGTTAAGGAGAATCCAAAGAGATTTTACAAATACATTAAGGGCAAAAGAGTAACTAGGGAGAGAATAGGGTCCCTTAAAGATTAACAAAGCTGCCTATGTGTGGAACTGCAGGAGATGGATGAGATACTAAAAAAGAATTTCATGTCAGTATTTACTGTGGGGAAGGATATGGAAGCTAGAGGACTTGGAGAAATAAATAGTAATATCTTGAAAATTGTTGCTATTACAGAGGAGGAGGTGCTAGACATCTTAAAATGTATAAAGGTGGATAAATCCCAAGGACCTGATTAAGTGATTGAGAGGGTTGGATTATGAGGAGTGACTGAGTAGACTGGGATTATACTCATTGGAATTCAGAAGAATGAGGGGAGATCTTACAGAATCATATAAGATTATGAAGGGAATAGATAAGATGGAGGCAGGAAGGTTGTTTCTGCTAGCAGGTGAAACTAGGACTAGAGGGCATCGCCTCAAAATAAAGGGAAGCAGATGTAGGACTGAGGTCAGGAGGAACTTCTTTACTCAAAAGGTTGTGAATCTGTGGAATTCGCTGCCCAGCGAAGCAGTTGAAGCTGCTTCGTTGAATGTTTTTAAGGCAAGGCTAGATAAATTTTTGAACAGTAAAGGAATTTAGGGTTATGGTGAGTGGGTGGGTAAGTGGAGCTGAGTCTCAAAAAGATCAGCCATGATCTTATTAAATGGCGGGGCAGGCTCGAGGGGCCGGATGGCCTACTCCTGCTCCTAGTTCTTATGTTCTTATGTAAGTGTATCCCAGGCGTCATGGGAAGCTAGAGAAGTGAATGCTGGGCCCCTTGCTGAGATATTTGTATCATTAATAGCCACAGCTTAGGTGTCGGAAAAGTAATAATGTGGTGCCATTATTTTAGAAAGCTGGTAAGGAAAATCCAGGGAACTATAGACTGGTGACCCTGACATCAGTGGTGGGTAAGTTGTTGGAGGGGATTCTGAGGGACAGGATTTGCATGTATTTGGGTAGGCAGGGATTGATTAGGAATAGTCAACACAGCTTTGTGCGTGGGAATTCGTGTCTCGCTAACATGATTGAATTTTTTGAAGGAGGGACAAAAAAGACTGATGAGGCAGAGCAGTGGACATTGTCTCTGTGAACTTCAGCAAGGTGTTTGACAAAGTTCCGCATGGTAGACTTGTTAGTAAGGTTAGATCACATGGAATCCAGGGGGAGCTAGCCAATTGGATACAAAAATTGGCTTGAAGGTAGGACAGAGAGGGTGGTGGTGGAGGGTTGCTTTTCAGACTGGAGGCGTGTGACCAGCAGTGGGCCACAAGGATTGATGCTGGGTCCACTGCTTTTTGTCATTTATGTAAATTATTTGGATATGAATGTAGGAGGTATGGTTAGTAAGTTTGCAGATGACAGTAAAATAGGAGGTGTAGTGGACACTGAAGAAGGTTATCTCAGAGTACAATGGGAACTTGATCAGATGGGCTGATGGGCTGAGGAGGGGCAGATGGAATTTAATTTAGATAAATATGAGGTGTTGCATTTTGCCAATGCAAATCAGAGCAGGACATATACATTTAATGGTAGGGTCCTGGGGGGAGTTGCCGAACAAAGAGGTCTAGGGGTGCAGGTTCATAGTTCCTTGAAAGTGTCATTATAGGTAGATAGTGAAGAAGGCATTTGGTATGCTTGCCTTTATTGGTCAGTACATTGAGTATAGAAGTTGGGAAGTCATGTTGCAGCTGTACAGGCCACTTTTGGAATACTGCATTCAATTCTGGTATCTCTGCTATAGGAAAGATATTGTCAAACTTGAAAGGGTTCAGAAAAGATTTACAAGGATGTTGCTGGGATTGGAGGGTTTGAGCTATAGGGAGAGGCTGAATAGGCTGTGTCTGTTTTCCCTGGAGCGATGGAGACTGAGGGGTGACCTTATAGAGGTTTATAATGTCATGAGGAGTATGGATTGGGTGAATAGCCAAGGTCTTTTTCCCAGGGTAGGGGAGTCCAAAACTAGAGGGCATAGGCTTAAGGTGAGAGGGAAAGAGTTAAAAGGTCCTAAGGGGCAACTTTTTCACACAGAGGGTGGCACATATATGGAATGAGCTGCCAGAGGAAGTGGTGGAGGCTGGTACAATTACAACATTTAAAAGGCATCTGGATGGGTACATGCAAAGGAAGGGTTTAGAGGAATATGGGCCAAATGCTGGCATATAGGACTAGATTAATTTAAGATATCTGGTCAGCATGGATGAGTTGGACTGAAGGGTCTGTTTCTGCACTGTGCAATTTTATGACTGTATGCATGAACACAGAATTTGATGTCAGAAGTATCCTAATTGTTTCACCATTGTTATTACAGCAAAATCCACACCATTAGTTTGATGGCTTACATTTTACATGAAATTTCAAAGTGGCTTGCAACCAATCCAAGCAGTCCAAGCAGCTAATTCTTAAGTGGCACAGTAATTGCATCTGGTGTTTTTCTCTGTTTGACTTTGATTTCATTACAATGGATCACCCTTTTCTTACTTCATTTATTGCACCTCTGCAATTTTCTTTAATCATGCAGTTTCTATATTGTATGTGTTTTCTGTGCTGGACCTAAATTATACAGAGGTTTTTCTTTCTGATTTGCTTCACTGTTACTCAGCAGGAATGGAAATAAGATTTGGAGAATTACTTTTGTTCTGTCTCAGCGATTCATCGGTCTCCTTAAATGTTGTGTCAGTCGTTAGTAGGAGCTGTTTTTGACATTTTAGCTTACAAATTGACAGTTTATATTGTTTGTTAGAGCTTTTGAAGTCACACGTAAGCAAAAATTCTACTGTCTGATTTTGATTACAATCAGTATATATTGTTCTGTTACAAATACTGGGATCAAGAAATTCTCTGAGCAAATTATTTACGCAGCTTTATACAATTTAAAAATAATAAATGTTCATTTTTCCATGTTTGAAATCTGGGACTAATATGAAAAAAAGTGTTTTCTTTATCATTATCATTAAAATTCATTCTATAGTCATTTGTTCAGGGCATTTCCATAGTAATTCATAGAAATTACAACACAAAAGAAGACAGGTCACCCATCAAACTTGCACCAGTGGAAGCTCCTCAACATCCTGTTACGTGACCCTTTCACCATATTGAATTCTTCCTTTATCAAATTGTTATCCAATTGCTTTTGTACAACGTTGATAGTCACTTATGGCACAGTATTCTGTGATCCAGTTATATTTTTGTATTCAAACATCTTTCTAATCTTCTTTCACATATCTAAATATATTGTGCTTGGTAATTAAAATATATAATGGGGATATATTTTCTTTTTCTGTTTAGGTTGGAGAGATGAGAGCTCATGCAGCTGAATGGACAGCCAATGTTACAGCAGATTTGAAAGAGACTCGCAGAAGGCTGAGTGTAGAAATTCATGACAAGTTCCAAAGAGCTGCATCCATCAAAAGGAAACTGTCCTCAGAACTAGGAGGGCAGCAAATGCAAGAGTTAACTCCAGGCAAAAGAACTTTGTCAGTTAACCTCACTGATGAAAAAGATACTCTGCCAACTTTGTCAAAAAATGGTAGCCTTTATCTTAATGGCTTATGTTCTCAGAGCGCCAGTGGAGAGATCTCAGTAATTGAAGACATCAAGTAGCAAGCACCAACAAGTAATAAAGAAATGAATATTATTCAAAGCCAAACAAAGAAACTCTTTTTTTGGGAGACCAAAAGACAACTTCCATCAGAAACCATCACCGGATAAAATCTTTCTAAATTCACAGGTCATAAGATAATGCTGCTGTGAAGGAATGTAGTTTGGAGTTAATTCACTTCAATTTATATTTGATCTGATTTCAATTTTGATCTGTAACATTGCTTTATACCTTCAGAAAATCAAATCAGTGCCTTAGCTTTTGGCAGATGCAGAACCTAATGTTTATGTCCTTTGCATGTCTAGGATTTTGATTTTTTGTGAAATTCTACCCATAACTTCATTGTAAATTGTAAAAGTACTTTCCGAAGCTGCCAGGTTGAAGCAGAACAACACCGTAACAACATTCATAGCCCTAAATAAAAACCAAAAAGAGTTCTGAGGAAGGGTCACTCAACCTGAAACATTAACTCTGATTTCTCTCCACAGATGCTGCCAGACCTGCTGAGCTGTTCCAGCAATTTCTGTTTTTGATTCATAGCCCTAGTTTGGGCAAACAGCAGTTACAAGAGTTCCAAAAACATTCTTTGTGATGTAGGATAAATAATGCAAATATTCTTTCAGAATAATAACTTGCATTTGCAAGGAAATTTTCAGCCACCATAGATGTTCATTGAGAAGTTCAGAACAACATATGGGATTTCAAGGCTCATATTAATATGGATAAATATGAGCATTGCTAAGACAAGATAAAACAAAAAAGGATTTGAAGTTTTTGCATTCTCTTACTATATTTCAGCATTTTAACTATAGATATGAATGTTTTTTTAAACTCATCATTGGTAATCAAATCAACATTCGTCAACAGTTTAGCATTTATATAATGTGCCTCTACATCACAGTGAATCTTTCCTGCTCCTTTATTTTCTTGATTGCTGTATCCTGCAAGATACACTATGAACAGAACTCTCTCACTAATAGATTCAAGTTCGGCAAAAGATGGATCTTATTTTGAGAAGGAAAAGGACTTTTCTTTCTTGGGTGTTCTCAGAAAATTTTCTCCCATCATAAGACTATAAGATAAAGGAGCAGAAAGAGCCATTCAGCCTGTTGGGTCTGCTGCACTGTTCAATCGTGGCTGATATGTTTCTCAACCCCAGTCTCCTGACTTCTCTGTGTAACCTTTCATCTCTTTACTAATCAAGAACCTCTTTATCTCTGTCCTAAATACACTCAATGACTTGACCTCCACAGTTTTCTGTGGCAATGAGTTCCATAGATTAATCACCCTCTGGTTGAAGAAATTGCTCCTCATCTCAGTTCTAAAGGTAGTCCCGTCACTCTGAGGTTGTGTCCATGGGTGTTAGTCTCTCCTGCTAATGGAAACATCCTCTCCACATCCAGTCTATCCAGGCCTCTCAGTATGCTGTAAGTTTCAATGAGATTGCCCCTCATTTTACTAAACTCCATCGACTACAGTCCCAAAGTCCACAACTGCTCCTCATATGACAAGCACTTCATCCCTGGGATCATTCTCATGAACCACTTTTGGACCCTGTCCAAAGCCAGTGCATTCTTCCTTAGATACAGGGACTAAAACTCTCACAATATTCCAAATACAGTTTAAACAGAGCCTTATACAGGCTCATCAGTGCATCTCCGATCATGTAATCTAGCCCTCTTAAAATGAATGTGAACATTGCACTTGCCTTCCTAACTCGCAACTGAACCTGCAAGTTAACCTTAAGAGACTCCTGAACTAGGACTCCCAAGTTTCTTTGTGCTTCAAATTTCTGAAACCTTTTCCAATTTAGAAAACTATTCTTCCTACGATAGTGCTCATACTTTCCCATGTTGTATTCCATCTGCCACTTCTTTGCCCACTCTCCTAGCCTGTCTAACTCCTCCTACAGCCTCCCCGCCTCCTGAACACTTCCTGGCCCTCCACCTATCTTTGTGACATCTATAAACTTAGCACCAGTGCCCCCAGTTCCTTTGTCCAGATTGTTAATGTAAAACTTGAATAGTTGTGGTCCCAACGTTGACCCCAGTGGAATTCCACTAGTCACCAGCTGCCACCCCGAAAGAGACCCCTTTATCTGCACTCTCTGCCTTCTGCCAGTCAGCCAATCCTCTCTATGCCAGTACCTTGCCCCAAAAAGCATGACTCTTATTTAACAGCATCCAGTGCAGCATCATGTCTAAGGCCTCTGGAAATCCAAATGGATCACATTCACTTGCTCTCCTTTGTCTAACGTGCTCGTTACATCCTCAAAATTCTAACAGATTTATCAAGCATAGCCTCCCCTTGATGAACCTGTGTTGACTCAACCCCATTTTACCATGCACTTGCAAGTAGTCTGCAATCTCATCCTCAAGAATGGACTCTAAACCCTTACCAATGACTGAGATCAGGCTAGCCAGCCTATAATTTCCTATCTTGTGCCTCCTTCCCTTCTTAAACAGGGATGGTCCAATGGCCATTTTTTAGTCTTCTGGGACCCTCCCTGAAAGATCACCACCAATACCTCCACAATCTCCTGAGCTATTTCCTTCAGAATCCTGGGTGCAGCCCATCTAGCCGAGGTGATTCATCCAGCTTCAAACCTTTTGGTTTCCTCAGCATGTTCTCCTTAGTGATGGCCACTACACTCACCTCTGCCCCCTAAATCTCTTGAAGTTCTGGTATGCTGCTGGTTTCTTCCAGTATGAAAATCGCTGTAAAGTCTTCTCAATCCTCCTTCTACCCACTCATCTTCACCACTCTGCTTTTTGCTTTTATGCTGTCATTGATGTCACTTGTCAGCCATATTCTCCCCTTAGTATGTTTCTTCCTTGGGATGAAATTTTGCTGTGCCTCTTGAATTACCCTCAGAAACCCCTGCCATTGCTGCTCCACCATCTGCCTGCTAGACTGCCCTCCCAATCAACTGTGGTCAGCTCCTTTCTCCTGTCTTTATAGTTATCTTCACTCAGCTGTGATACCGTTACAGCCAATTCCAGCTTCTCCCTCTCAAACTGTAGGATGAATTCTACTATATGATGGTCCCTACCCCCTTGGTGTTCCCTAATCAAATCTGCATCATTACACATCACCAATTCCAGAATTGCCTGTTTCCTAGTGGACTCTACCTCAAGCTGCTCCAAAAAACAAAAAACAAATTTCTTTTCTTGGGATCCTTTACCAATCTGATTTTCCCAATCCACTTGCAGATTGAAGTCACCCGTGATTATTGTAATAGTGCCTTTTTTTATAGCTTTTCCATCCCCTGATTTATTTTCAGCCCAACACCCTGAATACTGGTAGCAAGTCTGTACAAACTCCCATCAGAGTCTTTTTACTTTTTGTGGTTCTTCAACTCTACGCATACAGATTTTATGCCATCTGACCTTACAATTGTTTCTTTAATTTTTTTTGCTAACAAGACAGTCAGTTTCACCTGCCCATCTACCTGTCCTTTGATAGGACATGTATCCTTAGATATTTAGTTTCCAGCCCTGATCTCCTTGCAGCCACATCTCTGTGATACCCATAACATAGTACCTGCCAATTTCATTCTGTGCTATAAGTTCATTTACCTTGTTTCATGTACTGCATGCATTTAAGTATGACACCCTCAGTCCTACATTGACGGGTACACCTTCTCGTAGTTATCCCTTTATCTGCTGTGCATGAAATTAGATTACTGATCCATTTCATACTCTGTCCTATCATTTATTCTGGAAACTTTAATAACCTCTCTGGAGCCTTCCCCACATTTGACTAGTTTAAAGTCCTTGTGACTTTGATTTATCTTGATTTGTGCCATATCAGGAGTATTTTAACTTCCAAGAAGAGGTGAGTTTGGGTTGGGTGAGAAATAAATATTTCTGAAACTTCAAATCTGACCCCAGATTGACCCCAACACACCTACACCTCCTTTTAATGGAGATGGGTTGTGGGACAGTTGAACAATTTGCTCTCACGAGGTGTCGGTCAACAAAATGTTTTAACAATCTTTTAAACCTGAGAGGTCAAGAAGAAGGGTCAAATCTATAGATTTTCTTAAATTTGCAGCTCTGCTTGAGGCCGAATAGGACCATCTGTGCTACTCCCAGGCTCAACAAGTTAGCCTACTTCTCTTAATGTGGTTAGTCAACTTTCCTCCAACCCCACAATCTCCAGCACCATCATCCCCAATTTCCCCTAAACCCATCCGTGACACTACTCCTGCAATCTCCAATCTGCCCCAGATCATCGCCTCACTAATTCCCTGACCTTGAGGAGCTCCAGCTCACCCAACTACAGTGTTACTCATGTGCCAAACTACAATCTCTTCGCTCCCCAATCGTGGTCTTTCTCAATTGGTAATAGTCTCTCTCCTCGTTGAACTATGATCCTTACCCCTTTCAGGTGAAACTCCTTCCCAGCTATAGTTTCTCTGCCTTCAGCCATAAGATCACCCTCACATTTTTATTTCACATAGATCCTCATCCTACTGTTAATTTCAACAGCATATCCTGGAAAGTTGTACTTCTTAGTGTTCTGTCCTAAGTTGCTCTCTGTTTGCCTATTCCTCCCCTCTGTTAAGGTCTAGAATTCTGCACTCTGCTTCAGTCTAATTGTCTGATTTCACAAATGTTATATTGCAGTGTACCGTAGCAGAAATCTTTTTATTTAGGGAAGTAGGAATGGGATTATTGAGCTGATCAAATCAGTTCAAACATTCTATTAGACCATGTTTAATCTACACCTTACAATGTATCCGCATTTGCTCCATATACCTCAATGCTCTCAATTAACCAAAACATACAATCTCATTTTTGGACATTTCAGTTGACAAATGTAGCCATTAGTTTAATATTTCAATTCGTTTACAACTGGACAATAAAATAACAAATCTTATTTATTAAGCACCTGTAATATAACACAATGACCCAAAGTGCTTCACCAGGTATTATAAAATAAAATGCAAAACTGAGTCACACAAGGTGATATTAGATGGGCATAGGTTTTTAAAAGTGTCTTAAAGCATGATTGCAAGGTAAAGGACCAGAGGAATGTAGGGAGGATATTCCAGACTTTAGGCCCAGACACTGACAGCATAGCCACCGGTAGTGAAGCAATTCCAAATGAGAATGCACAATAGGCCACAGTTAGAGAAATATAAATATCTCATGTGCACCAGAGGAGATTACAGAGATAGGGAAAGGTGAGGCTATAGAGAGATTGAAAACAAGAATGAGAATTTTAAAATCCAAACATTGCTTGATGAGAGCAGATGTTGGCCGGTGAACACAGAGGCATTGGGGAATGGGAATTGCTGTGAGTTAAGAAATAGACAATACAGTTTTGGCAAACCTCAAATTTACGGAGAATGTCTGAGACCACCCAAGACTGTGTTGGACAAATCATGTCTAGAGATAACCAAGGCGTAGATGAAAGTTTCAGCAGCAGACAAGATAAGTCAGTGTGAAGTTGAACAATGTTACAGTAGTAGAAATCTTAGTGTTGGCGCAAGCATAAGCTACAATGATCATTGCTGTATTAAATGCGACAGTAAAGTTTGCAAGCATACTGGCTTAGTCTCAGACTGTTAACTGAGAATGGCATGGAGTTAGTAGCTGGATAATGGAGTTTGGAACAGGGACCAAAACATTTGTTCATTATTTAGCTCATAAAGAACAAACATTTGGCATTTTTATAATCCAAAGAATGATGCTTTTGTAACAGAAAATATAATCCCAACTCATAGACACTTATATGGGTTCATTCACACTGTAAGCAAATGTGTCAATGTGAAGTGTGGTTTTCACTTTCTATAAATGTTAAAGTTACAGTGTAAATGGCAACTTAAGTCTGAAGATAGAGCCTAACCTAACACGAAAATAAATTGATTATGCCTCACTGGAGGAAGGAGTCATGCATGCAGTTAATGAAAGAAAGATTGGTAATTCACATTCTCAGGACATCCTGAAGCACTTTATAGTCAATTTGATACTTGTCGAAGTCATTGTTGTCATTTTTCAGCAGACAGATTTCACAAACATCCACTTGATAATGGCTAACTATCCTGATTTAATGGTGTTGATTAATGGATAAATATTAGACAGGTGATTCCTCTTCTCTCTTGCAAAACAGTGTTGAGGGATCTACTACATCATAAGACCATAAACTGGGCTTCATGTGAAAGACACATGTCCTAATCAATCTTTGGAGTTGTACATGAGTCTACAATCCCCTGACTCAGATGTCAGTGTATTACCAAATGAGCCACTCTACAGTTTCAAGCCACAAAAAAGACTTTCAGGTTGTCTCTGTTTTGCAGCAGGATCTAGCCCTATTTTCTTTCAGCTATCTACATTATTATTTGTCTTTTGGATCTGGATTTGTTAGAATAACCAGCTTGTGACTTTCCTTTTCGTGTGGCCAATCCAAACACTCTATATTCAGACCCTGAACCACAATATGGTGGAATTCTGACTGCATCAATCTGAAAAGAAGCGGATATGAATCTTCTTTCTCTCCTTGATGGCTTTTGAGATCACAAATAAAATAAATTTTATAAAGCTGAATTTAATTCTAAATGTCGTGAGTCTACACTATAGCATGTCTATGTACCAGATGAGGGAAGTTGGGTCTGTGTAATTTTCTGTTGCTTGTGTGAATCTGGACAAAGCAACAAATGGAAATACAATAATAGTTCAACAGTTCACAACTGAAGAAAGTTTATTGGAAATTGATCACAGCTCTTCAGTAGTTATTACATGAGCTCTTATACTAGCTTTGTATATGTTAAAGACCCTTGTGGTACACTGGTAGTATTACTATCTTTAAGCCAGGAGGCCTGGGTTCAACTCACACCTCCTCCAGCTGTGTGTCATAGGATTTCTGAACATGTTGATTTGGGGAAAAATATCTGCAATGCATACCACAGGAAAAGTCTTTCATACTTAACAAAGTAATAGATTCCATAATATAATAGAGTTAGATTAGAAATTTACATACTTTTGTATTTTTAATCAACATGCTTTTAATACATTATCTGAGCTTTTGTAGTTGTAGGAAGTTGGAATATTGTATTCTGATATAATTGTACAATTCTAGTCAATATTTCATAATGGAAATTGAGATTCAAAAAATGAAATTTTGTTTTCTTGTAATGTCAAATCCTACTGCATACCCAAATCCCTGTAATCTAACAAGAGAGGCACTGAGGGCAATGTGTATAATTTAATGAAACAATTTTCCAGTCTTCTGGTTCTCAACGTAGTTACCAAAAAATGAAAACCAACATGAAACCATATATCAGGATTAATTGCTTCACCTTTGCCTTAAATGCAAATTTGAAAATAATACAATAGGTAATACAGTTTTACTTGTGGGTTGAGTTACAAAGTGACAGAGTTGGGTAAATAAATCACATTACCCTGATGTTTGGGATTAGCTGTACTGTCTTGGTAAAGTTGGAAATGCAGCTATCATCATTGTTGTGCATATTCATAAATCCTACAGGCCAACAACAACTTGCATTTATGTAGCAATTTTAAAGGGGAAGGTGCTTTGCAGAGGCACAATTTAACAAAAAATTGAGTCAAAGAAGCTGATATTAGGAGGGTGATCAAGGGATATTAGGCACATTGAAATGCGAATCCATCAGCTGAACAAGTCATTATTTACTTCAGTCTTTGCTTGGATGATTGCTTGTCTACCCTCTGTAGGTGGAACTTACACATCCTAGGTCAAAGAGAAAGAAGAAACTGGCATTCATGTTTCCATCAGTGAGAAGCACGATCACCAACTAACAATGGAAGTCAGTAAAAATTGTTATAAATTTCAAGGCGTATTTGAAAATGCTTCAATATTGCAATTAGAACATTCTTGTTAAAAAAAAGTCCATTGATTAATGACCCTCTATCCAAGCAAAATCAGCCAAATCTAACAAATTTCATTCACGTGGTTCTAGGACGTTTATGTGACAGACAACGAATGGGTTGAATGAGTTTGCACTCAAAGACTTTCGCCACAGACCTAAAGGCATTTAGGCACTATGTTGCCAGTTAAGGAGTGTATTGTTGGTCTCTTAGACGGAATATAATTTTGTGAAATAAACTTCAACCATGTTATATCATATTAAAATGATCATATATGAGTTTGTACGTATTGCTAGAAAAATTGACCTTACGTGATTTGTGCTGTAATTATAAAGGTATGAAGTAGAATAGTAGAATACAAAACAGGCTTCCATTTGAAAATCTAACTAAATATAAGCATGAAATAAAATATCAAATAAATATTCTAAGAATTACAAATTCTATTCTTTCATAAAGTGCACATTCTATTTTCTTTAGTTGAGTTCCAATCTTTTTATTTTAATTTACGCAGAACTCAGTAACATTGCAATAAGTTGTAGACCAAGTAGAACAATAAGTTAAAGTTACTATGTTCTTACAATTATTTAAGGAATCAGGCCACTACTGTGTGTATTCTATGGGCCACCGACTTGTAAAAAACTACCTGCACCTCCACCTATCTTTGTGTCAGCTACAAACTTAGTAACAATGCCTTCACTTCCTTCATTCAGATCGTTAATGTATATAGTGAATAGTTGCGGTTCCAACACTGATCCCTGCAGTACTCCGCTAGTCACTGGCAGCAATCCTGAAAAAGATCCCTTTATCCCAACTGTCTGCTTTCTACCAGTCAGCCAATTCTCTTTCCATGCCAATATCTTGCCCTAACACCATGGGGTCTTATTTAGCAATCATTTATGCAACATCTTGTCAAAGGCCTTCTGGAAATCCAAAAGGATCTCACCACAGGCTCTGCTTTGTGTAACCTGTTCACTACCTCAAAGAATTCTAACAGATCAGTCAGGCATGACCTCCCCTTGCCAAAGCTGTGTTGGCTCAACCCCACTTAACCATGAACTTCCAAGTACTCTGCAATTTCATATTTAAAAATGGACTCTTAAAAACTCATCAATGACAGAGATCAGGCTAACCAGCCTATGGTTTCCTGTCTTCTGCCTGTTTCTCTTCTTAAAAAGGTATGATACATTGGCCATTTTTAAGTCTTCTGGGACCCTCCTTGACTCCAGTGATTCTTAAAAGATCACCACCTCCACAATCTCCTGAGCTATTTCCTTCAGAACACTGGGAGTAGCCTATCTGGTCTAGGTGGTTCATCCGTCTTCAGACCTTTCATCTACCTTAGCAGCTTTGCCTTAGTGATGGCCACTACACTCATCTCTGCCCCCTGAGTCTCTTGAAGTTCTGGAATGCTGCGGCATCTTCCAGCATGAAAAGTGCTGCAAAGGCTTCCCAATCCTGTGGCTTCTCGCTATGCTTCAACACACAGTATGCGTTTTATTTTGCTTTTATGCTGTCACTGACTTCATTTGTGAGCCAAAGTTGCCTTTTCTTCCCCTAAGACTGTTTCTTCTTCCTTGTGCTGTGCCTCCCGAGTTACCCCCAGAAACCTCAGCCGTCTTCCTGTTCGGCTGCCCTCCCAATCAACTCTGGACATCTGCTTTCTCCTGCAGGCTTCCATTTGAAAATCTAACTAAATATAAGCATGAAATAAAATATCAAATACACATTCTGATAATTACAAATTCTATTCTTTCATTAAGTGTACATTCTATTTTCTTTGGTCAAGTTCCTTTTTTTTATGCTTAATTTACTCAGAACTCAGTAATATTGCAATCAATAAGTTGTAGACCAGTGTCATCAATAAATTAAAGTTACCATTTTCTTAAAATTCTTTAAGGAATCAGGCTATTACTGTGTGTATTCTATGGACCCCCAACTAGTGTAAAGATATGGAAGAACACATTTGCAAAGAAACCAGACTAAAAACTGTATTGTTGCAATAGGGGACTTTAATTGAACTACAAAGACCTGGGTGGAAATAGTACAGCGGGGAGAGAGATAGAAGAGTTTTTGAATTGTGTTCTGGAATTTTTTTTTTAGATTGATAAGTTTCTAGCCCAAAGTGGATGGAAACAATGTTGATTTAGGTTCTGTGAGTGGGGTGGGTCATGTGGCAGTCAGGGAGTTCTTAGGGAACAGTGATTGTAAGGTTAGCTATGGTAAAGGATAAGGAGCAATACCAAGTAAGAATACTTAATTGTGGGAAAGCTGATTTCAGCCAGGTGAGAATGAAAGGCCAAAGATTTGCAGACAAAACTGCCTTCAAAGAAGATATGGCTCAAGTACAGTTAGCTTATGTTTTCACAAGGGGGTAAACAGAGGAACAAACAAATACAGAGCTCCCTGGATGAAGAAAGAGGCAGAGAAAAAGATTAAGCAAAAAAGTGCATCTGACACATATCAGGTGAAAGTGAGATTGCAGAGGGTTAGTTAAATAACTAAAATACGAAGAGAGAATAATTGAAGAGGCCGATGGTTAACAAAAGAAATCCAAAAGTCTTACATCGGCATTTAACTGTCAAAAGAAGCAAAGGAACTGATTGGGGACCAAAAGAAGGATTTATGCAAAAAATGAGATGCCTGAAGTTCTAAATGAATGCTTTACATCTGTCCTTACTAATGAAGAAGATCTGCAAAACTAGTGGAAGGGCTAAAAATTGAGAAAAAGCATGTAATAGAAAGTCTTGCTGTACTTAAAATTGCTAAATCACCAAATCTGAATGAGATGCATCCAAGGATTCTAAGGGATAGGGTTGGGTCAGGTAGTGATGAGGAAGCAGGGGAAGCTGCACAAGAACTTGGACAGGCTCGGAGAGTGGGCAAAGAAATGGCAGATGGAATAAAATTTGGGAAGTGTGAGGTTATACACTATGATATGAAGATTGGAAGCATAGACAATATTCTAAATAGGGAAAGGCTTCAGAAATCTGAACAACATAGGGACTTGGAAGTCCTAGTTTTGGATTCTCTTAACCTTAACTTGCAGGTTCAGTTCGCAGTTTGGATTTGCAATGTTAGCATTCTTTTTGACAGGGCTAGACTACAAGAGCAGGGATGTACTGCTGAGGCTGTATAAGGCACTGGTTAGACCATATTTGGAATATCATAAGCAGCTTAGATCCCCATAACTAAGGAAGGAGGTGCTGGCTTTGGAAGTGATCCAGAAGAGGTTTACAAGAATGGTCCTGGGGATAAAGAGCTTGTCATATGAGGAGCAGTTGAGGACTCTGGGTCTGTACTGGATGGAGTTTTGAAAGGTGAGGGAAGATCTCATTGAAAAATCCTAACTACTGAGAAACCTGGATAGAGTAGATGTGGAGAAGTTTCGACTTCTAGCAGAGACCAGGAGCCAAGGACACAACCTCAGAGTGAAGCGATGACCCTTTAAAACTAAGGTGAGGAGGAACTTATTCAGCCAGAGGGTAGCGAATCTGTGGAACTCATTGCCACAGAAGTCTGTGGAAGCCAGTTATTTAGTCTATTTAAGACAGAAATAGATAGCTTTTTGATTAGTAAGGGGATCGAGGGTTACAGGGAGAAGGTAAAAGAATGAGGTTGAGAAACATATCAGCAATGAATGGTGGAGCAGACTTGATGAGTCTAATTTTGCTGCTATATCTTATGGTCTTATGGAAGCAAAGAGAAGTTGCAGGGGTTCTAGCAAAAATCTACAAATCCTCTTTCAATAAGGATGGTGCGGTAAAATTAAAGAATTGTAAATGTGATACCTTTGCTCAGAAAGGTTGCAATAATAAATTCAGTAACAATAGGCCAATCGGTTTAATCTCTACTGGTGAGAAACACCAATCTGTAACAAAATGAGCAATAACTTCAGCATTTGTGGGTTTATTATGAAAATCAGTGAATCATTAAAGCCAAATTTTGTTTAGCTATCCTTTTGATAAAATAACTGAGAGGTTTGATAAAAGATATGTAATTGACATGTTATACATGGGCTTTCAAAGGGTGTTTGATAAATTGTCACATAATAGGTTATCAGCAAATTAAAAATCCGTGGAATATAAAAGGGATTGTGGCAGCGTGGATACAGAGTTGAGTGAGTTACAGGAAACAGAGGAAAGTGGTGTACAGTTGTTTTTCCAGATGGAGGAAGATGTATGCTGGGATTCCTTGGTGGTTAATGGTAGGACCACTCCTTTTCTTGATCTCTATTAATGACTTATACTAGGGTCTGCAGGGCATAAACTCTTAATTTGTCGATGACTGCAAATTTGGAAGTATGGTGAAGAGTGAAGAGTCTATCTAGTGATAGACTGCAAGAGGAAATAGGCTGTGGTGCGTGCAGAGCTATAGTAGATGAAATTTAGTGCTGAGAAGTGTGAACTGATACATTGGCTGGAAAAAAAATAGAAAAAGCAAAATAAAATAAAGGGTATGATTCTAAATGGGATGCATGAGCAGAGGAACTCAAGTGGGCACTAAGCAATGAATGTGTCAGGGCAAGTTAGGGAAGTGGTTGATAAAGAGTACAAAATCCTGAGCTTTATAAATTGAGATATACAGTACAAAAATGAGGAAGTTATGGTGGAACATTATAAAGCACTGGTTTGGTCTTTACTGGAATATTATGTTGTGTTCAGGGTATTGCATTGTAGAAGGATGTGAAGTCATTGATCAGGATGTAGAAAATATTCATAAAAATGAGGGATGTCAGTTATGTAGATAGTTTGGGAAGATGGGACTGTTCTCTTTAGGAGAAGAAGATTGAGAGGAGATTTAGTGGAGGTTTACAAAGTTATGATGAGTCTTGGAGAAGTCAATAGAGAAAACTTTTCACCTTGGCGAAATAGCCTGGAACCATAGGACACTAATTTAAGGTGAGTGGCAAAAGAACTAAAAGCAATGTAAGGAAAAATATTTTTACACAATGAGTTGTTGGAGTTTGGAATGCGCGGACTAAGAAATGGTGGAGACAGATTCAAGCACAGCTTTTAAAAGGGAATTGGACAATTATTAGAATTTTAAAAATTGATGAGCCTTGGGGAGAAGGTGGAAATAGGACTAACTGAGTTGCTCTTGCAGAACACCAGCATGAACACAGATGGCAAAATAGCCTCCTTCTGTGCTCTAACCATTGTATGATTTGATGATTCTGTACTGCTTAGTAAATTGTGAAACCCTGTGGATTTTACGCCAAAGATTTAGATGTCCAAGAAACTTCATCAAAATCTTGCAATTGTTTCACAACTGCAACTTTTCTTCACTTTTTCACTGTTGCTAGTACCTCTCGAATACCTGAAGCATAGGCCTTTAAAACCTGGAGTGTGATAGCCTCCCTCATTATTTGCAAACCACCTGAGAGTGACTACTCACTTCAACAAAGTCCAACTGTCCTCTAATGTTACTATGTAACATGGCTAGATGGAAAACTGTTTAACCCCTGTTGTGTCTATGCCAAACAAACAAAATACGTCATCTATTGTTTTTGCATGATTACCATGTTGTTGCACAAACTGCACTGCAAGCCACCCATGACCTTTGCAATTTACATAGAAGAAACTTAATCTGTCTTTGAATGTGTCTTTGAAAACAAAACCCATATCAACCCATACTTGGTCAGACAAGTATTCCACCCCTACATGTGCTGAAGGGGAGACTCTGCAATATGTTGAACAATTCCAATGAGCCACCTCACTCAAAAGGACATCATTGACAAGGAGACCCAGGTAACGCTGGTTCTGTTGCATTAACATGGCTTCCTACAACCTAAGTTAGTGTGCATTTGACAAGAAAGCTCTCCACAAGTCAACATAAGTTTTAGTTTACAGAGCCATTGACATCACTACAGTCCTGTAAATCAGCAACATTATAGGGGAACTAGCGGATTCACATCAGCAATGCATCTACTTCAGCTCATAGGTTCAAAGGAGGATTGCCCAAAAACATTGCCTTTTGTGAAACAAGCTCCACAGGTATTGAGGTAAAACCTCTATAAAATCATCATCAATGGACTGGACTCTGTGCTCAGATAGCGAAAAAAGTCTCTCCTCTACAAATTTTCATTTTCTAAACTTATCAAATGGACAAGTTCCAGGAATAGGACAAAAAAAAATGCTTCAAAAGCACTCTGAAGTTCCCTTGAACATGGCAGCATTGATATGAATGATTGGGAAGGGTCTGCCAGCTACAATCCCCCTAAGTTATTTTTCCTGCTGCACAGATCTCCGAGGTCCTCGAGTGGCACTGATTTCTGCCTGCAGAGGTCAATGCATTGGCATGTCAATCGGTGTGCATGTGTCCTTTAAGCAACAGAACAGACACACAGCTGAGAGGGAACATTGCTCACTAACAATCATTCAAAATGGAAACATTTTGTCCATCAATCTTAGTTGTCATCTTTAAGTCGTTGCAGTAAGTTGTTCTTTTTGTAGTCTCTGTTTTTCATGTCACAATATCTTTTTGATAGATATCAAAAGGTTTAAAATGTTTGAAGCCTCTAATAATGATTCTTTAGTGGTCTGCTTGATTGACACTTTTATAGAGTGTAGGAACATTAGCTTTTGTTTCAATAGAAGAATCTGAATGGCTGTTTCCTCTCAATCATTCCACACTTGCTATCGTTATTATATGCTCATAGATGAATGGGCATGGGAAGACCACGAGTTGGCTTTAAGTTGGCATCAATATTATGAAGGGCTATAGGAAGTGATTGGGGTGTGTGAGTTGACATGTTGCATATAAGGAGTTATAAAGCAGGGGCTGGGGTTGAAAGGATTATGGGACAGGTGAGGATTCATGGGCCTAAAGCCTTTACCTTCTAATTCAATTGGGACAAGGTTCCAGAGAACTGAGGTGGGCCTCTTAGTCAATGTGCCTCAATACTTGCCTACCCCCATTGCTGCAGACTGTGCTCCCAGGTTTGGCTGGCTTGACTCCATCCTACCACCCTCCCATAACCTGGGTCAAATTCTGGCCTCTTGCAGGCATGCATTTAAATTTGCTCACGCCATTTACCCGCTCTGGAGATGTGAGTGGTGGGGTTTTTTTGGCTGGAACCTGCTCAACTGAGTAGGTGTCAAGGATAAAACCTGAAAGGTAGCCAAGTACTGACTTCTAAATGCATATTGGGTCTTGATGTTTGGAATTTTAACTTACTGAACTGAGAGGGATCACGGTAGTTTATAACCATGATGCACCTGGAAAGAATAAGAGCGGCAGTCAGGATAACCCAAAGCCAGAGTAAAATTTTAAAACCTCTAATTTCCTACTTGGGCCAGAAGGAGATGAAAATATGTACCCACCTCACCCCCCACCCCACCACCACCCCCAGCTTTTGTTTAAATTTGATCCCTTCCTTTCCAATCATTAACCCTCTGGATGGCCTCAGAAGCGAATTAAGTCATGTATCTGGTTTCAGTAGGTGAACTCCAAACATTGTAAATTTCCCATGCTCCCTGTCTTGCAAGCTGGTGAGATTTAAATGATACACAGAAGTAAAAATTCCTGAGTCACATTTAACTCAGACTAAAGCTCACTTGTCAAAAACTAGTTGAAATCAAGCTATTAATTCAGTTATGTTTCATAATTCTAATTGTACAATATAATCAAACTGAACTTGCATCATTTTGAATAAAATAACAAGACACAGAGAGTTAGACTTTCCAATTCTTAATCAATTTGTATATCCAAAATACAAATATGTGCAATATAATAAACTACTGTTTTATTGCTAATTACAGTAAGTTATACATTAATTTGAATCCTGCAATACAGAGATAAAATATATCATTGAATCTAATTGTATGATTTTCTTTGAAGTCCTGCAATATATTTCTGGACCTAGTTACAAACATGCAAAGTCTGTACATTTGCCAGACATGTAGAATGTGCTCTGTAGTTCTGCAGTTTTTGGTGTTAGCTAACGGTTGTAACCTAGATCAATTATTAGTTTGATTCAAAAATGTTTTCAAAATTCTGAAATGAATACCACCTGATTATTCCAAACAAAGTACTTAAAATCACCGCAGAATTATAAGATAAACTACCCAGTGGGAAACTGACAAGTTTGGATCTATTTTACACAATTCTTAATTTAACTTTCTATTAAATTACTGGTAAGTAATATTGGATAAAGTTACAATGGACATCCCAATTCAACATTGTTATTTTCCTGCTGAATGAATTAGGTTGAAATAATATTTCAAAGTCAAGCATGAGACAAAATCTTCAAACTAAGTGCTGTGTTTTCGACATTACTTTTCAGATGTCCAATTTTTAGATGAGCTCTGCCCCACGGATACAACAAATTTATTCAGTGAGCATGAAGACCAGCTGATCATAGAAAATAGTCTCAAAATGCTCCGATTAAGGAGAAAACCAAGGTTTCTGCATTTGTTATCCAGTAGCCTGTTCTAGAAATATACATGTTGAAATAAAGATAAAAGTTAATAAGATGGTGAAATATTGCATGACGTGACAATGATCTCAGCAGCCATGTACTAATGATTGTGAAGAAAAAAAGATGCTGCCAAACCTGCCAATTTTCTCCAGAACGTTGTGGTTTTTTTTATATTTCAGATCTCCACCATCCACAGTGTTTTGCTTTTGTTAAAGAATGGAATACTACAGAGATCAGTATTGTGTAGAGCAGAGTAAATAAAAATATTGCAGAAACTTACTGGAATCAGATAACAGCCATCCATAGGTACAGGAAAACCCAATACTCACATATTACCAGGAGAGTCAACAAGAACTTAAGATAGCAACCTCTCTGAGCAGTTGGACTGAACCCCAAGTCTCAAACCTCATGGTAGCTCAACTCATGAGGATAGACCAAAACAGATAAAACTGTCAAGCTGGGAGCCCTCCTTCCATCAGCACAGGGTCATTTTTAGGACTCTTGTCTTGCTTTCTCATTTACATAGTGCTACTTGGATTTTCACAACATCTCTGCTGAAACTTTTAGTACGTTGCTGCTTCTGTCTCACAGCACCTCTGGCTTGACTTGTGTTTTAGACAGAAAGCCAGGTAGCTTGTTATGTTGCTTGCACTAAGCAGTCAAAGGGCAGATATGTTGCTATACAGATATGCAATGCCAATGTAACACATACAGCATGTGCCAGAAGCTGGCGTACAGCCTCCAGATGGAGATACAGAGTAGAAGGTCCAATGGAGACCTATGTGGAATCTTCCAATCCTTCATCCCACAAATGTATCAAGGGTGTTACAAATCCAGTTTATACAAGATAACACCTTTTCATCTCTTTTCACTGTGACTAGGTTAGTGCTACAGACCCCGCAAATATGGGGTGTATGTGACCGGTGCCCATGGAGTGTGCCCCTAAAGTGTTGAAGGAGAGTGTCCAGTATGAAGCTCCTTGGGGGGCAAGTGGTGAGCTGAGGTCACCAGCTACCTGCTCTGACGGCCATGTCCAGAATTTTGATATCTAACCTGTTTGACGAGCTTGGTAAGACCGGAAGCAGAATTTTAATTAGGTGAGTTGTGGCATTAATAAGGAATTTAACAAGTGATAATCCCCCATAATTTGCAACTCACTGCTGTATAGTGAGAAACTCACCTTGCCAGTTGGCAAATGCATAAAAAATACAACAAGTTGCTTCTGATGTTGAGATCGACCTCACCAGACATCTCAAACGGTTCTGCCACAAATCTCACTGCAGAGCAAATTGCCTAGGCCCCTATAAGATTCCACCAAGAGATCCAGAGTAGTCTCAACAGGGTGGATGTGGTGACACTTTTTCCCCTTATCGGAGAGTATAGCACTTGGGGCCACTGTTCAAAAATTAGGGGTCACCTATTTAAAGTAGAGATCCAGTGGATAATTTTCTTTCAAAGAATCATAAGTCTTTGGTATGTTCTGCCTGCAAACATTGCAGAAGCAGAGTCTTTGAATATTTTTAAGGCAGAGGTGCTTATATTCTTGTTAAGTAACGAATGAGAAAGGTTATCAAAGGTCAGTGGGATTGTTGATTTGATTTTACAATCAAAGCAGCCATGGTCTTATTGAATGTCTTATATCTGCTCCTAATTCATGCGTTTCTATGTAGCCAGCAATGTTCAGCTACTTTCTTGTGGCGTCTATTCTGGATCCTGTAGGAAACAAACTGGAGGCCAGTAAAATCCCTGAAGCTACATCATTAATTTCTATTTCTTTCACAAACTCTCTGCTCCAAATTCCATAACTTGCTGAAAATGGGCATAAGAATTGTGATGCATGGTTAATCCATGTACATTAACAAGCCAATTTCTTGGTGCCTGCGCATGTGAATATGCTTCTTCACCTGTTAGCTCTAACCATGCTGTTTATTAGCTGGACATGTCTGCAGGCAGCCAATATTGTGAGCGACTGGCATCAGTAAAACTAGACTCTACCTCTCTTAAAGTAGTTGCATTGTGGTTAGAGCAGCTGATAGCAGTTGTGGTTGTAGAATATCTGACCTGAGAATCAGTGAGGATTGGCACAGCAGTAGAGACAGCTAACTCCAAGGTTAGCACTGAAATAAATCAAATAATTGCAGTAGTTGGAGATCTGAAACAAAAACCAGGAATTGATGACAAAACTCAGCAGGTCTGACAGCACCTATGGAGAGAAAGTAGAGTTAATGTTTCAAGTTCGGTGACTCTTCATCCGGACTCTTCAGGCCTGCTGAGCTTTGCCAGCAATTTCTGTTTTAGTTCCAAGGTTAGCAGCTGATGCATTTGATGTCTTGCTGAAGGAGTTGGGAAGAAGAAGTATCCTGTGTTTGCCGGAGGGAATAAGTCATTCAGATGGATGCTCAAAAGACAATGAGTCATAGAATCAATGTCAGGAAGTAAGCCTGGAGGATCCAGAAGCAGTACAGGAAGAAGTCCAATGAGTTTACTTAAGTGCTCAAGTTTGTTGAATGCATCTTTAAATGCTACATTCCATTGTCATCCACATTAATTCCTGGAAAGAATATGGGACTGTTGGTGAATAGGCGTTGTGTTTACTGGTATCACTCTTGCATATGGAGTTCACAGACAGCTGAGGCAGAAAGGGGCTGTCTAAATTGCTTCCTGCTTTCCCTTTCCTCCAAGCTCCTTCTCCTCCTGCTCCTGATCCTCAGTTGCTCATCGTACAGCTGTGCCCAGAGCTTGACAGATCTGATGCCCAGGCTGTTCAGTATATAGCAGACCATCATAAATTTTGACAGCTGCTCTGCCAAGTATAACAGAGTGCCCCCAGAGGGCACAGGCAGTAGAAGTATTATTAAAATATGCCAATTGTCCACACTAACACTCTTCATGCACCAAATTGACTTTCTGTGAGCTCGTGGGTTATGCTGTGCATTTAATTTAGAACATAAGAACTAGGAGCAGAAGTAGGCCGTCTGGCCCTTCGAGCCTGCTCCACCATTCAATAAGATCATGGCTGATCTTTTCGTGGACTCAGATCCACTTACCCGCGTTCTCACCGTATCCCTTAGTTCCTTTATTGTTCAAAAAAAAATCTACCTTTTTTTTAAAAACGTTTACTGAAGTAGCGTCAACTACTTCACTGGGCAAGGAATTCCATAGATTAGCAACCCTCTGGGTGAAGAAATTCCTTCTCAGTTCAGTCCTAAATCTGCTCCCTCTAATCTTGAGGCTATGCCCTCTTGTCCTAGCTTCACCTGCCAGTGGAAACATCCTCTCTACTTCTATCTTATCTATTCCCGTCATAATTTTATATGTTTCTATAAGATCCCCCCTCAATCTTCTGAATTCCAATGAATATAATCCCAATCTACTCAGTCTCTCCTCATAAGCCAATCCCCTCAACTCTGGAATCAACCTAGTGAACCTCCTTTGCACCCCCTCCAGTGCCAATACATCCTTTCTCAAGTAAAACTGCACACAGTACTCCAGGTGTGGCCTCACCAGCACCTTGTACAGCTGCAACATAACCTCTCTGCTTTTAATTTCAATCCCTTTAGCAATGAAGGACAAAATTCCATTTGCCTTCCTAATTACTTGTTATACCTGCAGACCTACCTTCTGTGATTCATGCACAAGGACACCCAGGTCCCTCTGCATAGCAGCATGCTGCAACTTTTTACCGTTCAAGTAATAATCCTTTTTACTATTACTCCTACCAAAATGTATGACTTCACATTTATTTACATTGTATTCCATCTGCCAGACCTTTGCCCACTCACTCAATGTATCTATGTTCCTCTGCAAAGTTTCACAGTCCTCTGCACACTTTGCTCTGCCACTCATCTTAGTGTCATCTGCAAACTTTGACACCCTACACGTGGTCCCCAACTCCAAATCATCTATATAAATTGTAAATAATTGCGGTCCCAACACCGATCCCTGAGGCACACCACTAGTCACTGACTGCCAGCTAGAATAGCACTCATTTATCCCCACTCTTTGCTTCCTGTTAGTCAACCAATCCTCTATCCATGCTAATACTTTACCCTTAATGCCATGCATCCTTATCTTATGCAGTTGCCTCTTGTGCGGCACCTTGTCGAAGGCCTTTTGGAAGTCTAGGTACACCACATCCACTGGGTCCCCATTGTCCACCTTGCTCATAATGTCTTCATAGAATTCCAAAAGATTTGTCAAGCATGACCTGCCCTTCATGAACCCATGCTGCGTCTGCCCAACGGGACAATTTCTATCAAGATGCCTTGCTATTTCTTCCTTGATAATAGACTCAAGCATCTTCCCCACCACAGAGGTTAAGCTAACTGGTCTATAATTCCCCATCTTTTGTCTACTTCCCTTTTTAAACAGTGGCGTCACATTTGCTGTTTTCCAATCTGCTGGCACTGCCCCAGAGTCCAGTGAATTGTGGAAAATTACCGCCAGTGCACCTGCTATTTCTCCCGCCATCTCTTTTAGTACCCTGGGATGCATTCCATCAGGGCCAGGAGACTTATCAATCCTTAGCTCCATTAGCTTGCCCAACACTACCTCTTCCGTAATAATGATCGTTTCCAGGTCCTCACCTACCTTCGTCTCTTTGTCAATTACTGGCATGTTATTAGTGTCCTCCACTGTGAAGACCGATACAAAATACCTGTTCAATGCCTCGGCCATTTCATCATATCCCATAACTAAATTCCCCTTCTCATGCTCTAAAGGGCCAACGTTTACTTTAGCCACTCTTTTTTGTTTTATATATTTATAGAAACTTTTGCTATCTGTCTTTATATTCTGTACTAGTTTTTTCTCATGTTTTATCTTACTTTTCTTTATAGCTCTTTTTGTGGCTTTCTGTTGACCTTTAATGTTTTCCCAATCTTCTAGTTTCATGCTGTTTTTGGCCACTTTGTATGCCTTCTCTTTCAATTTGATAGCCTTCCTTATTTCTTTAGACACCCATGGCAGATTACCCCTTTTCTTACAGTCCTTCCTTTTCATTGGAATATACCTTTACTGAGCACTTTGAAAGATTGCTTTGAAAGTCCTCCACTGCTCGTCAACTGTCCCACCATAAAATCTTTGTTTCCAGTCTACTTTAGCCGAGTCCTCCCTCATTCTATTGTAGTTCCCCTTGTTCAAGCACAGGACCCTGGTATTGGATTTTATCTTCACACTCTGCATCTGTATTCTAAAGTCAACCATACTGTGATCACTCCTTCCAAGAGGATCCCTAACTATGAGGTCATTAATTATTCCTGTCTCATTACACAGGACCAGATCTAGGATAGCTTGCTCCCTCGTCAGTTCCATTACATACTGTTCAAGAAAACTATCACGGATACACTCAACGAACTCCTCCTCAAGGCTACCCTGACCGAGCTGGTTCGACCAATCTACATGTAGGTTAAAATCCCCCATGATAATTGCCGTACCATTTTTACAGGCATTAGTTATTTCTTTGTTTATTGCCTGCCCCAATGTGATATTATTATTTGGTGGCCTATAGACTACGCCTATCAGTGACCTTTTCCTCTTAGAATTTCTAATTTCCACCCAAATGGATTCAACCTCATTCTCCATAGAACCTATATCATCTCTCAGCACCGCCCTGATGGCGTCCTTGAATATCAGAGCTACACCACCTCCCTTACCTCCCTGTCTGTCCTTCCGAATAGTCTGGTACGCTTGGATACTTAACTCCCAGTCGTGACCATCCTGTAACCACGTCTCCGTAATGGCTACCAAATCATATTCATTCGCGATGATTTGTGCCGTTAACTCATCAACCTTGTTACGAATGCAACGAGCATTCAGGTAAAGTGCCTTTATGCTAGCTTTCTTACCCTCATGATTTCCAACATCTCTAATAATATCTCCTGAGTTATCCTCCCTTTTTGCTTCTTTCATAGTCTGCCTTGAACTTAAACCCTCCTGCACACATGCTAACCTGCTGCTTACCTTTTTATTTACCATCATACTCCCTGTCATTTTACCTTTCCCTTCCCCCCAACTCACTAGTTTAAAGTCCTAGTGACCACCCTAATTATCCTTTTCGCAAGAACACTGGTTCCAGATCGGTTCAGGTGGAGACCATCCCATTGGTACAGATCCCTCCGGTTCCAAAACTGATGCCAATGCCCCATGAAATGGAACCCCTCTTTGCCACACCACTCCCTTAGCCACGTGTTTACTTCCCTAATTTTCTTATCCCTAAGCCAATTTGCACGTGACTCGGGCAGTAATCCGGAGATTATGACCCTCGAGGACCTATTCCTTAATTTCGTTCCTAGTGCTTGATAATCCCCAAACAGGTCCTCCATCTTAGCCTTGCTTATATTGTTCGTCCCAACGTGGACCACAACAACTGGATCCTCCCCCTCCCGCTCCAATATCCTTCCAAGCCGGTCAGAGATGTCCTGCACCCTGGCACCGGGCAGGCAACACACCATGCGGGACTCCCGATCCGGCTTGCAAAGGATACTATCTATCCCCCTAACTATAGAATCCCCTATAACTACCACTTGTCTTTTTGCTCCCCCCTCTTGAATGGCCTTCTGCACCATGGTGCCGCGGTGAGCTGGCTCATCCTCCCCGCAGCCCTTTTCCTCATCCACACAGGGAGCAAGTATCTTGCACCTGTCGGATAAGGTCAAAAGCTGAGGCTCCTCCACTCCTGAACTCAGGATCCCCCTACCTGCCTCACTTGCAGTCACGCCCTGTTGTCCCTGATCACTAACTGAATTTGAATTACTTAATCTACCAGGTGTGACTGCCTCCTGAAACAAAGTGTCCAGGTAACTCTCCCCCTCCCGGATGTGCCGCAGTGTTTGAAGCTCAGATTCCAGATCTTCAACTCTGAGCCGGAGTTCTTCCAGCAACCAACACTTGCTGCAGATGTGGTCACTGCCGTTCACAATGGGATCAGCCAGCTCCCACATCATACAGCTACAGCACATCACCTGCCCAGCCATCTCTACTTAGTTAATTACTTTATTACTTTATATCAATTTATGAGTTAAATACTTTCTAATACTTCTCTGCTATGGTCCTTTCAAATAACCAATTAATAGATAAATAAAAAAAGAAAGTAAATGTTTAACCAATTACACAATACAGAAGAAATAGAAAAAGTATAAAAACCTTACCTTACCAACACACCACAGAGTCCTTTTTTTTGGTTAGAGGAGGAGGGCGGGTGGTAGACACTACACGTTTAGTGTCTCGGGTTCAGCCACTGCCCAAATATATTCCCGGCAGCCCACTGGTCCTCGCTGTCGCCTCTCCCCCTGCTGCTGAAAAATGAAAAATTGTCACAGAGATGACTCTATTCTCTGTGCTTTAGATTTTATTCACAGTACTTACTGAAAATGAACTATTGTTTGCTTTCAGTCAATTCATGGAACTCCTAGCAAACTATCTCACATTACAGTACAACCTACACTCAAATAATTTGACAGGGTGATGAAAAACAGGGTGGGAGCTAGAAACATGGATTAGACATTTTAAGGCACTATGAACAAAACCTGTTACACATTTAAGGCAGAATCTTCTGCTCTTAGAGGTGTTGGAGAAGGGAAGAGGACTTAATCCAACCATGGTATCCAACCATGGGCCTTCTCACCTCCACAAGAATTAAATTCTTGTATGGAAGGTTCATGGTTGACTTGCTGCCTACTACCTTCAAACCCTTAAACATCCAGTTAAGGAACACATAAAGGCCTCACCTCACTGCTGCTGATATTAACCCAGCTGCAAGCAGGCCTGTCTCCATGTGGTGTGCTCAACAGATGCCAACTTCTCTGTTGACTTCTTCATCAAACTGTGTGAGCACATTGTTTTCTGAGTGGGGGACTGTGGGAAGGCTGGGTGATCCTTAATCAAACACACTCAATGCCTAATCGATGGAATGGACACCAGACAGAGGGCTCCACAGTGGATACTATTCTCCCTGCCTTCTCTTCCCGTTCTCATGCCCCTCTCACACGATCCTCAATCTGAGAAAGCTCCTTCATCAAACAAATTACTCACCTTTGCCCAGGATCCCTCCATGGTCCTGGGACTTTAGAGGTGCTCTTCACTTTTCTTTGTGGCAGTGCTGAGCATAAGAGCTGTTGGTCTCTGATTGGCAGGCAGTTCTTGTTGGCTGGGATCACTGTCTCCATGGCCTTGATTCCAGGTGAAAGTTGTACAGGCATGTGGCTCAGAGGGAGTTCCCTGAATGAGGCTGTGCAGGTCACTTGCCAACTTTCCATTGGCTGACAAGACCCCTGCCATCTTAACAAGTTGATGCCCATGGAACCTAGTATCATTTCTGCAGAGATTTGAGAAAAAAAATCACAGCATATCATTGTTTAATAGTCATTGTCATTCAATTCACCATGCTGGCTGAAATGTAGCTTGTTCAGCAGACTGCCACAAAATAAGGATGGGCGGCACAGTAGCTCAGTGGTTAGCACTGCTGCCTCACAGCACTGGGGACCCAAGTTCAATTCCAGCTTCTGGCGACTGTCTGTGTGGAGTTTGTGTATTCTCCCCATGTCTGTGTGGGCTCCCTTCGGGTGCTCTGGTTACCTCCCACAATCCAAAGATGTGCAGGTTTAGGTGGATTGGCCATGGTAAACACGGAGTTATGGGGGTAGGTTAGGCAGCTGGGTCAGGGTGGGATGCTCTTCAGAGGATTGGTGCAGACTCGATGGGCTGAATGACTTCATCTGCACCTGTAGGGATACTAAGCCTGTTACCAGAGTACTATTCATTGAACTACATGAGACATTATAGCACAGCCACATAGAACATTGAGGAAGTTGAATCCCTCTTGGTTGTGATACATCTCTGTGGCACCAGCAAAGTTATGCTCATGCAATATATGGCACATTGTTCCATGGAAAAGCCTGTCAAAGCTGCTCAGTTTCTGCCCTCTGACATGACAATTACCTCCCTTTGAATACAGGACCTCAGTGACCTCCTTACACAATTTTGGATGGAAAGCAACATAATGTCTCAAATATGTCTGTCCTGAGCCTGGAAGGAACCAGATCCATAAATGCTCATTGCCATGGTCATCTTTTCAACCAGCCAGCTCTGAGGTGAAAGTTGTGGCTGAAATGGGTGATACCTTTCAGTAAGGACATCTCAGTACAGTATCTCACGCATTGTTCCTTGTTTAGTGCCAGGAGAATTGCTCTCTTAACAGCTTCGGCAGAGCTCTGTTTCCATTACTCCACCTCCTTTTCTCTCCATCAACATGCCATGCTTTGTGCAGGCCCTGTATATTCTACGAGTTGCATTGCATTCCAAAAGGTATGCTGACCAATGTGACACCTTAGCTGAGGAGGACAAGCCTTGAAGTCAGCAAAAGTTTATTGAATGCATCTGACACATCACTCCCTGTGAATTTTACAACTTAAATCAATCATAGATAACAACAAAACGTTGTAGAATGTAGCAACAGCTGGGACATATCATTTGCATAAAACCTGTAAATTGTTGATGATTCCATTAAATAGATCCGGTGGAGGCTCCTTTCCTGCTGGTGAATCATATTGAGTTGTGCGAGGTTAAGAAAAGTCCTTTGTTGTGGCCCTGAGCTCCAAAATGCCTCTCCAACATCAAATCAATGCTGCACACAGAATCTTTAATCTGACTGCTGTCAATAAATCCAAACAACATACAGAAATGGTTGCATTTGCCACAGTATCAGCACAACATGCTACACATTTGTATGTGAGCTGTGAGTGCCAGTTTGAAGATCTAAGCACTTGCAGCATCTGAAAAAAAGGCACTAACAAGCCAAATTTCTCAGCATTCATGCTGTTGGTGATTATTGGAATTACTCTGTCTGCATACCACAAATCCATGAGGCTTAATTTCTGGAAAAATAATTGTTCTGAATTTCACTTCAAAAATCTACCCCTTCACCACAACAATAAAAATTGTCACATCTTAGACCACTTCAAAGAATGGGATGATAGCATTTATATTATTTAAAGAAATGTTTACTCATTTTTCAATGGTTAACTTCAACGGATTGGCAAAATTTCCATAACCCTGTAGTCTTGCATATAAAATGTTCTAAAATATATAAGTAAAAGCATTTTTGAAACAAATGTAAATTGAGATTTAGTACTTTTTTCATTAGCTGGCAGCACAATTAAGGCTAATGTGGCATATAATGATGATAACTTATTGTGTACTTTTTGTTTTTGCTAATCATTGTTTTTAATTATATTTTAACAGTATCAAAAATGGAAAACGTTTTTGATTTTTTGCCTGCAAACATGCTATCATTTGAGCTATTAGTTCTCAACTCCATTGGACTTGGCACGATGAATCTTCTCAGATCCATGGAGATTGGACTGGAAACAATTCCACACTTATTCATTTTGAGTCAGTGAAGTGATGTATTCCCACCTCCGAATGATCTACTCAGAGATGAGTCAGAACCAGCACAGGGCATTTGCCTCTGGGCTGCAACCTCTGGAACCAGCCTGATGTCCCCCTTACTTGTATGGCAGACCTGGAGACAAAATATAATGGGCTGCCTCTGAGAAAAATTTCTCAGGCGAGTGCTCTGACAGCATGTGTAAGTTTGGTTGATCAGTTTTAAATGAGGCATGATCCCCAGCCATTGTGGTTACATTTCTTAATCCTGGTTCTTTCTTGAGTAGGGGCCACGATGCAATGGTGGCTACAATACTGAGTCCCAAAATATGTATTGAACAACCTTAAATTGGAACTTCTGAGAAGGGTCTGGCACAAATGTCCTGAGGCTACATATAAATCTCAATCACAGAAGCCACTGGAGGTCCTCAAATTTGGCAGCTGTAACTCTCCTGTTGACCTCTTCATCATGTAGCAAGTTAACTTTCCACTCACAATTCTAATGATAGTCTTTATTTCGTACCTCTTGTTACCAATTCACTAATCAGTGAAAACAATTTTTCATCATTTATCATCACAAAACCAATGATAAATTTTATAACTTGATTAGATTCTCCCTTCAGTTTTCTCTGGCTGTGAAAAATGCCTGAACTTTTCTTCCCATTATTTCAGTTGTATAACTTCTCATTTCTGATATTTTTCAATGAATCTTTGCTCAATGCTTTCCTTTTATGGAATAGTCGGGTAAAAGACTTGGCCAAATCTGTGAGTTATTTTCTCAGTATGCAGTGCCTTGATTGAGGATGACTTGCTTTGACTGCAGTTTGATTTCTTCTGAGATGGCTGATAAGACAGTGTGTGATCTGCAGACTCTACCATATGCGAGGTAGGTGATGCTCGAAAAATATTTATCAGTCTGTAAACCACGTTGGGCCAATCAATGTTTTGTCAATGTTGCTCTATAAATGTAAATCTGTTTCCTTTATTAACTCAGAATATCATTTGTCTTTCCTTGCGATTTTTTTTTATCCTTCCCTAATCTTCAGAAAGTTTTATATCAGCACTTCCTAGGTCCTTGTATTAAAGATTCTCATTCCTGTCATATTTCCTTTCGAAATGTTATTATAATATGCACGATATCACAATTCTCCTCTTTGGAAAGCATCTGCCGCCATCTTTGCTATGCCTTCCAATTTGGTACTGTAGTGATTGTAAAGAGATCAGTCAGGTGGACTTCATAGAATCTGAGTTTCCTGACTGGAGCTGATAATCTGATCCAATCAGGGACCCCTGGCTGACATATATAAACAGGAGTGTCAGAGGTTCTGTTCACTCTGCAAACTGGCTCTGAGGAAGCTGGGTCAGTGTCAAGGACTCTCCATATGTAAATAAAGGATGGATCAGTGATGGGATATCAGCCTCTGTGGAGTTATTTCAGCTTCTATCATCCAATTTCAATATTGTTCCTCTTTGGCTGACTGCCAGAGAATTTACATAGTTAGAAAACAGAAAAAGATTCTAGCTCACCCACTACCAACATTCCACACTCCAAAAATATCAATTCAGCACCCACTCTCAGCTTTCTCTCCATCGATGTGGCGAAGTGCCATTTATAACTTCGCACTTATAATTTTATGACAAGCATCTTGTCAAATGCCTTCTGAAAGCTTGTATCTAGAGTGGATGCAATCAATTTTTATTCTCTCTGCAGTGTGCTCTAAATATTCTACTAATAACTCAATTTGGCAAATCCATGTGGACTGACCCTGATTAGTCCACATCATTTTTAGTGTTCACTAGTATTATTATAGATCATAGATCATAGAATCCCTACAGTGTGGAAACAGGACCTTTGGCCCAACAAGTCCACACCGACCTTCAGAGCATTCCACCAGACCCATCCCCCTGTAACCTACCTAATCTACACATCCTTGAATACGATGGGCAATTTAGCATGGCCAAGCCACCTAGCCTGCATATCTTTGGACTGTGGGAGGAAACCGGAGCACCCAGAGGAAACCACACAGACACAGGGAGAACATGGAAACTCTACATAGACAGTCGCCCGTGGGTGGAATCGAACTCTGGTCCCTGGTGCTGTGAGGCAGCAGTGCTAACCACTGAGCCTCATGTGTTCTAAATTCTTTGCATTGCCCCCTTATTGGTCCCCACTGCTGCCAGATTTCTTGCAAGCTGCCCCTAAACAAATGTTTAGACTTCGTCATGCTGTCCCATTGGTGTTGGGAGCTGATCATTTGTTATTGTAAGGTGACGTTAGGTAACTTTACCAAGTTTTACTTGAAAATTTCATCTAGTTGCGTGATATTCATTGGTTTAGGTCTACTACAATAAAAAGAATTCTGTTAATAGGCTTAGCAGCTTATTAACTGCCATACATTATACAACGGTCAGTTTAGATAAGTTATCTGCATGATCATGAGAGGTAGAGCTTTTGGAAAGCTGAAACAATGAGCTGGTTGCGGCTTTAAAAATCTTAGCATGTAAAGAGTTACCCCGAGGAAAATTCGAGAGGAAAATAGGAAGTCAGCATTCAGATAAATGGGCTGCAACGTGCACAAGGCTAGGAAGAGAATACCGGTTAGTTTTTAAATTTTGTGCTGTTGAGAGGGATCCGTGCCCACTTTAAGCGGTACTGAGTGGGGCATATGGAGGCCAAGTGCAACAGCGGAAGGAGCACATGTAATCCAGAGGGTCCATCTACCTACCTCCTTCAACACCACCTGATCCACCTATGGCAAAGTCTGTGGCTCCAGGATTGGACTATTCAGCCACTGCACAACCCAACCCCACAGGAGCGGAAGCAATTCATCCTCAACCCCGTGAGACTGTCAATGGAATATCAGCTTATTTGATTTTGTTAGCACAGCCCTGAAATCCACAGACAGATCAGTCTGCAAGAGTCCGAAAATTGTGAAAAGAAAATCAACGAACAGAGACAGAGAGAAGAAAAATAGAGACAGTTAGTCTTACATCTCATGCAAAACAAAAAACCAGTTCCTTTCAGCCATCATGCAAGACATGTTCTGCTCAGATTGAAGAGACAAAGTCATGAGGATTTAAACTAGACAGAAAGATTTCCCTCACTAGAAGATAAATTCCCCAATCTAACTCCTCCCCCACCCCCCACTGTGAAAGTCAGTTCTCGAATTAGGAGTTGGAGGAACTGTGAAGGAAAAGAAGGGGAGCAAGCCACCAGAGCAAAGAATCACTTTGGACTGGATGCTGGAGAATGAAGCTTAAAAGATAATGTGGAGTACAACTGTAACATGAAGGAGCATTTAAGGACACATTATGCACATTTATGGATGTGCTAATTTCTTTTCTGTAGTTTAAAGTATACGTTGCCAACAAAAATAATGTTTAGACAATGCTGCTTTTAATTTAATTTTTACAGTAAAGGTCCCAAAACTTTAAGTCTTATTGAATCAGATTTCAGTTTGTCACTGGAATTCAAATATGTTTTAAAAGCTACTCAGAGATATCAAGAACTGCCGATGTTGGAGTCAGAGACAACACAGTGTGGAGCTGGAGGAACACAGCAGGTCAGGCAGCATCAGAGGTGCAGGAAAGTTGACGTTTCGGGTCAGGATCCTTCTTCAGAAATGGGGAGGTGAAAGGGAACTGAGTAATAAATAGACAGGAGAGGGGTGGACCTAGAGACAGTCCTCAACCCTATCCAGTGCCTCCCTCTCAATGTGCCCGGTGCCATTGACCATGTGGTTACCTCAGCCTCTCCTGCTGATGACACCAACCTCTGTCACTTCCGCCAACGTTGTTCACACCTCTTCTGCTGCCACCAACCATACCACCACTGCCACCGCCACTTCCACCACCGACCTCGCTGCTTCCACCCCTGACACTGAGGATGCCGCTGATACCGCTTCTGCTGCCGTTGCCACCGATGTCACTTCCACTGATGATGACACAGCTGATGCTGACGACATCACTGACATCACTTCCGCTCCTCAGATAGCCTCCACCCCCACACCCAGATCCAGCTCCACTCCTAGCCCTAGCACTCAACCCTGCCGGGTCTTCACCGCCCTCCCCAGACTTCCCTCTCACTGAGGACGAACGGTCAGTCCTCAGCAAAGGACTCACCGTCATTCCCCTCCATCCTCACATCAATGAATTCCATTCACATCTTAATGTCGAACTTTTCCTCCGCTGCATCCGCCTCCGCGACTATTTCTTCGACAGAGAGTCTAACCCACCCTCTGCCAACCCCTTCTCCCATCTCCATCAAACGTCATCCTCCTCGACACTAGTCCACAGCCTCCTACCCTCCCTCAACCTCTTTATTTCCAACTGCCATCGCGACATCGATTGCCTCAACCTCTCCACCCCTCTCACTCACTCCTACCTCACCACCACAGAATGCGCAGCCCTCCATTCCCTCCACAAAACGTTATTTCATTTTTCAAAATTTCAATGAATATCTTTGTTAGCAGGACGTACATGCTATTGAAGAATGCTGACTGGCGCAAATTCATTGATAGCCTGCTTAACTCGAGCCAATTTGTAAATAGATCATTCAAGATGCATTCAATATTTTACTGCCATAGTCAAGGGGTCTAATTTCTGTTTATGGTATTCACCTGAACTGCACAATTTTATCAGGGGGAATTCGCAATGCAGATTGTGCATAGGCGATCCCACCATTTTACAAAACAGTTCATCAATGTGAGCGGAGAAGACCTTTCTTAAAATTGCAATAATAAAGATACAAAGTTTACTTTTTGAATGAGAAAGAATATTTATAGAAAATAAGTTCTTCCAGTGTCATTGAAAAATTTGAAAACACAAAGACCTTTCTATCACTGTACAAACAGTGTAAGTTATTACTGAAACATAGAATTGACAGCATCAAAATTATGTGATTAAATATTGATCCACTGAATTGTAAAACCTACAAGAATGGTAACTTAGTTTTCAATCCTACATGTCAAGAGTAATTTCAAAAGTACTTTATTTTGGAACAAATAATGCTGTCTTCATCAAGGACTGCAGTTTAACTATTTCAATCTGCATGAATAAGACTGTCAAATGCAATTATTCATCAATATATTAATCTGTAATACAAATCTATGTGACATTTATAGTCCCCAAAATCACATTGAGGCTTCATCACTGATAGAGACTTACTGTAAAATTGCCTTGGGATAATGCTGTAATAAGCTGTAGTAATCAAAATGTTGTTTCTTTGTTGTGAAACATAGCTATGGAAACTAGGCTCATGAGAACAATATTTAGTTTTAAAGAGTAAGAGACAGGTAAGAGGTAGTAATTATTTGGATGGAAATGCAATGCTATAATAATGTCATTCCTGGCTGGCCATAGCCATGTAATCTTTGATATGATGGCCATCATATGGAGGAGTAACTCAAACTTGCGCACTATTTTGAAAAGCAGCTCAGACTCATCCATTACATTTGAAAAGCACCTAGACGATACAAGCACAAGAATCGGAAAATACCAACAAGTATCCACAGAATAGCCAACAGAAAGAACAAGGATAAGTTGCAAATGTTATGGAGATCTTTGTAGAGCTGTGCAGAGTGGATCAACATGACAATCCAAAAATTAAGCTCCTTAAAGCAGCATTGAGACTATAATGAGGCGCCCTTATTCATGCCAAGGCAACAAATTAATGTGATGGCCAATGCAATGACAGGACTGAGGATCTGGAATTCTCGATCAGGAATGGTAAAGAAACACCACTCATCTCATGATCTAAGCAGAAGTAAGTCAAAACCTTTGACCAATACCCCTTTTATAGAACTTATTTTCTATAACCATTCTTTGTCATTCAAAAAGTAAGAGATCTACAATGTTTGCAGAAGAACCGTTATGTGCATGTGCATAGTGGATAACTTGGGTGACTCACAATATAAATGATAATGCATCCACATTTCTATTTATCATTTTCTTGTTTGAAAAGGGAAATGTTTGAAAGGAAATGGCATACTATATTAATGTCCTTCCTGGCTTGCCATAACCATAATCTCAATATTCACAATTTACAAAAGATCATGCCCATCCCTCTTAGGTTTAATTGAATAACAGCAGAATTGCTTACATCAAAATCCAGGACTTCTCTGTTCCATCATCTAAACCATTAACAAACAAGATGAATAATTGAGGCTTCAGCACAGCATACCACTGGTCACATTCTGTCAATTTGATTACTTGCCCATTGTCCATACTCTGTTGTTTTCTGCTCAGTCTCTTTCCTAATGAAGTTAATAACTTCCCTTCAATTTCATGGGCTTCAATTTTAAAATTCTCTTTTGAAGGACTTTATTATTTATCTCCTGGAAGTCCATGCAAATAACTCCCACTAAAATTACCCTGTTGCCAATTTAGTTACATCTATAGAAAAGTCAATCAGATTTGACAGGAATGACAATGCTCTTTACAAATACATGCTGTTCTGTCTGATCAATTAAAAATTTTCAAGATGCTGCTGCTTCTGCTTACCCCATCGGGATGCCATGGCATAACTGAATCACTCTTAGTAATCCTTAGTCACCAAGGATGCTACATAGAAAGAGTAATTTCTGAAAATATTTGACTAATTCATGATGATTATGATCTTTACCATCAACCCCTGCTGTGGCAACTGCTCCTTCAGATCCTCAGTACGTCTCGTCTACTTTCTGCTGGAACAAATTCTGATTTAATTTAAGGCCAGAAAATAGACATAGGAGTTTGTTCTGCCCAAAGGATTTAAAGACAATTGTCAATGGTGAAGATTCTTCATCAAGATTCAGGTTTCAGTGGCCAATTATAATATCAAGTTTGCTAAAAAAAACCTTTACCCTAAATATATTTGTGTGATGTTTTGCTGCATTGGCATAAGGTAGTGATTCCATTTTGTTGGTTGATTGAGATCAATTGGTTCTGGGCAAACCTGGAGCCACCCATGAGCCTTCTATCTTGTCATAAAAGAACTTACCCGACCTATAATCTCTGTGCCTTTGGCAATCACTTCCTTCCATTTCTTGGAACTCTCATTCAAGTTTTCATTTTTGTTCTGTTAGTATTTAAAAGTTTCTCTTCTGCCCACAAAATAGTGCACTGACTCTTTATTAAAGCAAACAACTACGGATCTGGAGTTCTGAAACAAATACAGAAAATATTGGTGAAACTCAGCAGGTCTGGCAGAATCTGTGGGAATAAAGCAGAATTTACGATTTGAGTTCAGTGGCTCTTCATCAGAACTCTTCATCTGATGAGAGGTCACTGGACCCGAAATAGAAACTCTGCTTTCTTCCCACGGACGCTACTGGACCTGCTGAGTTTTGTCAGCAATTTCTGTTTTTGTTTCTGCTCTTTTGGCTTCACTAGTGCTTTCTCAAAAGCTGTTGAATGGTAGGTGTCCCTTTTGTTTCGATTTCTTACACAGTCATAGAGTAATACAGCATGGAAACAGACCCTTTGTGCCAACCAGTCCATGCCAAACATAATCCCAAACTAAACTGGTCCTAACTGCCTGCTCCTGGCCCATATCTCTCCATATCTTTCCTATTCATGTACTTATCCAAATGTCTTTTAAACTTGTAATTGTACCCACATCCACTTCCTCAGGAAGTTCATTCCACACGTGTACCACTGTCTATGTAAAAAAATTGCCCCTCATATCTGTTCTAAATCTCTCCCCTCTCAGTTTAAAAATGTGCCCCTAGTCTTGAAATCCCCCATCCTAGGGAAAAGACAACTCCCATTAACTCTATTTATACACCTCATTATCTATGACAACATAACTAGTTCGATTTAACATCAGATGGAGTTGTGTGTTTATTGCTGAGATCGTCCTTTTGTTTTTGAATGATTTAAATTGTTTCCTCCCTCTTTGGGATTTTACTAGCAGACCGCAGCCACTGTGTTATTTCTTCTGGTTGCTAGAATGGTAGCTCATGAGAAGTGGTGCCTTCTAGATTTCAGTGCTGCAGCCCAACCATTCACTGTCTCAGTATAAAGTACCTTGTGTTATGGAGGACCTTATATCCAATTCTTTAGACAATAATAGCTGGCAGATTAAGTGGTTTATGAAAAACAGAGCAAAAATTGCAAAAGAGTCTAAAGTAAATTAGTGAAAGAACATAACAAAGTATCATATAGTGCCTTTATGATCTACTTGGCAAATAGGAATATAGTGTAAATGATTAAAATTAGAGAATTAGAGATCTAGATGTAGTTCATATATATGGTGGTTAGACTTCATCATAAGAGTATGGGTGGACTTTATGAATTAATCCTTCATTTACTGCAACAACAGCACACAGAAGTTACAATTTCACATCCATATTATGTAGAAATGAGAATATTAATTCAGACAATGGAAAATAGAGACTGAAAATATGACCACAAATTTTCTGAGTGCGAATCAGATTTCATCTGGAGTATTAGAACAGAATTTTCAATCCAAAGAATAATACCTGTGTCGTTTGTTTTAAGTGTGCTGCAGCTAAATAATTGAGTAAAAATTATCAATTGTTTTATTTTAGAGGCCAACCAAGCCAGAGAGGTGTGAAGAAGTTGGAGGGCTAATGTTGCCTTGTGAAGTCATCGTCTGTAATGAAAAATACAGTTATTCCATACTAATTTATTTTACTATAATTAAGCCAGAAAATTATTGCATGCTTAGTTATCCATGAATCTTATGAAATACTTACGTTGCTGGCAATAGTAGAAAGATAAATATTTCACAATTCTAAAACTAAAATTAATTTTTTGTAGGTAATCCTTTTTTCAGAAACTGCAGTTTTCTATTCTATTATAATTGTTTCAGAGTCAGATGGTCTACTGAGTCATAGAATCGTACAGTACAGAAGAAACCATTCAGCCCATCAACTCTCCACTTCCAAAAAAGTACACCGCTACCTGCAGTAGTCCCACTTTCCTGCAGTAACCTGGAATGTTATGACATTCCAAATGTTCATCCAAGAACTTCTTTAAAGGTTATGAAGCTACCTGTCTCAACTACGCTTCAGCACATCCTGCCTGGCTCATGATCAAGTTCAAAAATATGTGAAAGGGCAGGTTGTTGCTCTTCTAAAGTACTAATAGAACATCTTCAATTATACAAAATGTGTGTATTAGTAAAGATTGTATGTCAATCAGCCTTATATCCGAACAAACACTTACCCGGTTTAAATTTGGTTGAGTGCCTTGATTCCTCCCTCAAGTAAGCTTTCAGAGACCAACCAAGCAGCTAATCATCATAAACTTGAACAAGATTTATGTCCCTGAAGCCAATTTTTAACTTAACAGTTATGTATCAGCCTCACACATAAGATTGAGGAACCAATTTGAAAACTAATCCTTGGGAAAAAAATATTGTCATCTTCACAGTTATCTTAACGGTTATGTTAATATATTTGCTAAATTGATGCATCACCTTGTGGTTCATGAAACATTAAGAAAGCTATTGTGTTTGCTGACTCAAATGACACAACTGATAACTGGGTGCCTCTTAGAAAATTACTTAGAACACATTCTCTTCATCTATTCAATATCAACCTCATATTAAAGAACAAAGTTATCCATAATTATTTAGGATGCCCTGAGCATATCTTACTTTGTCTGATATAACAAATCCTCTCCAGAACGGTCAGGCGGAGAGTTATTATTAGTGAGATACTCATTGGCCCTCTTCAGATATTGTCCAGTTATAGCTGTTTTAGTTAACGCTTACTGGTATCGGACAAAGTGCAATTTTAAGAAAAGCGTGCTGCGGCAGTGAAGCCAAATTGCATAATGATGGTTTTTATGCAATGACATTGAAAGAATAAGAACTGACATTCAACACTTGTTTCATATGAGCACGCAATTGCAGCAGCAGTGTTCAGATGCCTAGACCACAGGATGCTAACCCTTTAAATATATACGATGGGAATTAGTAGGCTTCAGGCTCATTCCCTGATGAGCACCCATGCAGTAACTGCAATCATTGCTTTCCAGCAATTATTACCTAACTAGTTTTTCAAAAGTAACATTTTAAACATCAGGTTTTTGCTGATGTACCATAAGTGAGATTATATTTAGTGATTCATTGGTCTCATCTACAGTATTTCTATTAGTCAAATGTAGCATCCAACTCATGATAATTAGATTAAGACACAGCTCCTGATATATTGCTTTCATCTTCCAAAGTAATTTATTCTATGGCCTGTAAATTGTACTGTGGAAATTACATTGATCCATATTTAATGTTTCTTTGTCTTTCATTTTAGCTGATCTTTAATTCTAAAGGACTTTAAAAATTAATAATAATTTTAAAAAACTGGACAAAGAAATATAACATGAGTACTTAAAAAAAAAATCATTAGTGTTGTATTATGATAGGGCACATAGGATTTTTCAACATATATGCCTGGAAACAAACAGCAGAAATTTCCTACAAGGTTATAGTTCCTTGGTATTCTTGCTTTGGCAGAAATTCAGCAAAGTGTTTATTTATATTTGTAAATGGAGGTTCCATATTGGTGCTAGAAGCCAGCTTTAATTCCCACTGTTTAAGGTAGTGTGGGATTAAATGGTGTCAAAGCCAAAAAATGTGAATTTGATGGATATCTATGTACTTTGAAGGAATAGAAGTTTTTCACAGGAAGGTTTAATAATGTGGGTAAAACTCATGATAGACGAATTAAATTGTACATTAATCTGTGGAAGCATATTCCTCATTTGTTTCTGTTTTAGACATGGCTAGTCCAAATTTAGAATTCTTCATATTATTTGTTATACAATTGCCACAAACTTTATAATTTTTTTATGGAAACTTACGTTGAATGCATGATTTTTCATTACTCACACCGAATTTTTAATTGCCCATGTAAAGTGAAACGGCTGCATTGGGATTATAAACGTTTATTTCTCATTTTCACCAAACTCTGCACTGTGATGCATGAAGCTAAGAAACTTAGTATTTATAAAGTACCATCCTTCACATAAACTTCGTTACTTTTAATGCCATGTTTAAAAAGCATGGACCACAGAATTCAACTCCTTCATACCAGCGATATCAGAGATAAGGCAGCTGTTTGACATGAAAAATAATGGGTCAGGCTGATCATAGCCACTTCCTATGAGGGTGTGTTGATTGTCATGTTTTTGAGGGAGATAATATGGACATGTGCTGGGACTATACAGGCAGATCATGACTGTTTTCAATGCTGACGACGCGATCTGAAACAATATTCTCTCTCAAACTGAGGCTGAATATGATCCAGCTACTTGTGGATTTCCAATCAGTGCTATTTAAAGCTAGCATTTTCCAAATGGAAGGTTAGTTTTGTTACTAATACAAAGTTTAGAAGACTGTTATGTTTTGGGACTGTCTTTTTAATTGATGGTAAAAATGGAGAATTGAAGGGTTTATCATGGCCTACTCTGATTTCTGCCCAAAAGTAAGCTTTGATGGTTTGGTTGCTGTAAGCAATAGAGGGGACCATGTCAAGAGACTTGTTGAGGAGGAACAAGATGTTCACACCAGCCAACAATGGCATCTGTGCTGACTGTAGATAGAATGTTAGTTCCCAGGTCTCACAGAGAGGTGCTGGGAATATTAAATGTAAAGAATTGTACTTCATGCTGCTTATTTAATTCCAAGACATAATGGGACTGGGGAACAAGAGGATAGCTAATTAGCATTTCTACCTGGATACAATGACCGTGTGATTCATTTGGTGATGGAAAAAGCCCTGGAAAGCTTTTATGGGATTGTTTTGTAGGCTTTCCTGGGATAATCTCTGAGCCTCACAGACACAGGTTAGTCTGTAAGAATCTGAGAAGGGAGTGGGAGAGAAAAGGAGAGAAAAAGAGAGAGCACAGAGAGATAAAGGCAGCTAGTCCTGCCCAGAAGAAGAGAAAATGCTGACAATGGTGTTCAACACAAATAATGTGGATGGGAATTTACACGTCAATAGAAGAGATCAATTTAATAATTATTTAAACAAGGCTGCAAGATTTGCCTAGATAGAATGTGCTTCCAGTATAACACGCATAGTGAAAGCCAATTCTGGAATGAGAAGCAAAATGTCTGCAAAAGGAAAGAAGGAAGCATGTCATCGAGAGCAGAGAATAGCTTTGGAATAGCTTCGGCAGCATAACCTGCAAACAGAGAATTAACTTTGAATTTGATCCTGCATTCTGACTGTAACAGCGAGCATGCAGGTTCCCAGAGCTCTCTGCACATCTTGCCAGGGTCACTGATGCAAGTTTACAACAGGGAGTACTTGTTTGAAATTAGGGTGTGGGGAAGATGCTAAAAAGTGAAATTATTAAATTTGTAGCCAGCCACAGTCAAAAGCTTGCGCTGGGAGAATGAATTCTGAGCTTACAGTCACTGCTTTGAATGTCAATATTGACTTCCTTGCTGTCAGCCTTTTCTGCAACTTGGGTGCTGAAATAACATTACAGAAGTTGGTATCCTGTCACCACGTTACCCTTTATTTATGTGTGGAGAGTCCTTGACACTGATTTAGCTTCCTCAGGACGACCTCTCAGAGTGAACAGGATATCTGTTTATAGCTGTAAGCCAGGGCTCCATGATTAGATCAGATTAACAGCCCCAATCAGCGAACTCATATTCTATGAGGTCCACCTGGTTGACTTTATTACAGTCATTACATCCCTCCCCCTCTGAGTCTGAGGCCATAGGCCATTTCGTTTTTTTTTTGCAGCATTTTAGCACTGGCTCAGGTTTCTCCAACTCTGCCTCTGATAAAGGCGGCATGTAATGCACAGTAGCTTGCCTCTTGTGCTTGGAGCATCTGGGAAGAAATTAATTTTCCTCTTCAGGTGGCAAAGTCATCGAGGCAGCGATATCCGCTGTATCCATCTCAGATTCTGAGGTATTTTCAATGCTTGATGGAGAGGGAGCACCCCACTGATTCTGGAACAGTCAGAAAGGCAATTGAGGAGTCAGGCATATTTTGCTCCCAGCCGTTTGCTAGTTTGCAGCTTTCATACGGTCCACGTGTTTGTTCAGGTCTATCGCACCTACCCGAACTTTATACGTCACTGGACCTGACCTCGTGTTGTCCAGGCACTTTGAGCGGACGTCTATAATGACTAAGAACATTGATCCCATGAAAGCACCTTCATATTTGACATATAATCGAGTCCAGGGTTTACCTGGCCATTCCCACGAATTTGGGGAAGCTGCTGGAGATAACTTTTGGCCGTGTTGGCACTCTGGGCACTGCCCCACCAATGCGGCCACATCTGCACCCAATCCTGGCCACCAGGCATAAATGCTCATAAACATCTTCATTTTAGTAACCCATGGATGACCCTGGTAGAGTTTAGCCAATACCTGCCAGCGACATTTGCTCAGGACAATCACTCTTGCACTGCATAATAATATGCCGTTCTCTGTGATCTGGTCTCTCCGAGCCCAAAAAGGTTTCAATTCTGGTTATGATGGCCCTTTGGATTCCCCCATCACTGCCAACTGTTTCGGTTTTGCCAGGACCGGATCTTTCTGCATCTAAAGTCTGATATTGCAAACTGTGACTGGAAGTGTGTCCAGAAAATTTAAAACCATTACAGATTCTTCCAGTGGCTGTACCACCAGTGGTGTATCTGCCAGTAGGAGGCAGCTCAATACATCTGCATTTGCTACTTGGCTTCTGGGACAGCGTTCCAACTTGTAATTATAGGCACTTAATATTAGAGCCCACTGCTGAATTTGGCCTGAATTTATGGGCAGCATTGCCTTGTTCTCTTTAAGTAGACCTAGCAGGGGTTTGTGGTCCATTATTATCACAAATGTATGTTCACAAATGTATTAGTGGAACTTCCTGATTCCAAATATGACTGCCAAAACTTCTTTCTCTATTTGGATATGTATTTATGCTCCGCATTAGCCAAAGTCCTGGAAACATACACTACCGACATTCCTTTCCATTAGGCCACCTATGAGATAATACTAACCTGATGCAGTACGAGGAGGCATCCCATGTCGATATCAGAGCTTGCGTGGGATCATAGTGTGCCAACACCTTAGATGATAATAGATGTTTCTTCACTTTCCTGCTATGGCTTGGCTATGTGACCATTTCCAAGGTTGACTCTTTTTAAGATTTGATGCAAAGATGCCAGGATGGAGGCCAGGTTATGTATGAAATTTCCACAATAGATCACCAGCCTGAGGAAAGACCTAAGTTCCGGTACAGATGTGGAAACTGGGGTACATTTGATTGCCCTCGCTTTATTTTCCAACAGGGGTAAACCAGTCATCCACGTAGATCACGTAGAAACACATTTTTCCCTTCTAAGGCATACACTCAACTGGAAGAAACGTCTAAGGGCTATGCCCAAATTCTCTCAGTGCTCCTTATTGGTTTTCCCCTTTATTAGCGCTTCAACTAGATAAATGGCGACCTGGGGTAGATCTTGTAAAATGCTCTCCAAATATTGCACAGACTTACTGATATTCCACATGACAATCTTGTATGTTGGCATAAACCCTTATGTTAAAGCCATGTTGATAAAGCCAGTTGTAGTGCCTGTTTGAAGTCCAGATGGGCTTCAGCTAGTTGGTGCTTTTACATGACTACATCATTAATCCCAGCCTTGTTGCCACTAAAATAACTCCACAGAGACTGGTATCCCGTCATCAAATCACCCTTTTTTTACACATGGACAATCCTTGACACTGATCCAGCTTCCTCAGAGCCAGCTCTCAGAGTGAACAGAACCTCTGATATTCCTGTTTATTTCTGCCAGCCAGGGCTCGCTGATTGGATCAGAATGACAGCCCCAATCAGGGAACTCATATTCTATGAGGTCCACTTGGTTGATCTCATTACAATCGCTATGGGTGCAGCTTATGAAGCTGTAACCTAAAGCACCAGGACCCACACCAACAGCTGCAGCAAGAACAGTAGTAATAACTGCTCCCTGAATATTTCATTCCACAGGGCAGAGGTAATGGATGGAGAGCTGTCGGGCCAAGGAAGTCTTATCTCCAGCACAGATCTGCAGGTAGAGGGTGAGCTCTCTCAACATAACAGATCAATAGCACTTAGCAGACTCAGACTTTCACAACAGACATCTGCAGCCTCCCAGAACTAGGCACTTTTTCGTAGAGGGCCAGGTGCGTATGCGATGCCAATAAATATAAATGTCACCACAGCCTTGAACTTCTTTATCTCAAGGTATTTCTGGGGCTATGCTACACATATCTCAGGATTTTTCAATCTGCTGGTACAAGGCATAATCCAATCACCAATATCTTGTTTTCCAAAGTTGACACTTGTGTACACTTTGCTATGGATGATCTGTCAAACATAGACAATCACCATAGTAACTGAATTCCCATAAGTGCACCAACTCATTGATTGCAAGAGTTTTCATTAGACATAAGTGCCACGCTAATACCATCTTGCTAGTTTTTTGACCACCAGCCAGTGATCATGCCTGTGTGCAGTAGATAGCTAGAGAGCTGTCATGATTTATTCATTCTATAGCAGTAACATCTCTCACAAGCTTTGTCTTCTCTACAAAGCCTCAGCAGCTGACTCCTATGAATGGAGTGGTTAACCTCTGAGTACCTTGGAGCCGACTTCTGCAGGAAACCCTGTTGGTGAGCCAAACAAAAGATTCACCAGGAGCTACATCACCACGAGGCCCATAATAAAACACTCACTGGGTTTGTCAAGATGTGCGTTGATGTCAGGGATGATCTGGAAGCACTCTACATTTTGTCCCCTCAAGTGTTTCCAAGTTTGTTATGACACATCATGACTCATTGCGGCATAACACATCAGAAATCATGACCTGTTAATTTCTTGTTTTTCCTGAAGTCATCATAAAAGTTAAAGATTTTAAAAGAAGTATGCAATGTCACCAAATGACCTGATTTTCAGACTCAGGCTGACAGAAAGCATGGACCAGGTTTCTGTAGTTATCATAGGTAAATAGATTCTAGCTACAATTAAACTAAATTAAGTAAATTTTACAAATTAAAACTCTAAAGATCTTCTAAGCTTCCCTTTATAGGCACACAGACAGGCAAATACAAACAGAGAAAAAGGAAAACATAAGTGAAGGTTTAATTGGGAAAACAGTTCCATAGACTTTGTTCACAGGATCTATTAGGTTGATTCTAACTGACCTGAAGGCTTCTCCTTTCTTTTCTGGAATGCTTCCACTGTTTTGAAAGAGGCACCAGGTAGCTGTTTCACTGATGAAATGTCTCTGACTAGGCCAATATAGTAACAACTTCCAGCATCTACTGAAAGGAAGATAAGCTGGCTTTCTTCAGATTTAGTGTAGCTTACTACAGAGAACTGACAGAAAGCTTTTGGGTGCTGTAGACCTGTTGGTTTCTCTTCTGGTCTGAGCTAGTTTCTTTCTGTCTTGGTCATGGTTCAAGGTGCTCAGATACCTACAATCAACTATGTGGTTGTTGGGAGGCAGAGGACCTTTGTCATTGATAACTCGTCCCTAGTCCACAAATCAATCATCTTCACTTGTTAATACTGCCTCAGGTTCAGTTTGTCTGCACTTTGCTGGGACCCACGGCTATACAAACAGAGATTACAATAACTATCAAATTCCTTGCTTTCAAAACATGCAACCGTCCTTGTAGATTGATGAGGTTTTAAAACTGATCTTTCTCATCTCCGTCCACTGTTTTAAAAAACGTAAAAATAAATTAACATGGTCATTCCAATAGTCTACAAATTAACCATCACACCCCTGTGTTTCTAATACCGTTCACCTGAATGATACTGTTCAGGATAAATAGAGGATAGAGCAAAGTAGAGATAATGGAAATGAGGAGTTCAAATAAAGTATTTTATTTATTTAAATAAATATCAACATAACACATTCAAATTGTTTTACACACCAAGTTGAATTCCTTGTAGAGCAATCAAGTCTTTCACATCCACTTTCTATCATTCCTATATGATGCAACTGTAACATTTCCACTGAGCAAGAGGCAGAGTGTTATATTCCCCTGTTCTAATGCATGAGCTACTCATGGCAGAAGTTTGCTGAGTTCTGGAGCCTGTAATGACTTACCAAAGTTTGTGACACCTGTTGAGAAGCAGGAGGAATAATGCATGGTTCTGTCCAGGGGTGAATGGATTATATCTAAGACATTGGGGCACCTTGAGAAGAACCTCACTTCCCTGTGCTCTTTCTCTATTTTCCCACTTATCCCACTTGCACTTTGAAGTAAGCAAAAAGCTTGGACCCCTCAGTTGTATGTCAGTATGGAGTTGCGTGAATCATCAACATTGTCTAGCTGAGCAGAACTTAAACTGTGCAGCATCCCTTAATGGGGGCTACATGCTGACATCACTGTCTCCAGCACTTGTTCGTGTTCACATGTACTGTCCAATCTATCTATCTCTAAAATGTATGTTGCTGTGCTACAGAGTGTGCAAGATTCATGGGACAGTGCATCTCAAAGTGTTTGTTCTTGCTCTTAGGACCACTTGATTTAGCCTTTCATTAACTTCTAGCTCCCTCCATCACTAGCAAAGGACCTATGGGAGATAAAAAGTATGAGTTATTGCTAGCACTGAAAAAGTGCACAATATATTTTAGTTACCAGCAACATTCGTTCAACCTGGGTGACTGCTAAGTGCTAAGTGGCAATGCATCAATCAAATGTTGCCAGCGGATCTCTGTTTCATCCTGCACATCTCCAGGGTATGCTCCTTGTGGCCAGGATAACAATAGCTGCAGATCCACCCCCAGCTGTAATCCTCTCCCTAAAATTGATTGCTCTCTTCAGCTGCACTGGGAGAAGGCAGACCTGTGAGATCAAGAATTGATGGAGAGAGGAGGCGAGGACAACATTTGTGGAGGGTTAATATGGGGTATGGGTGTTGAGATTGCACAAATGGGAAGGTGATCATGAGTGTTAGTTTCTCAGACCGGGTTCTGAAGAGGAGCCCGGAGCAAGAGGAATGCATGGAGGTGCATGATGAGATGGTCTGAGAAATGTTGTGCAGCAGAATGCACAGTGACAGTGTGGGGATAGGCACCTGAAGGTGTTACACCACTCACCTTTCCTAGCTTCCTGAGGTCTTGGATCCTCTTGCTGTGTTGTCTCCAACCCTCAGGGAACTCCAGATTAGTGCCAGAGACTTGGATCGGGTATTATTCCCAGGTCTCCTTTCCAGTTGTATGTTTGCCGTAGCTAAAAAAATCAATGTCTAATTCAATTATTCTGAATCCTTGTGGTCCCTTTAAATAAACATCCTATCTTTGACTGATTATTAACTATAATCCAACCTCCATTTCCCAATTGGACAGTAAATCAGGAGGTGAGATACAAATGTCATGAATCAAGCATGCTCCTGACTAATAGCCTCCCTGCCGATGGTCTGCTCAAGATTATCTGCTCAAAGTTGGTCCATTCTCTAAAGATTCTATTCAATATGTTCACTACCTGAGCTTCACCAAGGAGCTGGGCATAGGTAGCGGCACCGCTTGGAACTTGATCTGCAGCCTTGGAAGAAGTTAGCAACAGTCTAACTGTCGGCATGGAGGCGATCATGGCCCTGAATCTTTCATCAGCAAACCCTTCAGGTTGGAGCATCTTATAGTTTGCCATCTGATGGTTACAAAAAATCTATACATTGGAGAGAAGATTGCACTGTCTTCTTGTAAGTAAAGAGAAGCAAGAGAAACAGGCCTGGAGATTTTCCAGAATGCTGGCCTGCCGATGGTATAGGCAACTAGCAACCTGACACTTGTGGACATGTGAGCATTGCACCACAATGTGGTTGCAAGAGGCATCATTCACTCAATTTGCAGTTGGTGTGCGATGACACTGAGAAGGTTAAGATGGGGAATGCCTATTACCCTGACAACAGGCATAAAACTTTCATCTTGAGCAAGATTAAAGATGTAAAAATATTTGACCGCCATCCTGATTCGATATGTGGCTACGCAGAAACAAAGGCTATCTGTTGTATACGCAATTAATAGCTAACCTCCACAAACACATCATACACTCAGAACCATGTCAAAACAAGGAATGCTATTGAGTAATTGTGCTGCAACCTAATGGGGAGATTTATTCCAACCAAAAAAGATTCCACACCTTCAATGTCGAGCTGCTGGATGGGCATATGCCAACCAACACCTGGGAAGTTGACAGTTTGTCATAACGTCTTCATTCTGCAGTACAATGTATAAACTGCACTTCAGCCATCCCAATGAACCAAATGATGATTACTGGGTGATAAGGACCATATACTGGCCACATGATGGATGACTAATGAGGAACCGTATCCAGAGTGGAGATCATCCATAAATGAAATTCCTATTGCTTGCCCATGAAAATATAATAGAGCAGAACACTGATATGCTAAAATGATGTTTCCCTGAACTACTCTGTAAGAGCCCAGCAGTACTTGGAAGAGCAGGTAGCAAGATTCATGATAATCTGTACGTGCAGCACAACCTCATCCTTATGAGGGCACAGTTCTTCTTGCCAGTTGCTCAGCTCAGCTGATGAGTAGAAGCAGGAGCAGGAAGAAGAAGAAGAATGTTAGAGAGGGAATCATCAGCAGAAACCTTTTGGTCTGGCTCTTCATAAATGACTCATCCATTGCAACATGAGGGTTTGCTACTTGCAGTGCAGAATTCTTGGAATTCTTGGAGAAAATCTTGGAGACCATTCTCTCCCATGTTGTGCTATGTTTGAATATTTCCAAAGGCAGAATCAAGTTTTAGAACAAATTCCATCACCTGTTCCAGTCACAATATTTTACTGATTGACTTTAACTGGTGCTAGCCCCTAATGACTTTGGACCATGTCTGAGGTGGGAAGCCATGCAATAGTACATTTGGCACTGGTTTTATTCTACAATCATGTTAAATAGTAGGCAATACAAACTTGACACGTTATCTACCTCAGAAACAATAGTTGTACTTTATTCCTGCATTCCTCTCTCTATGCCCTTTGTTGAAGACTATTAAAGTTTACCACCATGGAAATTAAAAAGAAACAAAGTAAAGAGATATGATCAAATGCCATGCTCACTGAGAACCCAGTTAAATAGAGAAAGTAAAGAGGAGAACCAAAGAAGAAAATTAGATGTTAAAGGGAATGTATGAGGATAGATTAACAAATATCATGAAAGGGGCTCAAATGTCTTGAAAAAACACTTAAATAGTCAAAAGGAACCCATTGAAAGACGACTACTAATTAAGGACCAAGACAGGGATTTTTTCTGTAGAGGCAGTGAGCATACCAAATGAATGAATTGCATCAGTCTTTACTAAAGAAGAGAATGCTGTTAATGCCACTGTAAAAGAGGAACTGGTAGAAAATTAGATTGAAATAGATAGTTGGGAGATGCTTAAAAGGTTGACAGTGGTCCAAAGGTGAAACATAATAGTCCAAATAGGATGCTGAGGGATGTAAAAGTGGAAATAACGGAGCCTCTTGACACACTCTTCTTATCCTTCTTGGATATGGGAGTGCTGCAAGAGAACAGGAGGATTGAAAATGTTTACCCTTGATTAAAATAGTGGGAGTGATAAATCCAGATCCTATAGACTGCTTAGACTAACAGTGATTCACTTCAAGTAAAATATTCACAAGATGGATCCCCTATACTCTATTATACTCTACAAAACCTCGATTTTTAAAATTTCACCATTTGTTTCTGTAGCAGAAGAATGATTGGAATATTGATAAGAGAATAAAAAATAGATTGTAGAATATAGAATTTGGTCTTGCTCTTGGATTTACTAGATCACTCAACTGAATTGCAAATCTTTGCAGCAAATTGCTATTCTATGCTACAAGTCATATTCTATAGCGAATGTCATATTTTTAGACTTTTTAATTACTTTGGAGATTATAATTTGCAATTACCATGAAGATGAACCATTTATTAAATAAATGAAAAATATTGCAGCTGTGGTCCTATCCTGCCTGTAACATTGCTATATTATATGTTATATATTATATATATATAATATTTGATATTATATATAGTTATATATATCACCCTGTGATCTCTCACGTTGAGCACAAACATTTTGGAATAGAAGTATTCACTTGATTAGCTTGATTTAATGGTCATTTTTCTGTTCTTGCCATACTTCATGCACCAATTTTTTGGTGTAAATTTCTATGTTCAGGTTTGAATTTGAGCTGCATTTGTAAACTTGTCATGACTGTTGAATGTTCAAGTGCTTGTGAGGAGATATTGCAAATTTGTAGCGGTGTGACACAGTAAAATCCAGAACTTTAATTACTGGCCATGGATTGAAAGAATCAGCAATAACTCTGCCTCATCATCACCATCATTGGTGGTCCCTCGTAGATGAGGATGGCTCTCTCCCACTCTCAGGGTGAGTCTATAGTTGGATGTATAGACCGATGCGGCTTTCACAGGTTCTATTACACTTGGGGCAAAATATGGTCGTGGGAAAGCGTGGGTGCCGCTTTGGTGTGACAGCGTGCACCTTTTGCTGTTTTCGCCTGGCTTCTGCTTTTTTCGAATGGCAAGTCTCAAGGTGGTCATTGACTTCCTGGATGCTCCTCCTCCGCTTTGGACGGTCTTGGACCGGTGATTCCCAAGTGTCTGTGGGAATGCCGCAGTTTGCCAGTGAGAGGCATTGAGGGTAATACTGAAGCACTTCCTCTGTCCACCTGGGTTCTGCCAGCCATTTCGGAGCTGGGAGTAAAGCACCTCCTTGGGGAGTCTTACGTCAGCCATACAGACAATGTGCCCAGCCCATTGTAGTCAATCAAAGGTGGTCAGTGCCTCAATGCTGGAGTTGCTGACCTGGTCAAGAATGCTGGTGTTGGTGCGTCTTTCTTCCCAATGAATTTGCGGGATCTTGTGCAGGCAGCGATGGTGATACTGCTCCAGTGCCTTGAGGTGTCTGCTGTAGACAGTCCATGTCTCAGAGCCATAGGAGGGCAGGAACCACCAAAGCTCTGTAACCATGAGCTTGGTGTCGGATCTGATGTTGCTGTCCTCAAACACCCTTTTCCTCAGGTGGCTGAAGGCTGCACTAGCACTCTGGAGATGGTGCTGGATCTCTTCCTCAATAGCTGCTTTGTCGTGTTGGCCAAAGCAACTCTATCTGGAATAAGTGCTTAAGGATCAAGGATAAATTGTTAGACAGGAATTGAGAGCAATTAGTCATCCCTGCAAATGAGTTAAAGCAGCATAAAACAAGCAGTTTCCTGGGAGAGAGGAGGTAATGTGATAACCCGCTGCTTTGGGACAGAGGGTAATTGAGACTGCCTGTAGAAGGAATGTCCTGAGGTAAAGGGGATAATTGCAGGAAAAGTTGTGTTCTCAGAAAGACATTTAACACGAAATGTAACAAGGGATATAGGGAGCTAGTTCTGCTAAGAAGGCAAGGTACACCCTGAGGACTCCAGAATTATAATCAATGTCGGGACTGAAAGAAACTAATAATGTCACACCACAAACTTGAAAAATAGAATTGAAAAAGGAAAATTGTATGAGAATTCAATACCAGGAATCTTCAGGGGCAGAAATTCAAGAACAACACTGCACAAGGATTGAACATTGAACGCATCCAGAGACAGACACTGTTGGTTGGAATTGTTGCTAAATTCCAAAATTAATCGGGTAATAGCTAAGTTGGGTTGCAAGGTTTACCTTGCTTACCTGAGGGCTCTTATTTTGGTTGCTACATGCAATAAAGTTTAATTAATTGTTTCAGTATTTGATTATCTGTGAGACTTCTTACCAAGTTGTCCAATTATATGTAGCTTGTGGTAATTTACCCACAACAATGGCAACTCAGTTACATCTTGATTTTTATTTTTCAATTTTTTTTCTGTTACAGTTTGTAAATTGCAACCAAATGTTAGAGATGAAACTATTATTATTCATCCACTTTCTTCAGTATGTTGACAGAAAATGCTTCTTTGTCTTCCAGAGACAGCCCATGGTGTAAATAAGAACTTGTAAAGACCAAATCCAGATATCAGATAGAAACAGTTGCGTGCGGTACATCATGGAGATGAAATGTTACTATTTCAATCATGTACTGTCAAAAATCCCCTCTGTTATACAATAACTGCTTTCTATAATGCATCAAAGGAAGAAATTATGACCACAGACTTTTATCTACTATAGTTTCCATGTAGGCTTGCACTGAAATCTATCGAATAATTAATATTCTATTGTATATATTTGGTAAAGCACGTGGTAAAAGTAAATTGTACAAATAAACAAACTGTTTTAATAAGATACCAAGACTGTTATAAAGCATCAGCATTCTCCTTCTTATCTCAAATTTTTCCGTACTGAAATGTATAAGATCACCAAAACTAATAGATTAATATTCTTTTCTATTGAAGTGGTCATCAAGGACAATTTATTTTGAAAACACAAACAAACTAGGGAATTAAAGTGACTACTGAATAAATGGCAGGATTTGTAGAGTATTCATAAATTGGGATGTGAAATTGTTATGATCCTTCAAAACATATTTTTCTCTTTTTCTGGTCCAGTTCAAGTTAATTTGCACTTCGCGTCACATTTCCCTTTGAAGAATAACACGGTTTTGTGTCTAGAGTATGTAGTCTTCTACTTATACCATCACGTTCTACTTCATGCTAATATATCCAGAATTCAGTAATACTCGTGCAATTACAGAACACAATCACTAATATTTTATTTTGGATTCTTTAATGGGTTGTAGGTATTACTTGTGAAGCTAGACTTTATTGTTGGTTCTGATTTGCCCTTAAACTGAATGGTTTATAAGGCCATTTCAAATTGCAGTTAAGTGTCAAAGACATTACTGTATGTAGTGATTTTAATTTGGTTAGACAGGTGGACCTTAAAAAAATGAGTTCCCTGATTGGGGCTGTTAATCTGGTCCAATCAGACAGCCCTGGCTGACAGATATAAACAAGAGTGTCAGAGGTTCTGTTTACTCTGTGAGCTGGCTCTGAGGAAGCTAGGTCAGTGTCAAGGACACATGTGTAAATAAAGGGTGACTTGGTGATATTGGCCTCTGAGGTGTTATTTCAATGGCAAAGTGAGTGGGACTAATGATGTAATCATGTAAAAGCACCTACCAGCTGAAGCCCAACTGGACTTCAAACAGGCACTACAACTGTCTTTATCATTGGAAAATGCAGCATAGTGGAGCATATAATTTGCAGGGTATTCCAATGGAAGTGGACATCCTCGCCAGTCCGATTAAGCTTGGCTAACACCACTTGAGCGAAGGCAATTGCATAGCCTCACTCGGGACATATCCTGAACAGGGGGACTCTTGGTCAGCCCACAGCAAAACCCCAAAACAAAGCCAAGCCTCGGTCAAACTGTTAAAATTTTCATCAGGATGCAGGCCAGCGTGCCTTTGCAGTTGCTGCCATAATGCGGACTCGAGATAGCAAGAATCCTACTGAACTTAATTTGAGTAAGAGAACACATAAGTCGGTATCCAGGAGACTACACACCATGGAAAGTCTACCTACATCTGGTTTTGAACAGTTAAATTGCTTAGCAACATCCAAACCAGAACCAGTCAAAATAAACGTCAGGTTAAATGGTCACCCGGTTCTAATGGAGTTTGATACCGGCATGACTGTTTCAGTGATCGCAGAACCAGTCTTTAACAAACTTTGCTCTGGATTCGAACCCTTAAGTTTGTGCAAGGCCTCAGCTAGACTGAGAACTTATACCAGGGAACTCTTAGAGATTAAGGGCACAATTTCGGGCCTGGTCTAGCAATAGACAAGAGAAATTGTTAGTTTTCAATCCATGCTATTTTCCCACTGTAATAGAGAGTTGTTGCATTCTTTGTGAAAAGATTTATTACCTTTCCCCAAGTGGATTTGTTGGCTGGAGGAAGCTAAGGTTCTGGGTGGGGTTTCATTCATTTAGAAACGTTTTGAGTTTGATGACGGGACCTGATATTGCGAATCTGTCATCTAAACAAAGCCTGACAGTTAATAGTCAATCTTCAGTGATTGCTGCATTAAGCATGGAAATAACTCTACCAGAGCCCACTTGCCAACCAATCAGCCTTCCCCTCTCATACAATATAAATTGTGCTTTCTCCTCCTTACTTGCTTTCTGGTGAATTATCCTGAGGAGAGCAAGGCAAAAAGCTTCAAAAATGTGGCTTTTTCAGCTATGCCCAATTTCTGTATTCCGATAGAATAAAAGACTTAAAATGTAAAATGTTGTCATGGGATCCTTTGCTTTGATCATTAGGAAATTTATTTCTCTTTTTAAAAGTTATCAGTCTTTAAGGGATGGTGACAATTCATTTATACAAGGAGTTTTATTGGCTCTTGGCTGCAATTTGACCACTTAATCATTTTACAATAACTGTACATCATACATACAGCTGTTTTGAGGAATTGGTGTGTTTGCACAAGAGGTTTTAAAGGAGACGTAACAACTTCCAAGTTTTATAACATGGCTTATGAGTTCTGTTTATTAGGTGGATATTAGGTGAGACAGTCTGGGGAGTGAGGGGTTAGGGTTGAGTGGGATGAGGGATATGAGAGTTGTAAAGATGAATGGGAGATTTATAGCGGTCAGAAAACCTGTAGTTTGGTGAGAGTCTTTGGATGAATATTTTTTGGAAATGGAGGCGGTTCTTCTAAGCTGCCATTTTGTCTGTCAGCAATTTTGAGGTAAAGAGAGAATTGTGGCATCAATTTCAGTCCTGATCCCTGCTTCTGATATAAAAATCCAACCCCTAATATCAAAGGTCTGAGTTATGAAATATGATTGGAAAAAATACAGGTTTTCAGTCTGGAAAGCAGATATCTTTAAGTGACATTATAAAAGTATATAAGACAGACAAAAAAAATTGACGACATGAATCAAGTAAATTACTTCACACTGAATTGAGAAAAGGATTCATGGCATTACAAATTCAAATAAACAAAAGGTTAATTTAGGATGAATACCAGAAACCATTTTACATGTTAAAGAATTGATATTTCATTCCTTAGATACAATATGAAAAAGGAATGAAATAGATTCTACAATGAATGTGGAACTTCTGGATATTTCTAGATGGATGACTCACATGGGTTAATGGCATTCCTTATTCATCATTTGATTGTGACCTTCGGATACAATCATAAGTAAACGAGGCTCAACCTACTCTCACTGATGCAAAACAAATAACCAATATAAAAAGGTAAGTACAAAGTTTCAATTCTCTCATTAATAGCCAATGATATGTACAGCTGCATGACAAATTTAAAGGCGTGATGAGGGAAGAAAAAATAATAAGCTTTGAAAACAGAGCTTGAGGCATGTCTACTGAGGATAGATGCTTGCCATTGGAATCAATTGGATAAGATTACTTTGCCCTCCTTTATCAAGTGTGTATACTTCCTTCACATTTTCAGCCCAGTGCTTGGGGTGTTGCAGAGAGAAATTATCTTGTCAGCTATGTCCTTCCTGCACTTCGAATAATCCTTTTCCTGAAAAAAAATGCCCTTAGAAGGTCAACAAAAGCAAATTACTCCTCCCCGATACAACGTCAAATATCACTGCGTACTTCAAGGACCTCTTTACAGGTGAGAAATTCTATAGTTCATACCTGATGTTCAAAACTTCACTCCACTTTCACATAGTCAGCACTGTAGCATGCCTCACAATCACATATCAAGTATTGCATACATTGCCAGCTATTCAATTGTAGAAGTTCTCCCAATGTTTCAGTGTTACAGTAGAACTTCAGAGTTCTGCCATGCAAGCGCATCTTGATGCCATGTATATTTGAAATGCAGTAATTATAGCTGTGGATACTAATGTTCAAAGGGGATTTCCCCTTTGTCCAGCAGATTATTAGAATTGCTCGGGTATAGACTCAGGGAAGGCTACCAAGCACTTCTACAAACTCAACAATGTCCAGATTAGCCAAAGAACAACAAACCTGGAAATAGAAATTATCATCATAGGAGCAGAGAGGCTGACGTTTCGGGCCTAGACCCCAAGTTTCAAAATCTCCCCTCCCCTTACCGCATCCCAAAACCAGTCCAGCTCGTTCCTGCCTCCCTAACCTGTTCTTCCTCCCACCTATCCCCTCCTCCCACCTCAAGCCGCACCTCCATCTCCTACCGACCAACCTCATCCCGCCCCCTTGACCTGTCCGTCCTCCCTGGACTGACCTATCCCCTTCCTAACTCCCTACCTACACTCACCTTTACTGGCTCCATTCCCGCCTCTTCGACCTGTTTGTTTCCTTTCCACCTATCCTCTCCTCTATCCCTCTTCTATCCGCCTCCCACTCTCTCCCTATTTATTTCAAAACCCCCTTCCCCTCCCCCCC
>NC_063340.1:53600234-53635238 GCF_021869965.1 Rhincodon typus
TTCCAACACACCCCCTCCTCCTGGACACCACCCCAAGGCCTCCTACCTCCCTCGACCTCTTCATCTCCAACTGCCATCGAGACATCAATCGCCTCAACCTCTCCACCCCTCTCACCCACTCCAACCTCTCCCCTGCAGAACGTGCAGCCCTCCGCTCCCTCCGCTCCAATCCCAACTTCACCATAAAACCCGCGGACAAGGGAGGCGCAGTTGTAGTATGGCGCACTGACCTCTACATCGCCGAGGCCGGACGCCAACTCTCCGACACCTCCTCCTACCGCCCCCTTGATCATGACCCCACCCCTGAGCACCAAACCATCATCTCGCAAACTATCCACAACCTCATCACCTCAGGTGACCTCCCACCCACGGCCTCCAACCTCATCGTTCCCCAACCTCGCACTGCCCGCTTCTATCTCCTTCCCAAAATCCACAAACCTGAATGCCCTGGTCGACCCATTGTCTCCGCCTGCTCCTGCCCCACCGAACTGATCTCCAACTATCTAGACTCCATTTTCTCCCCCTTGGTCCAGGAACTCCCTACCTATGTCCGTGACACCACCCACGCCCTCCACCTCCTCCAGAACTTCCAATTCCCCGGTCCCCAACACCTCATCTTTACCATGGACGTCCAGTCCCTCTACACCTGCATTCCCCATGCAGATGGCCTTAAGGCCCTCCGCTTCTTCCTGTCCCGCAGGCCCGACCAGTCCCCCTCCACCGATACCCTCATCCGCTTAGCCGAACTCGTCCTCACACTCAACAACTTCTCTTTCAATTCCTCCCACTTCCTACAGACAAAGGGGGTAGCCATGGGTACCCGCATGGGCCCAAGCTACGTCTGCCTCTTTGTAGGTTACGTGGAACAATCCCTCTTCCGTACCTACACCGGCCCTAAACCCCACCTCTTCCTCCGTTACATTGATGACTGTATCGGCGCCGCCTCGTGCTCCCACAAGGAGCTCGAACAGTTCATACACTTCACTAACACCTTCCACCACAACCTTAAGTTTACCTGGACCATCTCTAACACCTCTCTCCCCTTCCTGGACCTCTCTGTCTCCATATCGGGCAACCACCTAGAAACCGATATTCATTTCAAGCCCACTGACTCCCACAGCTACCTAGAATACTCCTCCTCCCACCCACCTTCCTGCAAAAATGCTATCCCCTATTCCCAATTCCTTCGCCTCCGCCGCATCTGCTCCCAGGATGAGGCATTCCACTCCCGTACATCTCAGTTGTCCTCGTTTTTCAAGGACCGTAACTTCCCCTCCTCGGTGGTCGAGAACGCCCTCAACCGTGTCTCCCACATCTCCCGCACCTCATCCCTCACACCCCGTCCACGCAATAAAAACCAAAAAAGAATCCCCCTCGTCCTCACGTACCACCCCACCAACCTCCGGATCCAACGCATCATCCTCCGACACTTCCGCCATCTGCAATCCGACCCCACCACCAAAGACATCTTTCCCTCCCCATCCTTATCTGCTTTCCGGAGGGACAACTCTCTCCGTGACTCCCTTGTCCGCTCCACACTCCCCTCCAGCTCCACCACACCCGGCACTTTTCCCTGCAACCGCAGGAAGTGCTACACCTGCCCCCATACCTCCTCCCTCACCCCCATCCCAGGCCCCAAGAAGACTTTCCACATCAAGCAGATGTTCACCTGCACATCTGCCAATGTGGTATACTGCATCCGCTGTACCCGGTGTGGCTTCCTCTACATCGGGGAAACCAAGCGGAGACTCGGGGACCGCTTTGCAGAACACCTACGCTCGGTTCGCAATAAACAACTGCACCTCCCAGTCGCGAACCATTTCAACTCCCCCTCCCATTCCTCAGACGACATGTCCATCCTGGGCCTCCTGCAGTGCCACAACGATGCCACCCGAAGGTTGCAGGAACAGCAACTCATATTCCGCTTGGGAACCCTGCAGCCCAATGGTATCAATGTGGATTTCACAAGTTTCAAAATCTCCCCTCCCCCTACCGCATCCCAAAACCAGTCCAGCTCGTCCCTGCCTCCCTAACCTGTTCTTCCTCCCACCTATCCCCTCCTCCCACCTCAAGCCGCACCTCCATCTCCTACCGACCAACCTCATCCCGCCCCCTTGACCTGTCCGTTGTCCGTGGACAGCTGTGTCGGTTTCCTAACTCCCTACCTACACTCACCTTTACTGGCTCCATCCCCGCCTCTTCGACCTGTTTGTTTCCTCTCCACCTATCCTCTCCTCTATCCCTCTTCTATCCGCCTCCCACTCTCTCCCTATTTATTTCAAAACCCCCTTCCCCTCCCCCTTTTCTGATGAAGGGTCTAGGCCCGAAACGTCAGCCTCTCTGCTCCTATGATGCTGCTTGGCCTGCTGTGTTCATCCAGCCCTGCACCTTGTTGTCTCGGATTCTCCAGCATCTGCAGTTCCTACTATCTCTGATTCAATAGAAATTATCCATTTAATTAACACTGATGGTAGGTCCTTCCTGCCATTAAATACATGTTCAGATGTTGCAAGGTCCGACACAACATTAGACAAAGTGTTAAGTTTGAAACTGGGACAGTTAAAATCAAATCGACATTATGCACTGTTTAGTGTTACAGCCTACTCACTTTGGCCCATGCTCCCACTGCTAATGACCTACTGTTATGACACAGGGATAACAAGACAACCTAATCAGCCTCACTATCACTGAATTTATAGCATAGAAAAATTAAAATATTCAATGACATTCAAAAATTCTCAATTATTCCTCATCATACTTTATGAATAACAGATCTTGGACACCAAGTTTATACCTTAAACAAACATTAACAATTTATTATCAAGAATATAACTTTAGCAGAACATGGATTAGCTATAAAGCAATCTAATAAATGTCTACGATTTAAGCCCAAACTTCTTTCATCATAAACCCCCACTCACACACTGATAGACAGACAGGCACAGTTAGGGGATGGATTAGAAAAGAAAATGAAAGAATCATATTTTGCCAGTTCTATAACTGTTTCAATGAAGAATACCAGGCTTTCATGAAATCCTTGGATGATGGGTCCTATTACAGGTACATAAGACTGTATATCTCTTCATATTTCAGGAGAAATAGATAGACCTTTAATTGGTAACAGGTTGAAGGTTTATGGAGGGTGGACAGAAAAGTGGAGTTGAGGTCGAGATGAAATCAGCCATGACTGTATCAAAGGTAGAGCAGGCTGGAGCTGAATTCCCTGTTGTTGTTCCTGGTTCTTATGTTCTTATCTTTCTTGAATTCTGAAGTCAATGCTCAAAGCAAACAGCTTCTATAGACCTCAGGAGCCTGTTATTTTTATTTCTTACCAACTGGGATCCTTTGCTCAGAACTTTTAACAAGTCGATAACTGGAGAATAACTAAAGAGATCAAAACCATAAAAAAAAAGTCACAGTCTGGAAGCTTTCAAAATAAAACTACCCCCTACTCAAAACCCAAGTAGAGCCAATTCACTCTTTTTTTTCTTTAATATTCTCTGTCCTTGGCTGGCCAGCACTGGTCCTTCCTCGATTGACCAATTCAACATCCAACCAGTTTCCAGTTCCTGAGCATAGCAACATCTTGGTAATGAAACATCTTCAGTGTTCTTGGAGCAGTAATTAAACTGCATTGTCTTTCCAAGCTAACTCCCAATAGTAAACATCTGTTTTTTTTTGTGCTGTCCTGTTTTATTTTGAAATGAGCTGTTTGATCAAAGCTCAAAGTTTAATTCTCAACTTAAACTCACAGTTCCAAACTAAAAAGGAGAAAAAAATACAAAAGAAAAATAGTGAAGATCTCAAGATTAGGAACGACAGCAGTCGGCCTGGACCCATAGCGCTGAACATAGAAGTGCTCTGCAATTGAATTCTGCAGCTGTTTAATAAATAATTCCAAAACTGTCTCATTTTCCCAGCAGAATGTTAACGCTTGGTACAGTTCTTGGAAAAGTTCAAAAAAATTTTCACACTTGGCTGGTGTGCTGCTTTCAGTTCTTACAGGCTCGTGAGTGAATTTTCAACGGCAAAGTCATGAACTTTTTTAATGAAAGACAAACTTGGAAGTTCAGTTTATGCAGTCCATAAAGTGATGCACTGTTGAACACAGTTCTTTTTTTGGTTGCAGCTGTCTTAGGAATTCCACCTGATAGAATTAACTAAAATCAGTAACCAGTGGGAGGTGCATTGACAATATTTTTGTGTACTTATTTAAGTTATTTTACTTTTTATGTTGTACATAGCTGTATAAATCCTTACTAAATGTGATACCACTCACATGATGGTTCATACTTTCTTTCAACTAACATTTAGAATCTGGAGATTATTATTAAACATGATGTTAAGCTGCCACCATTAAATACTTCCAACAGCAAATCATTATGGAATGGTTTTGGTTTGGCATCAAGAATGTGGCACAAAAATGCAAGCATTTCTATGATTAATACATGTTATTAGTTTGACATACAGTGCCCATGTCTCCACATGGGTGTAATTTCCCATCTGCAGGATGTTGGATTAGTTGGTAATGAAATAACTTCACTGTATGGCAAACATTCTCTGTGGATTTTTGAAAAGCAATGGTTGGACTTGCCATCCTTCTGAAAAGACACAAATATCATGTCTAGGATTCAGGAGGACATTGTTCACTGATGCAATGAAATCAGGCACCAGACAGGAAATTGAAAATTTCACAGAACTGTTGAAGTCATTGAAAACTTCCTCCAAATCAGTTCCCCATCTTTTGGCACAATTCAACCATTATCTCACGCTTCAAATTGAATAATTTCAGAGATTGCTCCTTGTGTATGTATTTGATTTGGGAAGAGCATAACTTGTGTTGGTCCTAATATATATTTTTCCAGTGGAAGATTTACAAAATTGAAATATCATTCATATCTCTGTATTTATGTTTCTAGACATTTTAATGAACTGGATCATGGCCTTTCCTCAAACTTCTGCTCCCTGCTTATCTTTAGTTCTATGAATCTCACCTCATAATGTAGAACTTTGCATTAAGATGAAATTTCTCATCTAAAAGTTTTTCCTGTCCTTTACAAGGAAACTTCTGCTTATTCTTTCACAATAGTCTAAATTTTCAAATTGAATGAGAAATTCCTCAGTGATGTCCTGGGATGGAGATGATTGACCTCCAACAGTTACAGCCATTTTCCTTTGTCCTCAATATAACCCTGAAGAATGGAAAGTTTTCCCCTGATTCCCATTGTCCCCAGTTTTGCTAGTGATCTATGAAGCCATAAACAATGCAACATTGATATCAGGGCAGTCACTGTCACCTTATCTCTGTGGTCCAGCTTTTTTTTTCCATATTTGGACAAAAGTTGAAATGAAATCAGGGGCTGAGTGGCCCTTGGATCAATGAGCAGATTACTGCTGAGCAAGTTTCTCTTAATAGCACTGTTGACAACCCCTTACCTCACTTTGCTGTTGTGGGTAGAATTATAGGTTCGCAATTGTTACATTGGATTTGTCATACTTTTTAAGCATAGGATATACCTGGGCAATTTTCCACATTGCCAGATAGATGCCAATGTTGTAGCTTAACTGAAATAGTTTAGCTAGGGGTGTGGCAAGTTCTGAAACACACATATTCAGTACTTTTGCCAGAATATTTTCAAGGTCCATAGCTTTTGAGGTATGCATTGCCTTTAGCCATTTCTTGATATCAGGTTGGGTGAACTGAATTGGCTGGAGACCGGCATCTGCGATGCTGGGGATCACTGGAGATGGCTAAGGTGGATCATCAATCCAGTACTTCTGGCTGAAAAGGAATCAAATGCATCAGCTTTGTCTTTTGTACTGATGCACTGGGCCCCTCATCATGATAATACAAATATCTGGAGAGTCCCCACCTTCTCTTAGTTGTTTAATTGTCCAACAATATTCACAACTGGATGTGCCAGGGCTTACAGCTTAGATCTGAAGTACTGGTTGTGAGATAGCTCAGCCATTTTTATGCATACTGTGTCTGCTATTTAGCTAATTTGTAGTTTCACCATGCTGATGCATCATTTTTAGATATGCCTGGTGCTGCTCCAGGCATGCCCTCCTGTACTCTTCATTGATCCATGGTTGAATGCCCGGTTTGATGGTAATTGTGGAGTGGGGTATATGACAGGCCAGGTGGTTACAAATTGTGGTTGAAGTCAGTTCTGCTGATGATCCACAGTGTCAAATGGATGCCTTGCTTTGAATTTCAGGATATATCCAAATTCTGTGCCACTTAGCAAAATGGTAGCATCACTCAACACTATGAGGTGCCCTCAATGTAAAGGCAAGACTTTGTCTCAATAACAGTGATGCAGTAATCACTCCTATCAATACTGTCATGGGTAGAGGCATATAAAACAGGTTGATTGTAGACTATCTCATTGCTTGCCATAGACACAGTCCAGCAGCTCAGTAGTGGTCAGTATTTGCTCAATGGTGCTATTGAGTCACTCTTGATAGTGGACATTGAAGGTCCTCATCCACAGTTAATTCTGTGTCATTGTACCCCTCAGTGCTTCTTGCAAGTAATCAGTTATCATCTCTGCTTCTACCACTCTGTGCGCAGTGAGATCCTGATCACTATCACCACTGCGTAAAACCTTCTTCCTCCTATTTTACTGGCATCTGTTTCCCAAAACTTATATCTTGGTCCCCTAGTAATTGTATCATCAGCAGATGGCAAGTTGTTCTAAGCCTATCTCATCCAAACCTTTTATAATCTTGTGTACCCTTATTAAATCTGCATTTGATCTCTTTTGTTTACCTAACCTTGTAACAAACACTGCCGCATCCTAGGGATTATTGTAGTATTCTCTGAGCCTTCTCAAGGACCCTCATATCCTTCCTAAAATGTGATGAGTAGAACTGTATGTAATATTCCAATCAGAACTGAATCAGAGATTTACAAAATAACTTCCCTGTTTTTGCATTCAGTGCCTCTCTTTATGAGGTTCAATGTCCCATATGTCTTGCTGACCATTCTCTTGATGTCTGCTGTCATCCTCAAAGATCAATGTGCATATAGCCCCAGGTCCTACACTCTCTTTAGAACTGTGCTTTTAAACCAATACTGCTTACCTCTTCAGCTGAAATGCATCACTTCATACCTCTCTGCGTTAGTTTCATAGCTATGTGTCTGCCCAATCTACTAGTCTATTTCCTGTTGCAGTTGTTTAATATCTTCCTTTTAAGTTGTCATCCCTCCAAGTTTGATGTCATCAGCAAGTTTTGAAAGTTTACTTAGTTATCCAATATCCAAGTCATTTATATAAAGTGAAAAAAAAGGCGGCAGTCCCTGTACGGATCATTGGGAAACATTGTAATCTTCCACACTGCAGTCTGAAAAATAACCATTGCCGATATTGTTTTCTGTCTATAAGCCAGTTTGTTTTATATTACTAACTTGACAATTACCCTCCTACTCCAGTCTTTTATTTGGTGCTTTGTCAAATGCTTTTTTAAAATCTATATTGACAACATCCACTGCATCCCTTCAAACTTCTCTGGCATTACATAAAAAATTCAATTAACTTAATCAAACAATCTATTTTTACATATCCATGCTACCTATTTTTAATTAACTCAAACCTCTTCAAGTGAGGAGCAAATTACTGCAGATACTGGAATCCGTACTGAAAACAAAAAATGCTGGTGATCACAATGGGTCATGCAGCATCCATGGAGAGAGAGCAAGCTAACGTTTCGATTCAAGATGACTCTTCCTCAGAGCTGACGGAGGGGAAAACATCTATGTGATAGTTTGGGGTGGGGGGGACTGTTGGGGGAGACACTGTGAAAGAGACAGCTGGAATTCCTGTCAAAGGGAAGAGCAAAACGTCTTCAGGGTGGGCATTCCTCAATGAGACGTGGCAGTTGACTAAATACAATGTAGAAGCAAATTATCACAGATGCACAACCTTCTAGACTTAATATTGAGTTCAGCACATTCTGGTTGTGAGCCCACTCCCATTTCTTCCCTTTCTTTTAGCTTTACTGGTTGTATTCTCTGTCACCATGTTCTCTCTCCCCTCCCCCCACTCCAGTGGGACTATCTGTTCTTCCCTGTTGGACAGTTAGATACACCACAGTTCTGCCATTCTCACATTCCAATTATTTAATCTGCACTATCAAGACCCTTTCTTCCCCAGCACTCCAGAAAGCTCCACCACCCCCCACTGCATAAATACTGCTCCCTCTGCACGTCCCGTCAGCTCTGATGAAGAGTCATCTAGACTCGAAACGTTAGCTTGCTCTAAGTCCATGGATGCTGCCTGACTCACTATGACCTCCAGCATTTTTTGTTTTCAATGCATCGTACGTTCTCTTTCTCTGTTTTGTCATTTCCTTTGTCTCCATTGTTATCTAACAATCCCTGGTTTTCTTCCTCTATTTCTTCAAGTTTTAATTTTTGGAGAATTCTAGAAAATATTTTCAAGAATTATTTTGAATTTACCTCTCTCTGGCAAATGACTGTGATTGAACCAGGCTGAGTGGAACTTTGATACTTACAACTGAGATGACCTTCTGACCTTATATCTGCACCAAGATCATCTATTTCCGTATCTATAACTATGTAAAACTCCACTTTTGCCTCAGTTCATCCACTGCTGAAGGCTTCATCTTGCCTTTTAAACCTCAAAACTTGACTATTCAAACACAATCCTGGCTGTCACCCTCAGTATTATCATTCACGCCTTGGGTTCATTCAAAATTCTGCCGCCAATATCGAAACTCACACTGACTCCCATTCATCCATTTCCCTTACATTGTTGAAATACACTGTCTCTTTGTTAAGACATGACTAAATTTTAACATTCTTGCTTTCAAATCCCTGCATGATCTCACCACCCACTGTAAGTGTGATCTTCTGCAGCCTCACAGTTCCCCAGGATGTCAATGCTGCACCAATACTGACCTCTTCAACATTTGCAATTTTAATGGCATCACAATTGGCTGTACTTTCAGGCCAAAGGTCAGAATCTCTCCATTCAAGCTTCCTTTCATCCTTTAGGAAAATTCTTAAAACCCATCTCTCTGAGCAAGTTTTTTTGTCACTTTGTCTAACATCTAAATATGTAGTTCAATGTCAAAGTTCAATTGATAATGTTTGTAAGCGTCTAAGTTTGTTTTATAATGTTAAATGTTGTATACATTATTGTATATTGCATTGTAATAGTCGTTAGCTCGCTATGATTCTTTTTTGTATCTCTTAATCAAATCTCTCTTTCCCTTTCTTTATTTTCTTGTCTGTACCTGATTTAACATTGAGTTTCTTGCACTACTAATTTCCAAATCCTTCAATCTAATTGATTAAAGACTCACATAGCCACTTTTGCTGTTCACACAGTAGCCAGATGCACTGTAGAGGGGCCCATGCTGTCTCCATCTTGCAGTATCAATAACAACACCAAGTGTCAGGAAGTGTAAACACACAAATGTAGTCAAACTCATGTTGACCAGTCACAACAAATTTCAGGCCATTCACTCCATGAGATATGTTATGTAGGACTGGTTCTGCATTCTTGGAGCTTGTTGAAAAGCTGACCGTAAATGTGAATATTTGACTAAGTTTAAACTTGGTGATCAGGTGTGAGATACTCTTGGTACTGCTGCATGTGGCACAGATCTGGCCTATCCCCCAAGTCTACACCACTGCAGTCACTGGAGCCATCTTCCACTTCATCTGGAGGTCAAATATGGATGGGGTCCAAAGAGGATACCATGTATAAAGCTCGAGACAAGTTGCGGGGGGAAGAATGTACCCAACACTGTCCCTCATCCTGATGGCCATCTTTGTGTGTGGCTGCATCAATGTTTGTATAGACCCTAGGTATGCAAACAACAAGTGTCACTAGATACTGAGGTTCTACCTGTCCCCAGTGTTATGAAGGATGGACCTGGCCTTGTTGCCACGGAACACTAGAAGTACTTAGACTATTCCATATCACCTGTCCCTCGTGGAAAAGTTTGTAAACAAAAACCTCTTTGACCACACATCCATCAAGCAGAGATCAGCAAGTTGCATCCTTAAGATCCTGAGGGAAACGGAGAGGGTGGATCCTGTTGGGTTGTTCCCTGGACAGAATGCCTCATCACCAGAATTTTTCAAAAAGCACCAAAACATTGCTTGGCTGATGGTGAGAAAGTGAGATCCTTCATGTACACCCAGACTTTTTGTGCCTCCGCGCACTGCCCTCAAAGTGACTGTGAGACGAAGAGACTGTCACACATCTCCTACTGGAATGCGTCCTTGCATAGATAATCTGGAGAGAGATGTAATGGTTTTCATCAAGCTTTGTTCCAAGCAGCTCTGTGACACAGGACTCTGTACTCTATGGTCTGTTTCCCGGGACGCAAACTGAAACTAATTGGTCTTCCAGTGTAAAGGGTTGACTTCAATTGAGTGTTGCAAACTGGCATATTCCAAGGCCCAGGACTGTGCTGAGGGACGCACTAAAGCTTGGGGCAGCTGTTGCCAAGGGGCAGTGAGGGATGCCCACCATCTAAGGTCTTTCTACCAAATGTATAATGGGAGCCTGTTCAGTTATCAGACCCTCCCGGTGCCTCAAATGTATGTAAATATAGTCCTGTATAAGTAAGAAATGCCTTGGGATTTTTTTCACAATTGCAGGGAATGCCAAATTTCTGATGTTTGTTTGTTCCTCATGTGTAAAGACCGTGCAGAAAATGTTCAGTAACTGTGTATGTATATAAAGCCGTTTTATGAATAAGGTATATTTTTGCAAAAAAAAACCCAAAAATTGGCTAAGCCTAAAAGAAAATTATACATTAGACTAGTAGTTTTTTATCTAGAACTATTTTTACATAAATAGGCATCTAAGACTTTGAAGGGTGTATATGTCTCCTTGTAACAAAATTAAAGTTGATCCATTGACTTGTCGATTGACAACCCTTGCAGGTTGTAATTTGAATGTTTCACGACTGGTCAGAGAGTGAAATTCCTTTCTGAATGATGATTACAGAACATAAAAACTTCAACTTAGGACTGGCCCAGCATTTTTTTTTATAGCCTTTGTGCTTATTTATAAACTTGCCTTGCAGTTTTACATCCCTTTTCTTGTTTCTTCACATAACAATAGTTTGCTTTTTATGCAAAGTGAAAAAATATCTAAATAACTTTACAACAGAAGGTAGACATTCACCTGGCACACATACAGAGTCATATGCCGATCACCTTAAATAGATCACAGCACAAACAAAAATCGATAAAACATTCTTCATGAAAGAATGTACACTTAACACTCTTTCTGTGCATCATGCCCAGGGACCATGGAGAGTGACTACTTTAATTTGCAACTGACGAAAGGCCATCAACGCCATTTCATCCAGGTCAATTCTCAATTTCAATGAAGTATATAAAACAAAAGATATCAGAAATACAGAATTATCCTGATTTAAATCCTATCCCCAGGTTTCTTTGAGCTCCTTTTATCTGCATTCTCATTGGACAAATAGCAAGAAAGTAAGCTGAGAAACCAAGATTATCAACTGGCACCTCAATAAAGTGCTTAAGTCGACTTCCTATCCAATCTGGATTCGTTGCCCTTGTGTGCATTTGTGGAGCCCACTTAATGCCAGGATAGTATCATGCTCAGAGATCTAACACTGCAGAGGCTTTTGAAATTAACTACTTCCATTTCACAGCTGTAAAATGAGCATCCATGGGCCAAATTCAAGGACAAAGATCCTGTTCTGCAATAACAGCTGACGATGTCCAATTGGAAATTGTTTTGGATACTTTCCAGGTGTCCAAGGCAGCTGCTGATAAAGGTAGTAAGTCCCTTCTGTATATTAATGAGGGGCTCTACATGTATTTTACGATCTCTTTACCAAATTAGGTAGTGCTGAAATGTGCATGGATTTGTTCTTTCCATGGCTACTTCTAAATACTTGAGTAGCCTTGGATAGTTTAGCATGATTGGCATAAAGGCAATCCCATCAGAAGTGCAAAGTATGAAATCTACACATTGTATTAAGATAAAGTGATGACAGAGGCCAGAGTGCCATTACTGAATAACCCAGGGACTTGTGCTTTACAGAGTTTCATAAAGATTAGTATTTAATAATCAGCAGAACTGTTTGATTAACATAATTGATTTTGATTGATTTGATTTGATTTATTATTGTCACACGTACTGAGGTACAGTGGAATGTATTACTTTGCATGCTAATCAGACAACTCATACCTTACATAAGTACATCAAGGTAATAGAACAGGATGTAGAATATAGTGTCTTCAGGGCATCATTAGAAGTCCTCAGACTATCTCTGTGGCAAAAAAAAAACTACAGAGGTGCTGTTTCGACATTCAGGTATGTTAGATATTTGCAGAATTTTTTACATTTGCTATTTACCCAGAAGAACTCTAAAATTATCTCTAGAGTAAATATGGAGGGTTTCAGTTATAGGGAGAGGCTGAACAGGCTGAGGCTTTTTTCCCCTCGAGATTTGGAGGCTGAGGGGTGACCTTGTAGAGGTTTATGAAATCATGAGGGGCATGGATAGGGCGTATAGCCAAAGTCTTTTTCCTAGGATGGGGGAGTCCTCGAGGGCATAGGTTTAAGGTTAGAGGGGAAAGATTTACAAAGGACCTGAGGGATATCTTTTTCATGCAGCAGGTGGTGTGTGTATGGAATGACCTGCCAGAGGAAATGGTGGAAGTGAGTACAATTATTACATTTCAAAGGCACCTGGATAAGTATATGAATAGGAATGGTTTAAAGGGACATGGCAAATGCTGGTAAATGGGACTAGGTCAGATTGGGATATCTGGTCAGCATGGACAAGTTACACTCAAGGTTCTGTTTCTACATTATATAACTTTGTGACTCTATGAGTTCAAAGCACTGATGCAGTTATGTGGGGCAGTATTGTAACTGACAATTTTGGGTTTCTAGAGCTCCAAACTACAGGAGGAAAATTATATCAGTTAGCTAAAATGAAAATCAGGAAAGATGTATAAGATATGGCTTAATCAATATTTAATGTTAAATTTTCTCTCAACGTTAGTATACTCCCTATATATTTGGACAATGAAACTATAGGCTTAATAATTTAATTGTATGTAGTCACTTAAAATATTGCATATTGAAATTCCTAATTTCCTGATTTAGATTGTTACAGATAAAATTATTTTATTTATGTAGTTTTTTGCCTTCCCCTTTCTCAACAGCACTTTCGTCTTTATTCTCCTCTCTTTTCTATTTGCAAATAAACAGCAAGTTTAAGATCCAAAAACAGCAAACCCTGGAAGTACTCAGCAGATCTCGCAGTGAGAGAAATAGAGTTAATATTTCAAGTTGTTGATCATTTATTAGAACTAGCAGATCCTGGAGATGAAATTAGTTTTAATTGGTCCCTTGTCTTGTTCATTGTTTTGTTTAATTACTTTTGGTTTTAAACTTTTCTTCCACAGTTCTTCATTAAACTATTTAGCATATAGAAGTCTGCTCATTGTCAATAACTTGGCCATGAAATTAAGTGATAACAAGAATATTTTGCTTTCCAATTTAAGAATGCACAGATCGACAATGTAGAGTCCTGATGAAGGGTCCTGACCTGAAATGTCAACTTTCCTGCCCCTCTGATGCTGCCTGACCAGCTGTGTTCCTCCGGCTCCACACTGTATTGAGATCAACAATGTAACTTAATTTCATCAATAAATGCTATATATATCTAAATATATCTCTGTACTTATCTCATCAGACCATCTGACAATGCTAATATGAGGTATTTGTATTATAAGATGGGAGAGCAGATGACCAGATCTGAGTATGGTGGCGACAATAACATTTCAGTGTGGCATCATACCCATTAAAGCTATGCACAGACACTAAACAATTTTCCAAGCTCAAGTCTCTTTATACAATTTTTGCGTGTTCCCAGTGTGTAATCCATCAAAATTTAGGAACCTGTTATTTATCAGGTTGATGTCCAATCCTTTCATCTCCAGCACCAACTATTCTATTCAGTTTTGAACAAAAATGCTTTACAATACTTATTTGCCATTGCAGCTTTGCAATAGTATGTGCAAGCATCAAGTGTTCCTGAAGGAATAAGAGGTATTGCTGAATGAATCAGACTTAGCAGTGTTGACATTCTGGTATTTCATCCTCACAGCAGTAAAGTCCAGAGTACCTGGGAAGAAAGTTCATGCTTAGTGCAATGTTGTGCTAATATCCAGGAGATTTGGCTCCAAGTATGAAAAAAATTACAAATCTAATAACATCAGTCAAGACAAAGTTACCCACTTTTACCTTATACCAAGTAAATGGTTAATGTATACATACCACAAAGTTAATCACTGTTTTGGGTTTAATTTCCATCTGTTAATGTTTTGCATAGTCAGTGATTTTGGAACGTTGGAGTCATCTGTCAGCTGTCACCTATCAAGTTACATGTCTATATGTGACTCTAGACCCACACAATGTGGTTGACTCAACTGCCCTCTGGGCAATTGGAGATGGGCAATAAATGCTGACATATCCAGCAACACCCTCATCCCATTAATGAATTTTAAAAACTCTACTTTTTCAATGGTCTCCATTCCCCTTGGTTGAATTGCCCCAAAATGTTCTTAAAATTCTTAATTTGTTTGCACTAATATTTATGCATGTCTCAAATGTGGAGTATTTATCCATCTAGATGTGAATCTTGGCTGAGCAGTATCACTCTTGTCTCTGTGGTTGTGGGCCAGAGACTTACACATCTAAATTAAGCTGATGATTCAGTGCAGTACTGAGAGAGTTCTGTACTGTCAGAAGTGCCATCCTTTTGGTATGGCAGTACCTCAGTTGCACTTCAAAAAAGACCTACTCCAGTGCCATTGCCATCATTTATCCCTCAATAGGCATCACTAAAGCAAATTATCTGGTATTACAGGCAGCAGCTTCAGCTGCCATATTTCCTACCTCAGAATAGTGACTACTCATTGAAAGTGCTAAATTGAATGTAAAGCTCCTGGGATGTCCTGAGGTCATGAGGGAAGCTGTAAAAATGCAACATTTTCTTCCTTTTATGTTGTGTATCCCTCGTTGATTTGTCTTGGAAGTTGCACATAAATGTCAAAATAATAATTTTTTACTAAAGAAATATTTTACTCGTACTTTATGCCTATTAATACAAACTATAATTTTATTAAAAAATGTCTTCCACCTATGTTTCATAGCAGCACAAGCTTAAAGAACTTGAAAAATCAATTTAAAATGTACTTTTCATTGGTTTTCTTATTTTTTTCATAATTCTGCCCTTTATCATCTCTATTTGTGTTGAAAAAAGCCCTCCTTTCAATGTCTTTGGCACAGATCATTAACATTAACTTCCAAATAAAATTGAGACAGTGGTATCATTTCATGAGGAAAAATATGCGCTGCTTTTGAAATGATTGACTGTCCTGTAATTTTAGCCAAACATGTCAGGCATCTGCATGAAACAGCCCTCTCTCTGTAGAATTTATTATTAAACATTCTCATAATCTTCCTGTAGGACTGTGTCCTGAACACACTGACTTGAATTATCTTGATGTGTTTTATTTATTAATTTGTGAGATGTAGGCATCACTGGCTGGGACAGCATTTATTGGCCATCTCTATCTGCTTTTGAGAAACCGAGGTTTTGCTGCCTTCTTGAACTGATACATCCACAGAGGTGTAGAAAGACCCACACTGCCGTACAGGAAGGAATTCCAGGCTTTTAATCAGCTTCTTTCTTTACCTAGATGATACTGTGCCTCTGCTACGTATACATTAGATATATACACATGCTAGCAACACAGAAGAACAGCAGCAGCTGTGACCAGCTAACTAGAGATTAGAGAACGGTAAACCATCATAAATTACAAGGCAAAACAAAAATACAGTTCTGATCTCTATTATTAGTAACACTGTTACACAAGTGATACTGCTGATTGGAAAAGAGAAACCTATGGACAAAATGAGTCATTGCAACAAAATAACGTGAACCAAATTGGGTTATAGCAGGACATCCAACAGCATCCATCATTAATTAAACTTCCCTTTGCTTGTTTGGGCTCTTAATTTTTTTGCATGGCAAGTTTCTGAAGAAATGAGCTGATAACATCTCAGCAAGGGAAACAGGGTGTCTGAGATCTGAGTGAATAGTGAAAGAAATCTAATCAATCAATTGTAAGATTGTGAAATTAATATTACTAAAGCTGAAATGAAGGTCAAAATTCAAATCAGTTAATCCTTAACTAATGAAATGAGACTTCACCCTTGCAAAGTTTAATTTTCAATGCCAGAGAGGTTGATTGACAATAAACAACATCACTTCATTAGAACAGTACTTCAACTTGAAATGACATGGTTTAAATTTCTTTGGTAAATACCTGCAGCAGCTTTGTGGTAATTAGTGCACTTAGAGGATGAGGGAGACAATGAGATGCTCCTTTTGTGAATCTATCAGCAGGGCTTTATAACTTGGACAACTGTTTTGGAATATTTGAATTTAATGCTGTGACTGTGTCAATAAATGAGGAGGATGTAAAACCAGGTGGGATGGCAGAAAGGCTGCTGTGTCCATGGACTTCCTGCCACTGCTGGCATTTTACCAGCCATGAAGCAGGTGGAAGATGGCCCAGTTGCCTGTAATGACACCAGTGAAAGCCCTGGAGTGGTCAGTTAGAGGTCACTGAAGAACCTTCTTCTGACACAACATGAGGAAATTGCTAGCTATACCAGCTGTGCCTCCCTGACATTTCAGGGGTGCCCTCCTTGTCATATTTGTGGCAAGAGCCACTCTCATTGAAAGACGCCTACCAGCCTCCTCACTGAAGTTTTTCAGATGTCCCCTCAATAAACCTGGCTCCCCCTTATCTGCACTCCAGGGCCTTCTCCACCTTTGAAAGCACGGGCCACCTCAAGTGCCTGCAGTAGAGCTTACTTCACTCGTCGACATTACTGGAATTGAAAAATTGTCACCCATCCCATTGGCTGGCAACACTTGGGGAATGGATCATTCTGTGAATGGATGGATTACAATTAACTGTCTGGTGTAAAATTCAGTTGGTTCTTTCAGAGCTGGTAGAGGTGGAGTTCTCTTCGCTGCAAAAATTCTCTGGCCAATGATGGGACTACCTCCCACCCTGTAAAGCCCAGGCCAAAAAGTATATTGGGCCCTTTCCTGCATTCCGGTACAACTTGAGAAGGCTCAGCAGAGCAGATTTGCAATGGCGTTGGAGGTGGGTTTGGGTTCCCGGTGGCCTCCACATTGTTGGGGCGGTCCTAGTGCTGACTCGTAGCTGCTGCGGTCGAGGCGAGCCTGTCTTCCTGGTGGCATCTGCATCCAGTGCAGATTCATGGAAGTAGCGGCGAAGGCAAGTTTGGGACCAGTACGAGAACTGGTGGCATCAGGAGCAGCTGCATCAGCAAGGTGGGCCTGAAGCAGCCTCATGGCGGCAGTGGAGTTGAGTTTGGTTTGGTACAGGACCTGGCAGCATCAGTGGCATCTGCTTTGGTGGAGTCCAGTGAGAATTCATAGTGGTGCGGGCCTCAGTGGAAGTGAGATAGAGCTGAAGAGAGGTGACTTTGCTCCAGTGGTAGCGATGCAGCAAAGGGAACCATGCCTGGCCACCCAGCCCATAGCCCGTTATGGAGCACTTAACAAGAAGGACTGTAAATTTGGACACTTTCTTTATTTCTTCATTTTTTGCCTTTATATTCTATGTTTGTGTTTATTTTCTGTGTTTAAAATGAGAGGACAGGATCTTCAATGCCAGGGGATAGCTGCTGTGGACTGCAGTTGGACCTGAAGGAGTCGAAGTCATGCTTTCCCAATGGCTGTAAAGATGACAGCTGCATGGAACTTCAATGTGACTGGCTCCTTTCGGGGAGTGATGGCTGACCTGTGTGAGATGTCTCAGTTGTCCACCCACAAATGCATTAAGAGAATGACCACACCAGTTCATTTTGTTTCCTGATCATGGGTTCTGTGCTGCAGCCTAGGCAGTAACATTTAGCGACATGGTTGGCTTCTGCCCAGTGCAGTACATTATTGACTGAGGGAGTCATACCACATTGCACTGTGGGGAGGGGGGTCCATATCACAATGCAGAAGAGCTCACCGACAGAAAAGCATTCAATTCCATCAATGTTCAGATCAACTGTGATCATCATTACCTCTTCTTGGAGGTGTGTGTTCAGTAGCTGGCAGCTGCCTCAACTCCTACAACTCCTACTCACAATACATATTTAAGATATAGATGAGAGGATTAAATGTAACATCTTTAAATCTGCAGACAACACAAAGCAGGGTGGGAGTCTGAACTTTATGAGGATGCCGAAATGTTTCAGTGTGATTTGGACAAGCTGAATGAGTGGGTCAATACATGGCAGATGAAGTATGATATGGATAAAATGTGAGGTTATCTGATTTAGTAGCAAAAACAGGAAGACAGATTATTATCTGAACAGTGATAGTTTTGGAAATGGGGAGCTACAACAAGATCTGTAAGTAAGAGAATGGACCCAGTCCCATTATGCTGGGATCAAGGACTATGAAATCCATTAAAGGACCTCTTAGCACCAGGAATCACATGGTGGGGTGAAATCCCCTCATTGTCTAAACTACAACTCTGAGACTTTCGACCATAGTCATCGCTATCAGCAGCCATCCAGGACAGAATCAAAGTGCTTTGCTCTTCAGTCAGCTTTTCTAAACTTGGAGTCCCACTTGATCATGAACTGGTGTCAACATGATTCTTAAGGCTTGATAAGGATGAGTTGCTCCACCTCTCTCTCATTACCATGAAATAGCCGATAGAGGGCTCCATCCTCCTCCCTAATCCTCTTGCAACACCTCAATGGCTTCTGTCCTTGTTTGGACTCCCTCATCAACTAGCATTAGGATGATGGACATTGGATCTTCCAGTGGTAGTGCAGTTTACAAATGCCTACAGAAACCAGGTGAAGCAGTCTGAGGACCTTGGCTGAGTTGGATGACAAAGTGAAATCATACCTGGCTTTACCTCCCTGACATGGTTAGGATCTCACACATAAGTGAATTTGTGATAGCCCACTGAATCCTAGTCCAAAGGTCAAAAAGAATAAGAAACTGAATGCCGTCTTTGACTTGGGGCCTGGACATAGCAGTTTCTTCCAAACAGGCAGGGGTGGCTTCCCTCCTATGGTCAGGCTTCCAAATAAGAGCATCAGTATTTGTATTACTTTAACCCAAACTGTATCAAATCTGGAATGAAAACTGAGCAATTTTAGCAGACCATTTGGTCTCTGTTGCTCCAAGCTTGCCAGATGTTTGAAAGTGACAGAGTGATTTGTTAAGAGTAAACATTACAAAATCTGTACTGATTAGAACACTGCTACTGGACTTTGAAGAAATAGCCAAGCTCAAGGCTAGCAGTTCTAACTTCATGCTGGAGTACTTCTGCATTCTGATCTTGCTCGGCTGGGGACTCCAGCTGCTCAGTTGATGACCATTCTTCTTTTTCTTTGAACCTGTGATTAGCTCACAGACTAAAGATACTAGCATTGATTTCCAGTTATGAAACAGAGACAGAAATCTGGGTAGCCAAGCATAGTTAATGACACAAGCTTCTGATGGCAGATGCAAAAGGAATCTTTGCATGTTGGGGGCCAACTCCCTGTGATGCTTCATGGAATATCATACCACGTATCTTCTTTCCCATTTACTCCTTCAGAATAAAATCTGAAAGAACTGCGGATAGTGTAAAACAGGAACAAAAACAAGGTTGCTGGAAAAGCTCAGCAGGTCTGGCAGCGTCTGTGAAGGAAAAACAGAGTTAACTTTTCAGGTCCGGTGACCTTTCCTCAGAACTGATGGTGGCTGGGAAAACGTCAGTTTATATGTAGAAAAAAGTGGAGGGGTCTGGGGTAGGGAGTAAATGATAGGAAAGAGGCTAAAGAGAGAGAAGAGCAGTAGGACAGATAAAGAGTTGCTAACGATCAGGATGGGAGGGTGAATAGTTGTTAATGGGGACTATTAGTGACGAACAACAGGGGCTGTGTAGTGGCAGGCTATGTGGTAACAAGGCCTGGCGTGTGGGGTAGGGGGCTGGGACATGGGAGAGTTTAGGCCCGAAAATTATCGAACTCGATATTGAGTCCAGAGGGCTGCAGGGTCCCCAAGCGAAAAATGAGGTGTTGTACTTCCAGCTTGCATTGAGCTTCGCTAGAACACTGCAGCAAGCCAGAGACAGAGATGTTGGCCAGGGAACAGGGTGGTGCATTAAAGTGGTGGGCAACGGGTAGTTCAGGGTCTTTTTTACGAGCAGAACATAGACGTTCTGCAAAGCGGTCACCCAGTCAACACTTCGTTTCCCCAATGTAGAGGAGACCACATTGTGAGCAGCGAATGCAGTAGACTAGATTCTGAGAAGTGCAGGTGAAATATATTGCTGTTCCTTCATCGTCGCTGGTTCAAAATCTTGGAATTCCCTCCCTAAGAGCATAGTGGGTCAACCTACAACAGGTAGACTGTAGCAGTTCAAGAAGGCTGCTTACCACCACCTACTTAAGGACAACTAGGGACAAGAAATAAATGCTGGCCAGACAGTGACACCAATGTCCCACGAGTGAATAAAAGTAAATGCAGACTGTGTCTTTTTAATGATTTTCTCAGACCAAATCAAGACTGCAGAAATACGCCGCATCTTTGAAAATTATAAAGCTTCCTCAATCCTAGCTAGAAGTTAAGCATGCTTATGAGTCTTTGTATTGAATGCTTGGTGATTCGTGCAGTTCTTTAGGTTTCTATCTTTTTTCCTCATGTTGGACTGTAGTGAAGGTGTACAGATTTGATGACTCTCAGATGACAGCTCACAACAAAGACTTGAGCAGGTAATCCCAGACATCTCGTCAGATATAGGGCGGTTTTCAGTTTTAAGGATTCCTTACTGATTAGTTATCTTGAGTCATAATCCAGTGGGTCATTGGGTAGTAATGTCTGATGTGTCATCATCCTGACTCAAAGTTGTTCAATACTTAGCAAGTGTAGAATCAAGGTGCTTTCCCTGGGGGCCCTCCAACTCATAAGATAAGAGTTAAGACCTGTCCTCCCAATCAGCACACTATCCACAGCTGTGACAGGTTTAGTACATCCATGGGCATTCTCACTTGGAAATAAGCATTTTTGCTGCCTAACATTGCTGAAGGCAGCTCTTAGAGTTACACCAAAGGGTAGGTATGCTACATGTGATATGTCATGCTCTTGCCTTCAAGAACAATGATGGTGTGGATGAGGAATAGAACCACCCAGTTTCCAGCTATTGGAGCCATTGCAAGATCTGACTGATACATCTTGTGTGTGTGGAACAAGCAACAAGTTACTCCCATCTAGGAACCTTATGATGTCCTGCTCATAGTAGTTACAATGAAAGCCTTCCAATGATGCCTAGATGTCTTGTAACATGTTTGACCCAAACACCACAGGGGTTCACAACTTCCTTACTTCCACTGTAGCATCGAGCAGATCACAAACAGTCAGTTACCACATGTTATGAAAAGTGTGGTTGAAGACAGAAAGGGATAATGTGATGCAGCCATGTGAAATGTGCAACCTCTACAAAGTGAAGACCTGGATAAGGGAAAAGATTACCTCACACCCCCTAGCCAGATGGGGAAACTGGAGTAGTGATTAATGTAGACATTGTGATCTATTTTGGTAAATTTCCTGTTCACTGTAGGACAATTCTTTTACATTCGATTGAGCCTCTTCCTGAAAGAACATCACCCCTTCCAAACCCTACCCTAACCCCAACCCCAACCTGGGTCTTGGTGGAAGGCCCAACTGGTCTCATCTCATTGAGAAGGGAAGGTGGATGCACTGTATGGAGTCTCTGTGCCATGATAGCATGTTGAGAGCAGTCTCATTTGAAGTCCCCAGTCTGTCACAATTCTAATATCTCTTTTTGAGCATTCCTTGGATGAGATCAGCCATGAGATTTACTGCAAAGGTAGGAGAACATGAACTGAAACCATGAAACAGCAACAAAGTATTCTGCTTGCCTCTTCAGTCTGAGATCTACATCCCTATCCACAAGTATAGTGACCTCTTTTAACTTAGCCCATCTTAGGAATGCAGTCAGTCCTCATGATCAAGACCTGTGGGTCAAAGGTCAATTGCTTCAGATAGGCAATCCCTCAGCTTCGTGGTCAATTTGAAGGTGGGTTTTGGTAGGATGACATGGGTCAAACACCTTTACTAGTTCCACGGATACCTAAACAAGGTCTGTAGCGATTGGAACCAGGTGAACCTCTGACTACAAGGTCCTTGATTGGGGTTGTCAATCTGGGCCGATCCGGAAAGCCCTGGTTGACCAATATAACCAGAAGAGTAGAATACCGTCAGCCCAGGGGATAGTCTCCGAGCTGACTGACCAATGTATTGTGCACAAGAAAATAAGGGGTGGCTTGGTGATGGGATATCAGCCTCTGTGCAGTTATTTTAATCTCCAAAGAAAGAGTAGAAAGATAGTTAGTTCCCTTTGTATAGGCAATTCTTATTATCAAAAATGGTGACACATATTGTAGGATTTGAAGTTATGATTCTCTTAACCACAGTACATTATGAAGACTTATTTATCTAGGTAATAATAATCAAGTGTTCACTATATATTGACACCCCATGTGCCTGTCTCTACGTGGCTTGCACAGCACTTTTCCAAGGCCTCTGCCAACCACGGATGGCCTTAATAAAAATTCTGCTATTTCTTCCAACAGAGTCTGCAGGTCAGCATCATTAAATGCTGGGTAAAATTAACCAATAAATCACTGAAGTGACTGCATACAGTTTTAAAGCACTTAATGTAGCTTCAGCCTCAAACTGACAGCTAGCTTAATGATGGGAGGAGGAATAGAAAAACAAAACTCTCACCCAGATTGCTCACAATTGGATATAAAAAAAAACTTCATTCACCATATTACTTTGGCCCATTGTTTAAAGCTGGAGATGAATAGAGCATTCCTGCACTCCAGCGTCACTTTCTGGCAAGTCTCAAACCTGACTAGACCTGACAAGTTACCTATGATCTTCAAAATCTGATTGCCTTCACCCCAGTACTGGTGTCTTTGCTTTCATTTTTCCAGGCCCTATCATACAGGATTTTCTCCGAAGCTCCTCTCCATTCTTAACCTTCTGTTCCACCTGTATGATTGTTGTTATGATCTATCTTTTTAGCTAAGCTAAATTTTTGTTATAGAGTCATACAGCGTGGAAACAGACTCTTCGGTCCAACTCGTCTGCACTGACCAGACATCCCAATTGGACCTTGTCCCATTTGCCAGCAATTGGCCCATAACTCTCTAACTATTCCTATTCATAAATCTGTCCGGATGCCTTTTAAATGTTGTAATTTTACTATCCTCCACCATTTCCCCGGCAGCTCGTTCCATACAGCTCACCATTTTGCAGTACAGAAGAATAAAACAAAAACACTTAGAAATCATCTTCATTGACCTGGGTCCCAAACACAGCTCCAGGACTTCTGCAAGGTCCCCTGCTCTGGGCTTACTGCAGCCAGAAGGCCCTGTTCTGCCATCGCTTCAGATGCCCCCCCGGCAACCATTCCAGGGGTCCACTCTTCGAGCCTATGAAGCCAGGAGTCCCTGCTCCTGGTTGAACAACATGGTAACGTTCCCCTCAGTCCAACTCATTCGTGCTGACCAAAAATCTTCCAAGGTGTTCCAAACGCCTTCTTCACTATCCTATCTACTTACGACTCCACTGTCAAGGAACTTGCACCTGCACTTTTAGGTGTCTTTGTTCAGCAACAAGCCCCAGAACCTTACCATTAAGTGTATAAGTACCGGCCTGATTTGCCTTTCCAAAACGTAGTACCTCATGTAGCACCTCAGGGGAGATGATGGCCTAGTGGTATTATCACTAGACTGTTAATCCAGAGACCCAGATAATGTTCTGGGGACCTGGGTTCGAACCTTCTATGGCAGATGGAGGAATTTGAATTCAATAAATATCTGGAATTAACAATCTAATGATGACCGCGAATCCATTGTTGATTGTCAGACAATCCCATCTGGTTCACTAATGCCCTTTAGGGAAGGAAACTGCCATCTTTACCTGGTCTGGCCTACATGTGACTCCAGACCAACAGCAATGTGGTTGACTCTGAACTGCCCACTGGGCATTTAGGGATGGACAATAAATGCTGCCTAGCCAGCGACACCCTCATCCCATGAATGAATAAAGGAAAACAAAAATTATCTAAAATAAACTCCATCTGTCTCTCCTTGGTCCATTGGCCCAACTGATCAAGGTCCCTTGTACTGTAAGATAACCTTTGTCACTGTCCACTACACCTCCAATTTTGGTTTCATCTGCAAACGTACTAACCATACCTCCACTGTTCACAAGTAAATCATTTATATCAAAGACAAAAAGCAATGGACCCAGCACTGATCCTTGCAGCACATTACTGATCACAGGCCTCCTGTCTGAGGGATTTATCTACATTAACGCATTTTAAGACCTTCAGCACCACCTTTTCTGTGATATGGACCCCTTTCAAGACGTCACTATTTATTTCCCCAAGTTCCCCGAGGAGTTTTTTGAGTGCAGTTGATTGGTGCTCCGTCAGCTGAACAGTTTGGAACTGGAAACAAGTCACAGACACACACACTGAGGAAGTCTGAAGGGTGTACTGTTGTTCCTTGCAGGAAAAGCTGCCTGTGCTCTGTAGCAAAAAGGTCAGTTTAAAAACTCAATGAGAATCAGTTACCTTTCCTGCAGCAGTTGCTATGAGCTGAGATTTTTGAACTGATAAATCAGATACATTTTCCAAGTGAATCAGTTGCTCTGTATTTGTCAAAAAACAGTGAATGCTTTTAGAGAAAGACAACTGAGCACTAACGATCTGGCTAGCTAAAGGGGATCAACGTCAGAATCAGAAAATAAAGACTTTCCAGTTGTTTTTACCACTGCCAATAATCTATGTTCCCCATTTATTTGTTTTGTATGTGTGTGTGTGTGAAGGGGGAATTTATACAGTAATCAGAGTTTTAGTTGGTAATGTTACATACCAATGGTTTATATTTGTTACTTGCAGCTAAAGCTAATTACTTTAATTAATAGCAATTCTTGTTTAGTACAGAAACCTGTCTGTAATTTCTAACAACCTTGGTCTGAAAGTCAAATAAATTGGGGTGCTGTTCATACTTTAAAAACGTTTTTGTTATTTGCTATGACTCCGAGAATAGTGGGTCTTGAGTTATGGCACACTTCCCCACTGGGTTGTAACAATCCACTTATAGATAGTTACTTGGAGGGCTCTTGTAGTGCAGTGGTAATAACTTTACATCTGAACCAAAAGGCCTGGCTTCAATTCCAGCCTGTTCCCAAGGTGCGTTGTAACATGCCTGCATAGATTGAGTGAAAAATATCTATAAATGGTTAATTTTGCTTCAAATTTATTTCAGTATCAAAGATCCTGAATGCACCTATCCTTTGTCTCTGGTTCTGTTGATGTCAATAAAATAGTAGTGTTTTAATTTCCCTGTCTGATGATTCAACACTATTAAGCATCTGTTTTTGAAAAGGCCAACAATGTCAGCAAAAGCTGTACAAGAGACACGGTTATTAATGATTATTATTTTATAATTAAGGTCACAGCATTAAGACAGAAAGTTCAATATACATTGGTATCTAAATCAAACATATTTATCAGGAGTAAAAGTGGTGAATGGTTACTGGAAAATGTAATAAAACGGAAGTTCACATATCTTCCATCTCAACTGTTGAAAGGAATGGAATCTTAATTCATTTTATTATTGTATTATTATTCTTTAAAACAGTTTTTTGCTAATCAATATTAAGGATGTCAATGCTTGGGGAATGGGTATTTCTTTATTAATACTAACTAGAGAAATTATCAAGCACTGCAAGACGTGAATATCAACAATTCACAATGAAACAAATATACTAAGGAACTTCACAGAAAGTACAGCTGTAGTGTGAATTGTGTTTTATAAAGCTCGTGAATGGTACATTGGCATCACTAGCAAGGCCAGCATTTATTGTTCATCTCTTGTTCTCCCGGAATACATTGGATGTCCAGGCCATTTTCGGAGTAGTTAAGAGATAACCGCATTGCTGTGGGTTTGGAGTCACATGTAGGCCAGACTGCAGACTTCTTCTCTAAAGGACATTATTAAATCAGATTTTTTATAACAATCACCATTGGTTCTAAGGTCATTGTTAGATGAATTTTTTACCCAGATTTTATTGAATTCAAATGTCACCATCTGCCATGGGTGGGACTTTAACCCACGTACTCAGAACGTTTCAGAGATAGTAGGAACTGTAGATGCTGGAGAATCTGAGATAACAAGGTGTAGAGCTGGATGAACACAGCAGGCCAAGCAGCATCAGAGGAGCAGGAAGGCTGACGTTTCGGGCCTAGACCCTTCTTTAGAAATGCAGAGGTCGAGGAAGGTTAGGAGGCCTTGGGGTGGTGTCCAGGAGGAGGGGGTGTGTTGGAGGTGGGAGAAGTAGACAGAGGGTTAGGCTCACATTTAAAGAAGTTAGCATGGACGCGGAGGCCGCGGAAAAACTGTTCAATGCCCAAGCGTGACTGGTATTCATTGATGTGTGGGTGGAGGGGGACAAAGGTGAGTCCTTTACTGAGGACTGTCCGTTTGTCCTCAGTAAGGGGGAGGTCTGGGGGGATGGTGAAGACTCGGCAGGGCTGGGTGCTACAGTCTCTTCTGGAGCTGCTGGCTGTAGAGGCGATGGGCGGAGCGATGTCGGCATCGGTGGTGGGCCATGCGGCGGCGGCTGTGGGCGAAGTTGTGTCGGCATCGGCGGTGGGTGGAATTGCGTTGGCAGTGGTGGGCGGAGTTGCGTCAGCATCATTTCTGAAGAAGGGTCTAGGCCCAAAACGTCAGCTTTCCTGCTCCTCTGATGCTGCTTGGCCTGCTGTGTTCATCCAGCTCTACACTTTACTCAGAACGTTAGTCTGGGTGTCTGAAATATTAGTCCAGTGACAGTAGCACCAGTCCAGCACCTCCTCATAGTGGTCGATGCCCCCTTTCAATTTAAACTTTTTACTTAAGAGCTGAATAAAATTTGTATTTTAATTTTCAATGTACTGATGTAGCACATCAGGCATTTATTATTTGAAAAGTTCAACAAGATCAACAAATAATTAAGTCCAGAAGAACCAGATAAATATTAGGTTACAAAGTTTCAAAATATATACATTCTTTTACTGAACAAGTTTCCACATGTAGTGATTTTAATGGGCAAAAATTAATTTGGCAGCTACAGGGATTTTTATTCAGATTATTTTGCACATAAGTACAAGGAAGCAAAAGAAATTTGGCAAATTACAATGTACTGACAAGATTTCTCTAATCACACAAAGCAAGCAGCTAAATTGCCACTTAGGTAGCATAAATTAATCATATTATTTTACTAAGCCCATTTCATATTTTAGTAGAATTTCTCTTCCACTTTTCTATTTGCAGTTTCCATATTCTGCTTGACGTCGTTACCAATCTCGTTCTACCAGTTTCTAATCCTGCTCCAATTCACTTTTTAACTGATCTAACTTTCAATATTGTACTAATTTCTAGTCCTTGCCCTTTAAATTTGTGTAAACCTAGAACTTCACTTGACTTCTTGTATATATAACCAGTGAATGTTGCTTAGCAATACTGTAAAATCAACAGATTTTTGCGCACATTTTAATAACATTGCTTTACATAGCATATAATACTATTTTTATTTTATTTTTGTGAGTGATTCCCTAGTCCTCCACAGGGAGAAAAAAGAACTCTCTAAGTTCACTTGAGTGATGTGAATTTCCATTTTTATGCAATTAGTCACACTGTAAATATCCTTGGAAAAGTTACACGCTGAATGAGATGTAACTGAGTTTTTAATGACATAATGAATTTATAATTTCATATACAAAATCTTTCTGGCCCTGAAAACTGAATTATTTTAGACTGTTATAGTCAAAAAATGTGTAGATTTGTTTTTTTTTTCACATGCTGGTTATGATCTTTTAGTCTCTATTTCATTCCCATGTATATGTCCAAACTGTAGTTTGTTGTCTGCAAAATGATCATTCCTCAGTTTTTTTTCACTTCCTGGTTTGCTCTCTCCGAGAATTATTCAGCCTGAGGTTGTAGACACGCTCACTGAGCTGGTGGGTTTGGGTGTAGACGTTTCGTCACCCTGCTAGATAACACTGTCAGTGTGCCTCCGGTGAAGTGTCAGTGTTCTGTCCTGCTTGTTATTTATATGCCTTGGTTTGCTGGGGTGGTTGGTATTACTTCTGGTTTTGTTTCTCAGTGGTTTGTACGCAGGTCCAATTCAATGTGTTTGTTGATGGAGTCCCGGTTGGAATACCAGGCCTCCAGGAATTCCCTGGCATGTCTCTGTTTGGCTTCTGCAATTATCCATGTGTTGTCCCAATCAAATTCATGTCCCTCGCCCGTGTGTCGTGAGACAAGTGAGAATTCGTCGTGTCTCTTGGTGGCTAGTTGGTGTTTGTGTATCTGTATAGTCAATTTTCTTCCAGTCTGGCCTATGTAGTGTTTCTCACAGTCCTTGCATGGTATTTTGTATTTGCTGGTTTTGGTTGTGGGATCCTTTACATTTGTCAGTAGCTGTTGTAGGTTGGTTGTCAGTTTGTGGGCTACTCTGATACCTAGGGGTCTGAGTAGTCTCGTGGTCATCTCTGGAATGTCCTTGATGTACGGTAGGGTGATTAGTGATTCTGGTTGTGTTGTGTCTTCCTGTTGTGGTCTGTCTTGGAGGTAACGGCGGATTGTGCCTTTCAGGTATCCATTTCTTTTGAAGACTGCTGCAATGTGTTGTGGCTTGTTTAAATAGTGTCCTGATGCAGCTCCGTTTGGAGGCGTTGGGGTGGTTGCTTGTGTAATTGACATCAAGACTGATTGCACAAGCGGTAATGCAAAGGTTAGAACAGACAGCACTCCCCATTATACAACACAAACTCTGGATCCGCTATGTAGATGACACTTTTGTGATCATTAAAGACACTAAACTGGAAGAAACCCACTGACGCCTAAACAACATCCTTACCAGGATAAAATTCATGGAAGAAGAAGGGAACAACAACCGAATACCCTTCCTGGGCATAATGGTAGAACGCAAAAACAACAGGGAACTCCAGACTAGCGTATACAGATAGACTATACATATGGACCAAATACTCACTTACACCAGAATCACTAATCACCCTACCGTACATCAAGGACATTTCAGAGATGATCACAAGACTACTCAGACCCCTAGGTATCAGAGTAGCCCACAAACTGCTACTGATGAATGTAAAGGATCCCATAACCAAAACCAACAAAACTGTGGTAATATACAAAATACTATGCAAGGACCGTGAGAAACACTGCATAGGCCAAACGGGAAGAAAATTGACAATAAGCATACATGAACACCAACTAGCCACCAAGAGACATGATCAATTCTCACTTGTCTCACGACACGTGGACAACGAGGGACACAAATTTGACTGGGACAACACATGGATAATCGCAGAAGCCAAACAGAGATACGCCAGGGAATTCCTGGAGGTCTGGTATTCCAACCGGAACTCCATCAACAAACACATTGAATTAGACCCTGTGTACAAACCATTGAAAAACAGAACTGGAAGTAATATCAACCACCCCAGCAAAGCAAGGCATATAAATAACAAGCGGGACAGAACATTGACACTTCACTGGAGGCGCACTGACGATGTTACCTAGCAGGGTGACGAAACATTTGCAACCAAACCCACTGGCTCGGCGAGCATGACTACAATCTCATCCACAACCCAAGCTACAAATCTTCTCAAAAAAACTTTAAATAACTCAGCCTGATTGGTTGTTTAAGCTGCTTGATGATACCACTGTTCATAGAATCCCTATAGTATGGGAGCAAGCCGTCTGGCCTATCGAGACCACAGCGACCCTCTGAAGAGCATTCCCACCCAGATCCACCCAACTACCCTATCCCTGCATTGCCCATAGCTAATCCACGTAGGCTGCACGTCCCTGGACACTATGGGCAATTAAGCATGGCCAATTCACCGAACTGGCACATCTTTGGACTGTGGGAGGAAACCAGAGCACCCAGAGGAAAGCCACACAGACACAGGGAGAACGTAGAAACTCCACAAGTGGAATCAAACCTGAGACCCTGGTGTTGTGAGCCAGCAGTGCTAACCACTGAGCCACCATGCCACCCACTGCTGTGGGATCCCAGGGTGTTCCTTGATCTAATGCTAGAAGCAAACGAAAGGGGAATTTCACACCATACAGACCATTACACGTTGTGGCAGCTTTCTTTGAGGTCAACAACAACTACTGCTGCTGCTTCATCATGGACTGTGAAATCTAGGCCAACATTTTTGAATGAGAGATGAAAATACAAACACGTACATTTTACCTGCTGGTTATTTCCCTGTATTTAAATATTAACAGGCTACATTTCATTGTATAAGTCAGAGCATCCAAATGGCATCCAGCATTCATTCAACTTGGCCTTGTACACTTCAGCCCAAAGGTTCTTGTACATTGTTGGTTTTGAAAGTACAAGCTGATAATGGCATAGTCAAGGATTTGGAGAAATGGATTTGAATAAACAGGGCAATTAACAATGAGAGTTAATGATTTAGAAATAAGTATAGGGAGGACTGAGCAGGAGGGTGCATTAAGCGAAGTGAATTCCAAGCAAATTAGGAGTTATGAGAAAAAAATCAGCAGCCAAATTAAAGGTGAATCACAATGTCTTCTATAGGCATATAAATAGTCAAAGAGTGGTAAAAGGAGGAGTAGGACCAATTATGGAACAAAACGGGGAGTTTACACGTTGTGTCAGGTGTCATGGCTGGCATATTACCTGAATACTTTGTATTATGTTGACAGGGAATGAAACAGTTGATAAGGAAGAAATGTTGGATAGACTGTTGATACGCAAAGTTAACAAGGCACCGAGATCAGATGAGTAGCATCCAAAGATATTTAAGGAAGCTGGAGTAGAAATTGCAGGGGTAGTGGCCATAATCTTTCACCCATCCCTAGCAATTGTAGTTTAATCAGTTTAACTTCCATTTTGGGAAGCTCCATGTCATAGAGTGAATCTCCTCTGCACTCTCTCCTGTGCAATCAGTCCTTTTGATAGTGTGGCAGCCAGAACAGCACCCAGGATTCCATCTGTGGCCTAACCAATAATTTATAAAGTTGTAATAAGACTTCCTGGCTCCCATATTCTGTGCTCTGCCCATTGAAGGCAAGCATCCTGTATACCTTCTTTACCACTTTGTCTACCTGTGCTGACACCATAAGGAATCTGTGGACTTGGTCCCTTTGTTCCTCAGTACTCCCTAGGGTCCTACCATTCATTGTTTATATCCTTCCCTTAGTAAACATCCCAAAATACATACCTCACACTTATCAGCATTAAATTCCATCAGCATTACTCTGCATAATTTACCAGCTGATCAATATCAGACTGTAGCTTGAGACCGTCCTCCTCACTATCAACACAACCACCAAGTTTTGTGTAATCTGCAACCTTACTAATTATACTTTCTACAATCACATTCAAATTGTTAATGTAGATAACAAACAGCAAGGAGCCCAGCACTAATCTCTATGGTACACAGGCTTCCAATCACAAAAACAACCCACCATTATTACTTGTTGCCTCCTATTTGCAAGCAAATTTTGGATCCAGTTTGCCAACTTGCCTTGGATTCCATGGGCTCTTACGTTCCATATGGGACCTTGTCAAAGGACTTACTGAAGTCCAGGTAAGCTACATCAAATGCATTATCCTTATCAGTTACTTCTTCAATACACTCCACTAAATTAGTCAAACATGACCTCCCTCCAGCAAATCTGTGCTGGCAATCCCTGATCAATCCCTGCCTTTCCAAGTGTTGATTAATCCAGTCCCTCGGAAATTTTTCCAATAATTTCCCTACCAATTATGTCAGACTAATTGGTCTGTAATTTCCTGGCCTATCCCTGCTGCCCTCCTTGAACAAAAGAACTACATTAGCTATCCTCCAGTCATCTGGCACTTCACCTGTAGCCAGCAAACTATTAAATATCTCTACCAGGGCCCCATCAATCTCCTCCTTTGCCTCCCTTAGCAGCCTGGGATACCTCTCATCAGGCTCTGGGGATTTATTCACCATTATGTCCGTTGAAATATCTAATACTCCTCCTTATTAATCTTAACATCCTCAAGAACCTCACCATCCCAACCAAAATCTCCAGCTACAGCATCTTTTGCCATTGTGAATACAGAAGAGAAATATGTATTTAAGACTTCACTTACATCCCCTGATCCCACACACAGATTGTCCCTCTGGTCTCTAATTGACCTTACTCTTTCCTGATAATCCTTTAGCTCTTGATGTACATATAAATGCTCTGGGCTTTTCCTTAATCCTATCTGCCGAAGCTATTTAGTTGCCCCTCTTCCCTCTCTTAATTTATTTTTTAAAGCAACCCCTTACACTCTCTATATTTCTGAAGAGCCTCCCCTGTTTTTCATGCTCTGTACTGAACATATGGTTCCTTCTTTTAGTTTATCAAACTCTCGATATCCCTTGTCATCCAGGGTTTCCTGGATTTGCTGCCCTTTCCCTTTATTCTTAGGGAACACTCTGGTCCTGAATTCTCAATATACTGCATTCTCCAAATGTGGACTTATCTGTAAGTAATTGCTCCCAGTTTATGTTTGTCAGGAACTAAAAACAGAAAGTGCTGGAAATGCTCAGCATATGTGGCAGCATGAGCTTTTCCAGCAATTTCTGCTTTGTTTCTGATTTACAACATCTGCAGATCTTTTGGTTTTTGTGTTTGTCCCATCCTGTCTAATGATTTTGCAATTGGCCTTCCCACAATTTAGACATTAACCTCTGTATTGACTTTATCCCTTTCCGTAATGATTTTGAAACTTAACAGTTGTGGTCACTATCCCCGAAATGCTCGCCCATTGAAACTTCAAACACTTGACCGGCTTCATTCCCTAGGATTAAGTCAAGCACTGCATATCCCTAGTGTGACTATCTATGTACTGGCACAAAAAGTTCTCCTGGGTGCACTTTAAAAATTCCACACCATCTAATTCTTTCACGTTAAGGCGATCCCGGTTAATAATCGTAAATTCCTGAGAACAATTAACTGTGATAGAACTAGTAGATACATGTTAAATGCTGGGTTGTCTAGGAAGGTCAAGCATGAATTTCTGAAGAGCAAATCATGTTTAACTAACTTGCCAGAGATTTTTGAAAAGGTAACAGTTAGGGTCAATGTGAGTAATGCTGCTGAACAGCGCATGGATTTCCAGAAGGGGTTTGACACAGTGCCACGCAATAGACTTGTGTGAAAAGTTATAGCTCATTGAATAAAAGGGACAGTAACAATATAGATGCAAAATTGGCTTAGTGTGAGGAAACAAAAAATAACAGGCAATGGATATTTTTGGGCTAGATGAAGATTATAGAGTTTCCAAGTGATCATTATTGGGACGCTTACTATTTCTGATATACATTAATGATCTAGGTCTTAGAATACAGGGGTCAATTTCAACATTTGAAAATGATACAAAATTTGGTAGCATTATAAAATGTGAGAGACAGTACAGAAAATCTGAAGGATATAGACAAGTAAGCTGAAAGGGTGGCGAGGTGGCAGATGAAAGTATATACAGAGAATGTGAAGTGATGCATTTTGGGGGGAATATCATTGAGACAATATAAAGTAAGGGATATAATTTGAAAAGTGGGGCAGGAGAAATAGAACCTGGATGTAAAAATCCACAGATCATTGAAGTTGGCAGAACAAGTGGAGTTACAAAAGCGTATCTAATTCTGCTCTATTAATAGGGGCATTGTGTCTCTGGGCACCACACTGTAGGAAGGATTGAAGAAAGTATCGAAGAGATTTACGAGAACGGTTTCAGGGATGAAAATATCAGTTATGATGATATCAGTTGTGGCTGTTCTCTGTGGAGAGAAGAAGGCTAAGAGGTGAGCTGATAGAAGTTTTCAAAATCCTGAATGGATTAAGTTGATTAGGTAGGGAGAAACTGCTCCCACTCATACAAGGATTGAGAACCAAGAGGGCACCGATTTAATGTGAATTTAAAAAGAAGCCAACATAACACAAGAATTGCTCACATCTGAGATGCACTGCTTCAGCGGTGGAGGCAGATACAATTGATGTATTCAAGAGGACATTGGATGATTACTTAAATTTAAATAATGTACACTACTATGGAGAAAAGGCAGCAGAATGGCACTCAGTCTTGATGCTCATTTGGAAAGCTAGTGCAGACACGAGGGGCAAAAGGCCTCCTTCTGCTCCATAACACTTTCGTGATTCTGTGAAGGATAGGACTAAAAAGAAAAATAATTGTGTGTAGAAAGATGAAAAAGTCTACTCAACATAAAAGCTGGCATAACAGTGTGTTGACAGAATTTGATGAGAGTAGGTGTTTGCTGCTAGATAATTTCGAACAAGTTCTAACAATAAATAAATAGATTAATAAGCAAAGTTATTTATTAGTTTTCAGGAGATAATATGAAAGTGAACTATTAAAATAAAGCACATTAATAATAAAAGAATCCAAATTGCAGTAAGCATAAATCTGGCAGGTATAACTAATAAATGAGAGGTTATAAAATAAATAAGTTAATAAACAAAAGCATGACTAAATAGTTACAAACCAAATTGACGTCAACTTAAATTCACCTACTAAATACAATTTATATCACAAATTATCCTGTTATATCTAGAAACATATTGTGCAAACAAATAAGGAAATTAAGCTAAGAAATGGCCGTGCAGACTGTGTGTTCGTTCTGAGACATGTTATCGGTGTTTGTGGACTGTGAGGGTGTCCTAGATTGCCATATTAGCAGGAAATGTCTGAGATAACAAGGTGTAGAAAGTTGACGTCAATTTGGTTTGTAAC
>NC_063340.1:53635638-53638472 GCF_021869965.1 Rhincodon typus
AAAGCTGACGTTTCGGGTCTGGACTCTTCTTCAGAAAAAGAAGGGTCTAGGCCCGAAACGTCAGCTTTCCTGCTCCTCTGATGCTGCTTGGCTTGCTGTGTTCATCCAGCTCTACACCTTGTTATCTCAGATTCTCCAGCATCTGCAGTTCCTACTGTCTCTGAAGCAGGAAATGTCTTCCTTGCTGAGTCAGAGCAGGTTGCAGTTCTTGAATTGTAATGCAGATAAGAGATAGTCTAACACATAAGAAAGTGTGGGGCATCTAGGTAGTTACTTGCCAAATACAGCCATCTCACAGAGGAAAGCAAGAAAATGAGAGTATGATTGTTAGTCATCAGCATGGGGTGAAATATGGGGGGAGAGAAGAGGAGGTCCTGCACATACCCGTACTTGTCCAACAGGTGCAAAGTACTTGATACCCTTGAGGGTAAGGAGAAGGATGCCTGCTACATTACTGACCAAAACACTACATAGTATAAGGCTTTCCAAAGGGGCACAATTGAAATATAATTGTTCAGAAAACTCAATATTTTAGGGGTTAAATAACATCCCCTGCTCTTAAGTGTGAGAGTTATGCAGACTGTGTTGCATAGCTGGTGTCAGGGGAACAAAATGTGCAAATATGATTCAAAAGTAATTTGGGAAGTGATGGAGAAGATCCAATTTGCCAGCATTCATGTTGGAACAGGTGACTTAGAATTACATAATCGATATAACAGAAATCAGGGTCGGCTCTCTGCAGAAGCACTCACCCTGTCTTACTTTCCTGCCCTTTTTGTGTTGGCCTGCAAAATTTTTCCACTTCAGATCAGCATCCAATTCAATTTTAAAAGCCATGCCTGAATCTGCCTTTGCCACATTTCCAGTCAGTGCATTAAAGATCTTAACCATCCATTAGTTACAAAGGATATTTCCCAAGTCACTGTTGTTTCTATTGACCATCACCTTATTTTGGCATCTTCTAGTTTTCAAACTGTTGCCAATGAAAACAATTTCTCCCTGTTTACTCTATCAAATCTCCACTTAATTCTCATTTTTCCATGATAAACAGTCCCAGCTTCTACAATCTATCGACATTGCTATCAATCAAACCATTATTATTACTTTTCTTTCTGCAGTCCAACAGCTTCATAATCTTTCTAAGTTATGGAGTCTGGAACAGGTCACAATATTTCAATTGAGACTGAACCAGTGCTTTATAGGGATGTATTTTCTTTTGTTTCATGGCCCTATTTAAAAAGACCAGTTACCTCTGTGATCCAGCAGTGAAGGTGTAGTGTGGGTAAAAGCTATATATAACTAGTCTACATAATTAGTGATGTAAAAGATCATGACAATAGTCTAATGAGTGGTTCTGTGTTAAGTCTCATATGAAGACTTAGCCTGTAGATTCAAGATGATTTATAAAAGATAAAATTACCAGCTGTTTAGCTTCCGGCAACCCCATTGATCCTGACCGATGTCACAACCTTCCTTTAAATCTATAATAATAAAATATAGATCATAGAATCCCTACAGTGTCGAAACAGGCCCTCTGCCCAACAAGCCTCTGAACATCCCACCCAGACCCATTCCCCTATAACCCACCTAATCTACACATCCCTGAACACTATGGGCAATTTAGCATGGCCAATTCACCTAGCCTGAGCACCTTTGGACTGTGGAAGGAAACCAGAGCACCTGGAGGAAACCCACGCAGACACGGGGAGAATGTGCAAACTCCACACAGTCACTTGAGGAGAGATTGAACCCAGGTCCCTGGCGCAGTGAGGCAGCAGTGCTAACCACTGAGCCACCATGCCACCCCAAATACTTAGGGGAAGAAGTCTAAATTTGAAGGGCACTTAGTGTCTCATCAATGAACTAGCATAAGAAAGGGATCCACTTGAAAGCTACCCCAATGCCCTTGCTGCTAAGTGCCTCCTTCTTTGCTCCCCTACAATGCCCAGGCCCGAACTCCATTCACAGTGATGGTAGGCCTCAGGTGGGCGTTGTATTGACAACAACCATCAGCTCCGCAGTGACACTATCATTGAATAGGGTTGCATTCCTAAGGTCCTTGATCCTGTAAAAGGCCCACAGGTGCCCAATAAAGTGCCTGAGAAAAAATTAATTTTGTGGGGATTTCTTAAAAGAGGTGATACAGGGATCCTGCTGTTTCCCCAGCCAACAGGAGAGACTCTGGTTACCTCCGTTATATTTGACTTTAAATTACTGAGATTTGGTGAAAAATAAAAATGGATTCCTTGCTGGCTTTTGTGATGGTTGCTTACTGTGATGAGAAATAAATAAATTATGGCATAAAACATTGCCTGCTGTTTATTGAACTGCCAAATGAATTCGTAAAAACTACAGTACCCCACATTCAGAAATCATTACTATGTTAGCCGAAGAAAACATTTTGCCCCGTTGGACGTTCCCGGCTTGACGCAAAATGAATAGTATCAGCGATGCTTTTATAGTAAACCACTTTGCGACATCCTGAGGTTCTTTTATTATTGTAGTCTGTTCTTTCTAAATAAGTATGTTGTCACTTTACCGGTGTTTTGTTTTAGGTTGTTTTAACTGGGTTAAAGGGCCTATTTAGTGTATGATGGTGGAGAATCAACCACTTTTTGTTTACATGAGAAGAGATTCTTGTCTTTGCAAGATGTGGGTTATTGCACAATAGCACTAAGGGACACGTTGCATTAGCTATTTGGGGCTCTTGTGGTGCAGTGAAAGCATTCCCTGTCTTTGAGCCAAGAGGCCTGGGTTCAAGTTTGAATCTGCTCTAGAGGGTGTCATAACAGATCTAAACAGGCTGTTTAGAAAATATCTACATTAACTACATA
>NC_063340.1:53638482-53667900 GCF_021869965.1 Rhincodon typus
AACAGATCTAAACAGGCTGTTTAGAAAATATCTACATTAACTACATAAGGGTTTTCCGGTACAGTGGTAGTATCCCTTCCTCAGGATCAGAATTTCAAGTCCAACCTGCTCCAGAAGTGTGTCATATTATGCATGAACAAGGTGATTATAATAACTACATAAGTTAGATGGACATTGCTGCCAAGATTATCAGGAAATCTATGGATATGGATCTGCTTTCTATGGGATTCCGAGATCTACTGGCTTCTCACCATCCAAGCCAGTATAACATAACCAGATTGGGTGAAACTTAATGCAATCTCCAACATTAACCTTCTCAAAACAATTAAGTCATACAGTGGTTTCAGCCCACTCAGGCACAGTTTGATAAATAAATGAAAGTAAGTCAGTTTGAACATAAAATAAACAACCCAATAATTTCACCGTTTTTCATGTTGTCTGGTCTGTCTTCTCACTACTAAATAAATATAGGCAGATTTCAATTTCACAGAACATTGACTAGTTACAACACATTAATTATATGGTAAATACGCCCTAAAGTTATATCACCTTAATTAATGCAATAGTATAGACATTTATGTGTTGTGTGTTTTACTCATTCAGGGGATGATGGCTCTACTGCCAGTATTTACAGCCAACCCCTAGTCTTCCTCAAGAAGGCAGTGGTGAGCTGCCTTCCTGAACCACTGCAATTTATTTATTGTAGGTACACCCACAGAGCTGTTAGGATGGAGTGCAGGAGTTTGATCCAGTGACATTGAAGGAACAGTGAAATATTTACAAGTCAGGCTGGTGAGTGGCTTGCAAGTGATTGTTTTCCCAAGTATCTGTTTCATTTATGCTTTTAAATGGCTGTGGACATAATATGGAAAGTTCTGTCTTAGGAGCCTTGGTGAATTTCTGTAGTGCATATTGTAGATGGCACACAATGCAGTTACTGAGAGCTGGTGATAGACAGAGTGAATGCTTGTGAATGGGTGCTAATCAAATGGGCTGCTGCTTGAATGTTGTCTGAGCTGCAAGTCATTCAGGCTCATGGGGAATATTCCACTATACTCCTGACTTGTGCTAGTACATGGCGGGCAGGCTTTGTGGAGTTAGGAGGTGAGCAACTCACTGCAGAATTTCCAGTCTTTGACCCGTTCTTGTTGCTACTGTAATTAAATGACCAGTCCAATTCAGTTTTTGGTCAATGGTAACCCCCAGGATGTTGATTGTGAACGATTATAAAGATAGTTTCCATCTTAACAGAATCAACTATGAGAGTCAACTTTAGTGTGTCCAATCCACTTGCAAGGGCTACAGACAACTTTGGAGGAATCAAGAAACTGTTCTTTTGTTGCACGGAAATTTGTACACAGACTGCTCAGTGCCAGGGTCATATAACTGATGAGTTTTATGACTTCTTAGTCTGATGCAATGGGGCCGTGACCTCCAATTTTCATGAGCTCTCTTTTCAGGTGATGCTGACAAGACGCGTATAAGAAACCATTGTACAAAATTTCACCATCCCTCACTGTTGTCCAGAAATCAGTGCGTATCCAGGATCAAGGTGGCTCATCGTAGCATTTTACACATCAATATGTTGCCTTTTCTATTTTGTAAATTACTGTGTGTATCTGAAAATGTTTTCTTTCGTAATATTCTGTGAAGTGATTAAACTCATAACTGATGTTTTCAAGAAATGGAAAATATTTCTTTTTGCCAGGAGCAAGTTTATTATGTTGTCTGGATGGTGCAGTATTTTTATTATGCTAACTATATTTCCACTGGGAGAAACATATTTAATCATGGGAAAACTTTTCAAAAGTATGTCATTTAAATGCCTTTTTACTTCTATCACAAAAGACATTCATTTATATTATTGAGATAATGTTTTTTGAAATGTATTTAATAAGACAAGGACATTGTATTAATTGGGCAATAAATCATTTAAGTAATAGCAGCCTGGAGCATAAAAATTAAATTACTGACTGCTCCATACATGAAAAAAAACCTTTCCAGCCTTATTAAAATATATTGCACCACGTTGTAGAATATAACTAGCTCTATCAATAAGGGATTTTATTTTGTTGGCATTATAGCAATTATGCAAATATTAAACTTAGCATTTTTATGAAGGAAATATCATAGAATATGACTCTGGCACTGTGCTTAACATTGAACTGTGGAAAGGTATGGAGGGAAGGCATTTTCAATGTTGTCAGCTCAGTTTGGAATCCCAATTGGAATCCAGAGACAAGAGCGGCCAAGATACAGATTTCTTCTCCTTTAGAGACATTTATTCATTGAAGCTGGGCAGCAAATCTGATTTATAAAATCCATACATTCACAGCATACTGCTAGCCACACGTACATGCAGAGTTAAAGAATGAATCAACCAATGATCAGGAGCATTTTAAGAAAGAACATGTTGGTGAAATCTGGCTGTTTTACTGAGCTTTAGATTCAGGCATATCAATGGTATTGTGAGAGCAGTATATTGTAAGGAACCTTAGCTGTAACTGTACCTCACCTAAAAGTATTTGGTGCTGTCCAAAGAAAGTGAGCGTCTATGAGTTAGCATTATGATTCTTATTGTTGATGAGCAAAGAATTACAAAATATACAAATTGATTTTGAAATATCTATTGGCACACATGGTGAAAGCTTGCACAGCTGCATTTTACTTCATGATATGAAGGTTTCATCAGGATGATGGACTCTTAAATCAGCCTGGTGCAACCATTCAGTCTCTGTCTCAAGTGCTTGTTTACCTATGCTAGTGCTTTTGCAAAGTGATTTTATAGCACTAGAGATGGAAAGCAGTTAAGCTTCTTTGAAGATGTTTTAGATGTTGTGGTAGTTGGGTCTTAATGAGCCAGTGCAGACTGCAGCATATTAGTATGTGCTGGCACAGTTTAGCCATTCGGCTTGTGTGGCATTATATAAGGCATGGTGGAGTGATAGGTGGAGAGGAAAGTATGCCTTCACTCTAAGAGAGGGCAGAAAGTGCCTCTTCAATTAAATTCGGACCACTTCCTGGGACGTGAGTCATGGTATTTTTATGGGTATATGTGAAAACAGAATATAGGAAAGATGTTGCACTCTAGTAATCCCTGTCAACATTGATGCACTGGCAAAAGGTGACTGCCAGCTAAGCTTCTGTGGGGTCAGTGTGAGCTGCTATGGAAGATGCCAGACCAGAAATTTACTAATGGTGAACTGAATTGCCATGTCCATGGAGCTGAACGTTTGCTCCATGTTGGCAGATTGGCATCCATGGTCTGAGTTGTAGTTAGATGTTTACATCTCAGTGTAGAAGGTGGCTGGTTTGACATAGCGCATCTGGATTTCCTGGTGTATGACCAAATGCCATCTTGGTGCACTAGCCCCTTGAAATTCACAGCTGTGTTATCTGTAGTGGAGCTAATATATGGCACTGCCCCCAGGAGAGGAAATGCATGTGACAATCTATCCCCTGCTCTAATTCCTTTGCACTTGTTACTAATGATTCAATTTAAAGACCACTTGTTTAGACTTCCCTGTAAAGTACATCTTGTGCCATTCTAGCAACTGATGTTTCTGTTTACAACCTTGGCCTCACATTTGATCCCAAGATGAAAATTCGTGCTGTCACTAAAACCACCTATTTCAACCTCTGTTATATTCACTCTGTCTCAGTTTATCAGCTATGAAACCCCCATTCCTGTCTTTGGTACCACTAAATGTAATTCTTTCAACGCACTTCTGCCTTGCCTTTCATGTACTATGCTCAATAAACATGTCACCATCAAAAACTTTGCTATCTAGTTTTTCATGTGCAACAAATCTCATTCCTTTATCAGCCACTGTGTTTCCCAACCTACATAGATCCCAGTCAAATAATATTGTGATTTTAACATACTTATCTTCACTTTCAAATCCCTTCGTGGCCTCACTCCTCTCTATCTCTATAATTTCTTCCAGCTCCAAGATCCTCCAAGATACCAACATTCCTCTAGTTCTGGAGACTCAGGCAGCCTCAATTTTAGTTACTCTACCATTGGTGGCTGTACTTACAGTTGCCTAGACCCTAAGCTCTGGAATATCCTCCCTACATGCCTCTATTTCTCTAGCTCATATTCCTTCTTTAAGATATTACTTAAAACTTAAACCTGTGATCAAGGTTTTGGTCATCTAACCTATCTTCTTACATGACACACTTTGTTTTATAACTTTCCTGTGAAGCACCTGGACATGTTAATATTACTTAGAAGGAGTTTTATACTTGGCTAGAGTATTAAATACAGGAATTGGAATGTCATGTTACAGCTGTACAAGACATTGGTAAGGCCACATTTGGGGTTCTACACACAATTCTGGTCAGCCTGCTATAGGAAAGAAGTTATTAAACTGGAAAGGATGCAAAAAAGATTTACAAGGATGCTACCGTGCCTGGAGGGTTTGAGTTATAAGGCAAGGCTTGATAGGTTGGTAATTTTTTTCCCTGGAGCCTAGGAGGCTGAGGGGTGACCATATAGAGGTTTATAAATTCATGAGGGGCATAGATAGAGTGAATAGCCAAGGCCTTTTCCCCAAAGTAGGGAAGTCCAAAACTAGAGGGCATAGGTTTAAAATGAGAGGGGAAAGATTTAAAAGGGACCTGAGGGGCAACTTTTTCTCAAAGTGAATGGTGCTAATATAGAACGAGCTGCCAGAGGAAGTGGTCGGGGTTAATACAGTTACAACATTTCAGACTCATTTCAAAGGATACATAGAAAGGAAAGGTTTAGAGGGATATGGGCCAAACACAGGTAAATGGGATTAGTTCAGTTTAGGAAACCTGGTTGGCATAGACAAGTTGGGCCAAAGGGTCCGTTTCCGTGCTGTATGACTCTATGACTTTATGCTAGGGTCAGACTGAGTAAACTTTATGAAGTGTGGTCTCCTATTTCTTAAGTGACATATTATTTTAATAATTCACGTTGAACTGAAATGAAAACAGAGTGACAAGGGTTAACATTTAATGTGAAGGGACAGTACAGAAAGAAATGACAAATAAAGTAAAATGAGATGTGATGTGGGATGTTTCCTCCAGTATTGTCACTTGCCAAAGCTATCGTTATCTCCTTTCCTGTGAGGGTTAGCATATTTTCTTCCTGAGAAAACATGATGTGCAGAATGTTAACAGGGCTCCAAAAGTTAGATTATAAAGTGAGATTACATAATGTAAGTTTGTATTCCTTGGAATATAGAGTCTTAAAGGGTTATTCGTTGGAGTTTTGTTTTAGTACATTGAAAGGAATTTGGAATAAAGGAAACAGAAAGTTAGCCATTCATAACTGTGGTCTTGGGAATTTGTAAAGTCAGGTAATTTTAAGTGTTAACTTTAAGGGTTATTCTCGTTGTAAAATCTGGTCAAATTTGGAGTTAGCACTAGTTCCTTTCAGATACAGCTAGGGGCATTAAAGCTCCTTGCTGGAGATGCAGCTACAGTTGATTTGTTAGATCTGCAGTTAAAGCTAGTTTCTCTTGCTAGCAGTGCTTGATTCAGCTCTTTCACACAAGTCCAACTTTTGCCAAGTACACAACCTAAGCAAGCGCAAAGGTAGAAGCTTGTGATTGAGCGTTAGCTTGGGAATTTGGTGAGTGAATTTGGTGCAGTGAAGGAGAAATTTTTCTTTATTCTCTCTGGGACATGGGCATCGCTGGCTAGGCCAGCCTTTATTGTCTACTCTTAGTTGCCTTTGCAAAGGTGTTGGTGAGCTGCCTTCTTGCACTGCTGAAGTCCATGCACATGCATGTTATATGTAGACCCACAATGCTTTTTGGGAGGGAATTCCAGGATTTTGACCCAATGAAATTGAAGGTTGTTTTAGCCTTTTACAAACAGTCCTTTCACTAAAAAAGAGAAGTGGTCCAAAAGAGAAAGAACCAAGGACCAGCAACATGATGGAACAGTTAAAGCCTGGAAACGTTAATTAGGTGATCAGTGAGATGAGTGCACGGTGAATTTAAAGTATTTTTTTCTCAATATAAACAGTAACTTAAACTTGTATTGGGAAGATATAAGTATAACATTACATGTATAACTTAACTACTTTCTGTAAATACATATAATTATTGAGTACTATTGTGAAACTTAATCTGTTAAATAAAACATAGTTAAGGTGGTAGGGAAGGTGATGTGTAGCAACTGTAGCATGTAGGGCCTGGTGGACAAAGCAACCAAATTTGCAATATGAGTCTGCCAGTTCAGAGTTAATGAGCTGGAGTCTGGGGTTAGTTACTTCAAATTTGGTAGTGACTGGAGGGTATGACTGTGAATGAAACAGTTATAGGGTAGCAATAGAGAAGTCTCAGCCTTTGCAATTGTCCGACAGACAATTGGGTAAGTGTGGAGATTGCAGGGAAGCTGAATAAACTAACTACAGCACAATGGTGCAGGGACCACTCAAATGGAATAAGTGAAAGGAACATAGTTATTGTAGGGGGCAATACAGTTAGAGGGATAGAAATGATTCTCTTCAGCTGAAAGTGTAACTCCCAATATTTGTGTTATTTGCTCGGGGCTAAAGCTAAGGACACATCTTGGGAACATAAAGATACTTGTAGTGGGAACGGAAGGATCCAGTTGCCATGGTTTTTTTTGAGTACCATTGACAGAACTACAAATTCAATTATCTCTGTATTTCTATTTGAGCAATGTGCAAATTGGTATAGAGTAAATAATATCAGAGAGCTATATGCATGGCACAATGATTACTGTAGGAGAAATCAGTTTCAATTCATGTGGCACTTTAAACTAATTAGTGTGGGCCGGTGGGGCAAGGGTTCCTGTGAGTGGAGTTATGGAAAGTTAAGTTTGAAATAATAGTGCAGGTAATAATATGAGATGATAACAAACAGCATGTGATAGGAAGAAGCAGAAATAGGAGAGACAGATGTACAAACATAAGAATACACCAGCAAATAAGATTAGAGTAGGGAAAATATTAAAAAGACAGAATTAAAATCTCTTTACTTGAATGTTCACAGCATTTTCAATAAGGTGCATGATTGGTAGCAGAAATAGTAACAAATTGGAATGATCTGATCGCTATTGCAGAGACTCGGTTGCAAGATAAGCAAAACTAAAGATTGATTATTGAGGAATATTTGGCATTTTAGATGAAAAGGGAAGAAAGGCAGTCATTTATCACTGTTACTAAAGCTTGCACCAATAATAAAAATGATGTTGGTTCAGAGGGACCATATATAGAATCAGTTTATGTGGCAGTAAGAAATAAGAAAGGAAAGAAATGACTGGTGGAATAGTTTATAGGCCTGTTAACAGCCTTTACACTGCAGGACAATATATATGACAGGAAATGTCAGCAGTCTTCAAGAAGGTTGCTTCAGTAATGGTGATTGAATTTAATCATTGCATCAATTGAACAAATCAAACTGGCAAAAGTGGCCTTAAGTTGGAGTTCATTGAGCGTATTTGGGACATTTTCTGAGAATATTACCAAGGACTAGACTAATGTAGTGTTTCAACCGTTTGCAACTGCAGTAAGTCAGTTGTGTAGCCAAGGGTGTGCTGCTATAGAAGTTGCATGTATAAATATAAAACTCGATATTATTGACATTCACTTCAAAGAGCTTTTTGATATATTTTATTTGAAAGAAATGTTATCCTTTGTTTCAGCTTTCTGTTTATGTATTAGATGTTGACATTTTCTTTAAATACTTCATTCACAATATTTAGAGCCATAAAGTAGTAGAGATGTACAGCATGGAAACAAATCCTTCAGTCCAATTTGTCCATGCTGACCAACTAGCCTAGCTAAATTTGGTCACGTTTTCCAGCATTTGACCCATATCCCTCTGAACCCTTCCTATTCATATACCCATCCAGATGCATTTTAAATGTTGTAATTTGTGCGAGCCTCCACCACTTCCTCTGGCAACTCATTCCATACACGCACCACCCACTATGTGAAAAAGCTGCCCCTTTATTATTTATTATTGTTTTTATTATTGGAAGTGGTATATGGATTGACTGGTGTGACTGTTATTTCAGTAGTTTTCAAAGGTGACAAGAAATTGGGTTGTGAAAGGTTATTGGGAATAAGTGGCTATAGGGGATACCTCTGGAAATGCTGCGCAGAGATTTCCATGAGGTAATTGATGAGCTACATCATTGCTACATCAAACTTTATTTCACAACATAGGAGCTGTACAATTGAGCAAAAATCTCCGTGTTCTGAATACTGGACCAAAATCCTGACTTTTCAAATAGCTTTTAAAAGTTTTTTCAATAAAATAAAAGCAGCTGGGCTAAGCTCTGGGAAAATTACACAGGCACAGAGATAGCTGCTTGCAACCATTGCTCAGCTCGAAAATCCAAATCACACATCCATTCTAAAAGAACTATCAAGCAGCCCCACCCAACCCAGATGGAATAGGGCCTCTGCAGATACCAGACAATCAACTTCGATCAATATTCATGCAACAGAGCTACCGGACATTCTACTTAATCAAAATACATTTACACCTGCACTTAACTATCAGGAAGCCAATTGCCACAAAAGGGAACAGCAGTAACACATAGATAAGTGCAGAATTTGCACGAAGATAACAGACCCACAATCGGTATAATTGCAGGCCCCCGACCTCACCCAGAAGAACTATCTCCCCAAGAGCCTCTGCACAGCTACCTCTGGAAGAGGGATGCGAGAGAGTGATTTGCCCCAAGAGCTATCCCCGTAGCTACCCCGAAGAGTGGGATTCAAAAGACCTACTGCACGAGAGCCATCCCCACAGCCATCTCCAGAAAGGGATCCCAGACAGCTGCTCTCCCTGAGACCTAACTGCACAGCAATTTCCCTGAAACCTACTGACACAGGCCTGTTCCGTATCAGGGAACCAACGGCAACCAACCACGACCAGCAGACCTCTGAAAACCACCAACCCGACTGACAAGGCCTCAGACACATTCTGAGGTGAAAACCGGCTCACAAAACCACCGCAAAATAAGAGAAACTAAGTACTCACATGATAAATCCAAAACACATCCTATCAGTGAACTCAACCCAGACTGAAGGCCTACACCGTCCTAAGTCTTCATTGAAGCACCGGCTGTGGCGGATGAGAATGGCCAGCTGTCGCGTTTCTCCCCAGCGGTGAGCATATTTTCTCAGGACTCAAAGTATCCAACCTAGCTAGCAGGGAGGGGAAGGTGGGTGGTGACAATGCAGGGAACCCAAGAGTAGGGAGCCTGATTAAAGTTTCTGCGATTAATACTGCTGTTTAGTTTCTAATAGAACTTAACCTGTATTTAATTTAATAGTGCATTTAAGTACTGTCCTCTGTATAATTAATATTGTCAATTTCATTATTTTGTATTTGCCTTTTATTCCTTCTAATATTCTCACCTTTTATATTTAATAAACACAGAGATTCTTTTGCGCCTGAAACACCTGTCTACTGCTTTCTTCATTTCACATTCCCTAAATAACTTAAGTATCAGAACCAGGGCTCTGGGGGTGATTCGAACCACCTAAAAATCAGCAAATTACTGATCGCAAACCAGAACCCTACAGGGCTCACAGTTGTAGGCAGTGACATATTAGTATGGAAAATAGGATTAGCTAGACAACAGGAACCAGAAAGTACACATAAATGGGCCATTTTACGGCTAGAAATATGGTGATGAATGGTGGATCACAGGGATCAGTGATGGGGTCTCAAATACTTACAATGTACCTCAATGATTTGTGTAGGGGGGATTGAATGTATAGTAACTTAATTTGTTGATGACACAAAAATAGGTAGGAAAGTATGTTATAAAGTGGGCATAAGGAGTCTTTGAAGGTAAGTAGATAGATGGTATAAAGTCTTCAAAGGTAAATAGATAGATTAGGTCAGTGGACAAAAATTTGGCACACAGTATATAATGTAGGAAAACTTGAACTTGTCCACTTTGGAAGAGAGAATAGAAAACAGTATATTATTTAAGTTGAGAGAATTCGAAGAGCTCAGAGTTCTCAAGAATCAAGAAAAGCTGGTGTGTCAGTACAATGAGTTATTCAAAGGCAAATGGAATGTTGTTATTTATTGTAAGAGAAATGTAATGTGTAAGGAGAGGTTTTTGTGCTGCAATTACTCAATAAAACTACATCAGGAGTATTTCTGAAGAAGGGTCCCAACCCAAAACATCAACTTTCCTGCTCCTCTACTGCTGGCTGGCCTCCTGTGCTCCTCCAGCTCCACACTGTGTTATCTCTGACTCTAGCATTAGAGGTTCTTAGTACCTTTCTCAGGAGTATTGTGTAGAATTTGGCTCTCCTTACTGAAGAAGCAATGTAAATATAGTTGAAGCAGTTCACATAACGTTGACTCAACTGATTCCTTGGATGGCGGTGTTAACTTATAAGGAAAATTTGGACAGGTTGGACAGGCATCCATTGGAAGTTAGAAAAATGAGAGGCAATCTTATTGAAACATTTAAGATCCTGAGGGAAGTTGGCAAGGTAGATACTGAAAGGATGTTTATCTTTGTGGAAGAGACTAGAATGTCCAAAAGCAAATTGTCACCCAATTAGACGGAGATGAGCTTTTTTCTTTCAGAGGGCTATGTGCCTGTGGAATTCTCTTCCACAAAAGTGCTGGAAACAGGGTAATTGAATTCTTTTTAATGTAGTGGTAGATTCTTGTCTAACAGAGGAGACAAAGATTTAGTTTGGAATGTGAAATTTTCGCTTCAATCTGATCTGCAACAATCTTATTGAAAGGCAGAGCATACTCAAGGGGCTGGATAGCCACCATCTGCCCCTAATTTGTATATTCAAATATTTGTCTTGAATTGAAGTTCAAAGTGTAACTGCAACTAGATTGAAACTACTTTGTTACGAGACTGTGTTCATTTTGAATTATTTATTCTAGAATGAAAATTGGGTTTCTACTAATACTAAAATGAATAACGTGGCAATTCATGAAGGAGGATATCAGAAACAATATTTGTTTTGGGGCATGGGAGAAAAATTGAATGGAAACACAACGCAAGCAGTGAAGGTCTCACCGGTGCTCAGATAGGGGCTGCTCAACTGTTGTCTGATTCACATCAAAGATGGTGTACAACTCAAACTTTATCACAAAAAGAATGGTTTTACACTATTTATACTGATAACAAGGCTCCAATCAATTACTTCTACAGATAATAATTTCCATTCAAAAGGTTACATACCTACTCACCCATATCTCTTATCCAACAGTATTTACATAGTCTGCATTTCCAGGTTAGTGTTATCCAATTGTATTCAAACTATTTCATATGATTATATTACCCAATTATATCATAACATGTTCACATCCTCAACTATATCTTTTAATTGTAATACATACTTGTAATCATCAGAAAACCTCTAAGTGTCCCTTTTTCTGCTCTCAGTAGGAGGGGGTGGGTGACTACCTTGATGGTGTGTTGAAGGATTTTGAGTAGCTGATTACTTATTTGATGCTTAAATTAAGAGTAATTTGGATGCTCTGCCAACATTTTGCTGGCAGTGGGCAGCTGTGTTAGAAGCTCCTAGATCAGGGTGGTAGCCTCCTCACGAAGGTCAGGCAGGTCATCTGATCCGGAGGTTCCATGCCCTACGGAGGATACCAAGGGCAGGAAAGACAGATGGCATGGCCCTGAAAAATCACCAAGAGGGGTTTCCTTTCTAATTCAGCAGGCTTACCTCTCTGAGGGAGCATCTTTCCTGTGGGGCTGTCTTGATTCTTGACCTGTTTAATCAGTACTCCCCTCCCCGAGTAGGGCTGACAAAGTTTCAGAGGTATCAGAAATTGGGTCAGCAGCATTGATAGCCTGACCACTACCTTTAATAGACTTGACTTCCAGTCAGTTTGGAGGCACCTTCTGTAAATATCTGTATCTAGTCCTACTGACAGCAAATGCAGGCTTGGGACCCTCGATTTGGTCCTGATATCTGCGTGCCTGCCAAATCTTAGAGTCAGAAACTCCATCAGGTCAACACCAAACGTACCAATGGCCCTAGCATAACTCCCTGGCAAAGGCCAGGAATGATTCCCTTCACAATATCTACATCAGAATGGAATATGTTGCTGACCTATGACATCTCTTCCAAGTATCTTCACAGACAAACTTTAGCATTAGGGTACCACTGCCAGTGGCAATCAGGAGATCCACCTTTCTCAACATTTTTGCAGGTACCTCCTGCCAAATATCAGTAGTTCAGTCCTCCAGGAGGTGAAAACAAGCACAATTCTCATCCCCACGTACAAAAACAAAATTCTCCTCTCCAAATCAAACAAAAAAGTTGAGATACTGGACTGCTCTGACACTTGTCCACTGACTCCATTGCACATTAGGTTGAAAACTGGAGGAGATGGGAAGTAGATTTTTTTAAAAATTGGCATGATCCTATGGGTCCAAAAACAGGACTTTGCCAAACCACTTATGTTCAACTGATCCCCTTCAAGCAAGGTTGCTCTTTCCCTTGCTGCCCATGATAGGGATCATTTTCCAAAAGCCATTGCTCCCACCTCCTGCCCTCCTATACATCTGTGAATTTCCCGTCAGCTTTTACTCAACAACCCTACAATGATCTCCTCACAAAATTACTTTGGGTGATGTTATTGCTGCTTAGCAGTAAAATGATTTTTTTTTAAAGTTTATTCTTTCAGGGGATGTGAGTGGCACTGGCTAGATCAACATTTACAGTATATCCCTATTTGCCCTTGAGAAAATAGTGATGAGTTACCATCTTGAATTGCTGCAAACTATGTAGGGTAGGTACATCCACAGTGCTGTTAGGAAAGAAGGCCTAGGATTTTCACCCAGCGAAAGTGAAGGAATGCTTTGTTTCTTTTAGGTGACAGACATGTTTTGGGGAATCATGAGGTGAGTTACTCACTGCAAAATTCCTAGTCTCAGATCTTCTCAATTTTATATGGATGGTCTGCCTCAGTTTCTGGTCAATGGTAACTCTCAGGATGTTGATAGTGGGCGATTTAGTGATGACAATATAATTGAATGACAAGGGCAAAAAGTTACATTCTCTCTTTTTGGAGACGGTAATTACCTGGCATATGTGGTACACGAATATTAATTGGCATGTGTTCGTTCAAGTCTGAATGTTGTCTAGATCTTGCTGCATGTGGACATGGACTGCTTCAGTATCTGAGAAATAATGAATGGTGCTGAACATTGTGCAAATTATAACAAACATCTCCACTTTGCAAATTTTGATTGTGGGTGGGTCATCAATGAAGCAACTGAAAGTAGGTGGACATCAGCACTATCCTGCAGTGATGTCCTGGTGCTGAAATGAATGAACTCCATCAACCATACACATTTTCCTTTGATTCCAATCATGGTGAGTTTTTTTTCCCTTTATTCTCATTCACTTCAGTTTTGCTCTGGCTTCTTCTGCACACACTCAATACAAAGGATAAGATTGTCAACTTATTTCTGGAATTTAGTTATTTAGTCAATGTTTATTTTACCAAGTTTGTAATGAGATCTGGAGTCAAGTACCCTTGGCAGAACCCAAAATGAGCATCAGTGAGTTATTCATGATACTTACCATTACTTTCTTGATGGTTGAGAATGGAATAATGAGGTGACCATTTTAATGATTGGATTTGTCCTGTATGAGCACTAAAAAAACATGGCTGATGCTTCAGTGAAGAACTGAGGGAATACTGAACTGTGAGTGGAAACTCTTGGATGGGTCCTTTTCAGTATTGTTCATGCTGACCTTTGATCTAGCTCTTTGAAGAGATGGTATCAAACGTCCTTGTAAGATGCACATAGACCTGCCCTGTGACCATGGAGATTAATGTGGTTTGAAGTAGTTTACTTAAGAATTAAAAGAGGAATAACAATGACAAAAAAATGTATTTTGAAGGGATATACTAGTGAACGTCTTTGCTGCTAGCCTCTAATCAACCCAGGAGCTTTTCCTATTTCACATCTTCGGAATCTTTGCATGTTGTACATACTATATTATTAAAATTTTGAACTTTGTCAGTATGTTTCTTTTCAAAAGAAAGTCCTCTATTATCTCTGATTTCTATGAGGGTCAATTACAATTCTCAGGGTGGGTGTAACTGTTATGTCCTAGTATGAGGCAGGAAGACACAAAGGGATCTGTAAATTCCAAAAGAAAATGACTCATCCCTCTTTGTGTTGATTGCCTGAAACATCTCCCTCTCACTAACAAAGTAATCGTTTTGACCAAATGCATACTTCAGAACAGAGCTAGTCATAATGCCCAAAAAATGATCACAGATACAATGAAAATGATAGAAACAACTAATATTGGTTACTGGGCTGCAAAATGTTCGTACCTTCAGTTAATGGTCTTTGCAATTGCCTCAATGTGGATTTTATTTGATTTTGTCTATATCCTGAATGTGTGTGAAATACTTATCAAGATTTTGAAAGTCATTTTTGATTTGCAGCTTTAATATATTCGTGACTTAAGTTTCTCCATGTATCCAACCTGCATGAAAGGGATGAGATGTATATAAATCAGGCTGTTAGTAATCATTCTTTCTTCCTTGGGCTACTGCAAGACTGGTTGTCTTTCTCAACGTAAAAGCTTTACACTTTATAAATGTGTAGTCCAACATCACAAGGATGATTACATCCCCTGGAGTTCTAAAATGCATTTAGAGCACAATGGAGAAATCAGATTTTTTTAATAAGAGTCAACAATAACTTCCAGTATTTGTATAACATCACAACAATAGTAAATTGGCACAGGCTACTTCACAGGAGTGGGATCAGAAAAATTTAGTAGCAGCAAGCTGAACAAAGAAACACCAGGAAAGGTGATTGAAAGTTTAATCAAAGAGGTAAGTTCTAAGGAATGTCTTAAATGAGGGCAGAGGGACAAATAGGTGTACGGAGCTAATCTCAGCACTTAGAGCTGAGATGGTTGAATGAAAAGCAGCTAACAGTGAGGCAAAGAAAATGATAAATGCACAAAAAGCCAGAGTTTGAGGAATACAGAGTTTTAAGGAAAGGAGAGCTCGAGGTTACATGAGAACAAAGGGGTCAGGAGGGCCAAGTTGAACACATAATGAGAATTTAAAAACCTATGCATTTCTAAGATTTAGGATTTGTGTCCCAGTTGCCTAAAAATAGACAGTTAGCTATTCATAAATTTTTTTTATGGTTTACTAATTTCCTTAAGATGCAGCAATTTAGATATGCAACAGCTAAATAGCCAGGTAAAGTCCACAATTATGATCATTGAGTGTGGTTCATACATACCATACACTTTTCTGTCCCTCTGTCCTCATTTAAGACACTCCTTAGAACTTATCTCTTTGATGTTGATGTTGTGTTGATCTCAATAAGATACGAAGGCAGCATCTTGTCCTGTGCCTGGACTGTTAGAGGACACTCCGTCTCTTCTTCTTTCTGAATCTTCCAGTCAAAAAAGAAAGCTTCAAGAAGGCTAATGGAATGCTGGCCTTTATATCCAGATGACTGGAGTACGAGGATGTAGGCGTTATACTGCAGCTATACAAAAGACACTTGGAGTACTGTGAGCAGATCTGGGCACTACACCTTAGGGAAGATATATTGGCATATGTACGTTTACAAGAATGTTACCTGTACTTCAGGGGTTCAGTTATGAGGAGAGTTTATGCAAATTAGGCCTGTTTTCTCTGGAATTTAGAAGATTAAGGAGTGATCTGATTGAACTCTTCAAGATATTAACAGAAAAAGACGGAGTGAACAAAGATAAACCATTTCCACTATTTGGACATTCTAGAGCTAGGAGGCATAGCATAAAGGTTAGAGGCAGACCATTCAAAAAAGATGTTAGAATGCACTTCCACACACAAAATTTGGAAATCTCTTCCACAAACAGTAGTGGATGCTGGATCAGTTGATAATTTGAAATCTGAGGTAGATAGATTTTTGTTAAGCAAAGGAATTAAAGGATATAAGCCAAAGGGAGGTATATGGAGTTAGGCCACAGATCAACCATGATCTCAATGAATGGTGGAACAGGCTCGAGGGGCTGAATAACCTACTCCTATTCCTGTAATCCTATGTTCCTTCCTGAAGAAAGAGCTCCCAACAAGGACTTGTTACTATGCCAATCCCCCATTTGCAATCTTCCATGTAATGAAAGCAAGACAGGTAGCCAAATGCCAAGATAGTCATCTCACTCTGTGCCCATCTCCCAGCTTGAGGTCAGTTTATGTGATGCCTGGAACATTGTCCAGCTGTTTCTAAACACATAGAAGATATGGAGGTGCACAAGGTGAGAGAAAATAGTAGAGAGTGCAGTAGAAATAGTAGCAGTGGTACAATCGTAGAAAGTAGAGAGAGAAAATCAATGTGGTATTAGTTAATTTCATAAGTTCTTTACAGTGCAGAAAATATCAGTTTATTAATGGACCCAATTACTTATACATTGGTAGCCAATAAATCCATGTAGGTAGCAATCAGAGTGGTGCTGAATAGATAGGACTTAGTGTGAGTTAGGATACTGTTAATAGAGATTTGGATAAGCTTATGTTGATGGGAGTTGGGAAGCTGGTCAGATTGGCATTGGAATAACTGATACTGAGACATGGTCTGGGCTTTCAGAGGCAGATAGGCTGAAGATAAGGCAGAAATTTGAAATATTGCAAAGATGAACGAGGCCATGGCTTAGTTAGTAACACGCTGCCTCTGAATGAGAAGTTTGTGTGTTCAAGTCTGGCTTTAGGACTTGATGACAAGAATTAAGGCTAACATTCCAGTTCAATACTGACAATATGCTGTGCAGTTGGACGTGCTTCTTTCAGATGAGATGTAAAACTGAGGTTCCATCTACTCACTCTGATGAACATAAAAGATTCTGTTGCACTATTTCAAAGAAGACCAGGGAAGTTATTGCTGGCCAACATTCATCCCTCAATCAATGTGACAAAAACAGAGAGCCTTGCCATTACTAGATTATTGTTTGTGGAATCTGAGAAAGTGAGTTAAAAAGTAAGACAGTGGCATACCTTTAAGACAACATTTAGTAACTCTCAGCAGAAATTTATCACAGTGAGAATAAAGTGTTCTTTGATAAGGATGCACCATTGATTGCTAAAAAGGAAGTTAAGAATAACAAAATTGAAAGAAGCTCTGAACAAATCTGCAAAGATGATTGGCTAGTCAATAGTTTGGACAGAATTTAACAATCGGTAAAGAATGACTGAAAATCTAATAAGGAGGGAGAAAACAGAATGTGAGAGAAAGCAAATCAGTACTATAGAAATAGACGGTAAGAATTCCTACGCGGGAATAACTAAATCTAGACTGTGAGTTTTGGGAATTGATAATGAAAAGTAAAGAAATAGCAGAGCTATTGAACATATAATATTTCTCTGCACTGTAGAAGCCTTAGAAAACTTCCCAAAGGCCCTGAAAATCAAGAGGTGAAAGAAAGGGAGGAACTTAAAGCAATCACTATCACCAGGGAAAAGACAATCAGAGAAATATCAGATACAAAGAGTGAGTCATTCCAAGCACCAGATAGCCTGCATCTTAGTACCTTAAAAGAGAGTGCAGAGATAGTAGAGGCGTTAGTTGTTTTGTGTTTCAACATGCTTTCAATTCTGCAAGTGTTGATACCAATTGGAAAAGAGCAAATGTAACATTTTTATTCAACAAAGAAAGGAGGGAGGCAGAATGTACGGGACCAAGGAGCAGTTAGCCTAATATTTATCATTGGGAAATTGCTAAAATTCATTAATAACGAGGTGATAGGAGAATTGTAATATGGTCAGGCAGAGTCAACATGCTTTTGTGAAGGGATATAATATTTATCTAGTTTATTAGGTGTTTTTGAAGAAGTAACAAGCCGGATGGATAAAGAGGGATCTGTAGATGTGGGGTACTTGGACTTCCAAAAGGTATTTGAGAAGGTACTGTATCAAAAATTCCTGCACAAAATAAGAACACATGGTATAGCAGCTTAAAATATTAGCATGGAGAAAGGATTGATTAGCTAACAGGAAACAAAGATTAGATAATACCTTGGTCTATTTTGGGTTGGCAAACTAACTACTGGAATGCCACAAAAAACAGTGCCAGATATACAATGTATATCAAAGATTTGGCTGAAGAAACAAAATTTATGTTGCTAAATTTGCCAATAATGCCAAGACAGGTAGAAAACTATGTTGTCAAGAGGGGGTAAAGAGACTGAAAAAGGATGTAGGGACAACAAGGTGCAGGGCTGGATGAACACAGCAGGCCAAGCAGCATCATAGGAGCAGAGAGGCTGACGTTTCGGGCCTAGACCCTTCATCAGAAAAGGGGGAGGGGAAGGGGGTTTTGAAATAAATAGGGAGAGAGTGGGAGGCGGATAGAAGAGGGATAGAGGAGAGGATAGGTGGAGAGGAAACAAACAGGTCGAAGAGGCGGGGATGGAGCCAGTAAAGGTGAGTGTAGGTAGGGAGTTAGGAAGGGGATAGGTCAGTCCAGGGAGGACGGACAGGTCAAGGGGGCGGGATGAGGTTGGTCGGTAGGAGATGGAGGTGCGGCTTGAGGTGGGAGGAGGGGATAGGTGGGAGGAAGAACAGGTTAGGGAGGCAGGGACGAGCTGGACTGGTTTTGGGATGCGGTAGGGGGAGGGGAGATTTTGAAACTTGTGAAATCCACATTGATACCATTGGGCTGCAGGGTTCCCAAGCGGAATATGAGTTGCTGTTCCTGCAACCTTCGGGTGGCATCGTTGTGGCACTGCAGGAGGCCCAGGATGGACATGTCGTCTGAGGAATGGGAGGGGGAGTTGAAATGGTTCGCGACTGGGAGGTGCAGTTGTTTGTTGCGAACCGAGCGTAGGTGTTCTGCAAAGCGGTCCCCGAGTCTCCGCTTGGTTTCCCCGATGTAGAGGAAGCCACACCGGGTACAGCGGATGCAGTATACCACATTGGCAGATGTGCAGGTGAACATCTGCTTGATGTGGAAAGTCTTCTTGGGGCCTGGGATGGGGGTGAGGGAGGAGGTATGGGGGCAGGTGTAGCACTTCCTGCGGTTGCAGGGAAAAGTGCCGGGTGTGGTGGAGCTGGAGGGGAGTGTGGAGCGGACAAGGGAGTCACGGAGAGAGTTGTCCCTCCGGAAAGCAGATAAGGGTGGGGAGGGAAAGATGTCTTTGGTGGTGGGGTCGGATTGCAGATGGCGGAAGTGTCGGAGGATGATGCGTTGGATCCGGAGGTTGGTGGGGTGGTACGTGAGGACGAGGGGGATTCTTTTTTGGTTCTTATTGCGTGGACGGGGTGTGAGGGATGAGGTGCGGGAGATGTGGGAGACACGGTTGAGGGCGTTCTCGACCACCGAGGGGGGGATGTTACGGTCCTTGAAAAACGAGGACAACTGAGATGTACGGGAGTGGAATGCCTCATCCTGGGAGCAGATGCGGCGGAGGCGAAGGAATTGGGAATAGGGGATAGCATTTTTGCAGGAAGGTGGGTGGGAGGAGGAGTATTCTAGGTAGCTGTGGGAGTCAGTGGGGATGTAGGCAGGTTAAATGAGTGTAGCTGGAGTATAATGTGGGAAAATGTGAACTTGTCCACATTAGCAGGAAGAATAGAAAAGTAGTATACTATTTAAATGGAGACAAATTGCAGAAATTGGTGGTATAGAGGTATCTGGGTGTCCTGCTGTATGAATCCCAAAAAGATAGTATGGAGGTGCAGCAAGTGATTATGAAGCCAAATGGAAAGCTGTCATTTATTACAAAGGGACCATATAAATTGGAACATTTTATTGCTGCAGTCTAAGGCCTTAGTCAGACCACATCTGGAATATGGCATGCAGTTTCGGTCTCTTTATTTCAGTAAGGCTATTGGGCTGAACATTACATTTTCTGGCTAGTTGCGAGTGGTGTTGAGTGTTTTGGAGAAATTCTTGCCGTATCTTTCTAAATGCACCTCGTTAACTAACTGCTTCATTACTATGTCATACTCACATCTGATTCTAGGCCAATCTTACCAAACATCATTCCCAGAACACACGCCGCCCTGCAAATATCCATTGAAAGACCAGTATCTCTTCCACTCACACCATCTTTAAAAGCCTGTTGTGCGCTTGGGCAAGCGCCTGGATTCCCTGATGGATGGGGTGGCAAAATATGGGATTTCCGGTTCCCCAGGATTTGTAGTAGAGGTCACAACACCAAACCATGCCATCCAGGTCTGGGATTGTCACCCAAGTTAGAAAATTCTCAACTGTCTGCAACAATGCCCAGCAATGTAAAAAGAAGGTCAATGTCTTTCTCCACTCTGTCAGCCTAGTTGCCACTATCTTCCCTGCAAAGCCTCACACACAGGCTATCTCTGCTACTGTATCCACCTCCCACCAAGGTGCATGTTCCTCTACTTCCACTATTGCCTGCACCATCTTCCCTCACTAGCTGCCAGCTCCTAAAACCCAACAGCACTAACCCTACATGCCTCTCTGCTGTCTACTGACTCAGTTGGGCCACCTTCATCAGAACTGGTGAAGAGTCACCGGTCTCAAAATGCTAATTCAACTTGGTAATTCTGCAATTCGGAAATTTCTGCTTTTGTTTCAGAACGCCAGCATCCAGGTTTCTTTGTTTTATCTTTCCCTGTTTTGTTTTGCAGCAAAGATTATATCAGAAATTTCTTAGGAAGTTTGCTCGGAGCATTTCCACACCCTCAGGAAAGATGGTATTACTCAAGCATAGGAGCATACAAATCTCTCCATAACATCGAGATGGCAATCCATGGAAAGAATTTGATAACACAGAGGTAGTGCGGGGGAGGGGTGGCGAGGGGAGCGGGGTGAGGAATGTCAAGAGAATTGATAGTGATGTAGAGCTAGGTGTTATATCATTCAGTTGATGGGTCTACTTTGCATTTGTACTCTTTCCATGTTTTAATCGAAGTTTGGAATTTCCATGGAGGCTTCATTAATTTTCCAATTTTGCAGGCAATTGATTGATTGGGAAATACAATTCTTCCTGGTTTTTGGCCAATTTGCAATTAATTTTATTTTTCTATTCATTTGTGGGACATGGGCGTTACATGCTAGCTGGCATTTCTTGCCCATCCCTAGTTGCCCTTGAGAAGGTGGTGGTGAGGTGCCTCCTTAAACTGCTGCAGTCCTCCTGCAGGTTGACCCACAATGCTATTAGGGAGGGAATTCCAGGATTTTGACCGGGCGACAGTGAAGGAATGGCGATATATTTCCAAGTCAGAATGGTGAGTGGTTTGGAGGGGAACTTGGAAGTGGTGGTGTTCCCATATGTCTGCTACCCTTGTCCTTCTGATGGAAGTGGTCATGTGTTTGGAAGATGCTGTCTGAGGATCTTTGGTGAATTTCTGCAGTGCATCTTGTAGATAGTACACAATTAAAAATTTGAAAATGGTACCACGAAAATTCTAATTAGGAATTACCAGCTTGAGTAAATTACAGTTTTAAACTGTTTGGACACAGTAGACAATCAGTTAGATAGGCCGATTAGATAATGTTACAACAATGAAGTTTATATGAGTATTATATTTGAGGAACATAGTTTTAAATTTAGGCTGAATAAAGCACATCATATGACTTGCTCTGAGTCTTCATGCCAGTAAGCATGATTACTTTGAGCTAACAAGGTGTAGCCCGAAACGTCAGTTTTCCTGCTCCTCTGATGCTGCTTGGCCTGCTGTGTTCATCCAGCTCTACACCTTGTTATCTCAGATTCTCCAGCATCTGCAGTTCCTACTATCTCTGAAGCATGATTACTTTGATCATTAGAGATTCAGTCATTTAACAGTCATTTGAAGTTACTACTCGATGACATGGGAATACAAGAGTTCATTGGAGGCTGGAAGCAAATGTGGACTGTTTGCTAATTCTAGGGAGGAAGTGATGTGTGTTACATCTAAAAATGAAATATTCCTCTATGTATTTTAAAGTATAAATGACAACAACAAAAATATTGTATGTGGTCAGTAGAGCATTTACTTATTTGTTTACTAAACATTTTAAAATGTGAAATATTTTCAGATCATTCTTTTAGGCTTCAATTAGAAAATGAACCAATTTTTACAAGTTTTTAAAACTTTCTTAAAAGTTATAACGCATTTCAATATAATTTACAGTGTGCACCTTGTCAGAAATGGGTTAAGTTTTGTTGTGCACTATTCCGGATTACACTGCACACATAGTCATATATTGATTCCTGGGCCAGGGAACGGGATTTCATGGTAGTGGTGAATGCTTACCATTAGAAGTAGATATTTCCATTGGACATGAGATAAAGTTATCTATAGCGAGCCCAAACAATAACAGATTTGTCAGACAAAACTACATGAAGCTGACAGCTGAAAGTGATAGGATAACTAACAATTTAGTTTTCCCATTTTACAGCATTTAGAATTCCTATGAATATTATTTACAAGACCAAATGTGCTATTGTTCATAGCACTGATAAAAGTACAAGACGAGTATCTTCGGGGCTGATGTATTACGAAGGCTTCATAATTTAGTAGTTAGCTTGCGAGACACATACCACTTAAGTGAGGTTGAGGCATTGTGTAATCGTCACAGTGTCAGTTGCTAGCTAAAATAACAGAAAAATTGTTCTCTGGATCATGATATAAAATATTTTTCTACTCAATGTCATTGTTTATGCTGTTATACAAAACACTATCCATTAATTCAATACAAATATTGGTTGAATCCTGTGTTTTACCACAGAAGTGCTTAATTTATCAGTGAGTGCCATCTCCTGGACTTTAGAAAGCATTGCATATATTTGGAAACTGTGCTTTTTCAGAATTACTTTTCAGCTGACTATAAATCCATTGTGATGATACCATGGCTTTAAAAGTTACATTTGTCCTTTTTTTTAATGAAGAAAGGTTGAGACAGAGGTGAAGAGCAGTTTGATCAAAGCCTATAGGGTAAACAGCTTTTGAGGCCTTGGGGATTTTATTTTAAAGTCGGAACAAAAGAAGCAGCTTGAATGGGTGTGGTTAAGCTCCCACAGGAGCTAAACAGGATTTTCAGTTTTAGCTTTCAGCAATTGCTGGGGTCTTGAAGCTGAACGTGGAAGCTCTTATTCCTTTCTCTGTTACAGTTGACAGTGGGATCCTCTTCCTGTTGCCAGAATTGCATGTGAGACAGTCTGTTTTACTGAATTTGCCTTTGCCAACAGTGCATTTATGGGATGTTTCTACATTGGAATATTTCATCAGTAATACTTATTGTATTGATTATTTTGTTAAGCAATTCTTTTCCTTTACTTTTATTTTTCTATATTTTAACTGTGGTGTAAATATAAAGTGTGTTTTCCTTAATGTCGAGTAGTTTCACCAATTGAATTGCATCTGAAATGCAATCCCTTACACTTACCTTTAACATAAGAAAAAAATTAGGGTCTAGACTATCTTCTTAAAGTATTTTGAGGAGGTTTGGTCTGATCTATAACAACATACAATCTCCTAATATATACAACATTTATCTAATAACTATATGCGTTTAAATTATGATGAATTCTGCAGTAGAAACGTATTACGTGTTTGTTAGTAAATTTATAAATTTAATAAACTTCACGAATTTATATATTTCATAAATGTATTAAACATTGTGAACAAACAGCATCTGCAGTTCTTTGTTTTATTATATAAATGAGGATAGAGTTTGCTAGGTTGTACTGGGCAGATAGATTAGCAGGATTGATAGTAAGCCAGCAGTGGTAAGCATTTAATGGGGTAATTCATGTCAAAAATACATTCCAGCAAGGAGGAAAGATTCTAAGAGAAGGATAAACCAACAATGGCTAACCAAGGAAGTTAAAGAGAGTATTAAGTTGAAAGGAAAAGCAAATAAGGAGGTCAAAATCAGTGATAATCCTGAAGACTGGAATAAATTCAGAATCCAGTAAAGGGAGACTAAAAAGAAATAAAGAGAGAGAAACTAAACTATGAGGTCCAACTGCCAAGGAATATAAAAACTGACAATGAAATCTTCTTTCAGTGTATAAAAAGGAAGAGAGAGGTCAAAGTGAACGGAAGACCCATAGAAAATGAATCTGGGGATACAGTTTTTGGGGACAGACAAAATAGAAATTGCTGAAAAAGCTCAGCTGGTCGGATAGCATTTGTGGAGAGAAATCACAGTTAATGTTTTGGGTTGACTGACCCTTCCTCAGAATTGATGGTAGCTAGGAAAATGTCAGTTTATACCTATATGCAGAAGATAGGGTGGGGGAGAGAGTAAGGAGTAAATGATAGGAGAGGATAGAGCCCAAAGAGGGAGACGAGCAGATAGACAGACAAAGGAGTTGATAACAATCTGGCTAGGAGGATGGATAGCTATTAATGGGGAATGTTAGTGGCGAACAATGAGAGGTGTGTAATAGCAGACTATGTGATAACAAGGCCTGGTTGTGGGGGTTGGGGTAAGGACATGGGAGAGTTTAGGCCCTAAAGTTATTGAACTCAATATTGAATGCAGAAGGCTAAGGGGTCCCCAGGTAGAAAATGAGGTTCTGTTCTTCCAGCTTGCGCTGAGCTTCTCTGGAGCACTGCAAGAAGCCTGAGACAAAGATGTTGGCAAGGGAACAGGGTGGTGTGTTGAAGTGCAGGCAACTGGAAGTTCAGGATTTTTTTTGTGAACAGAATGCAAATGTTTTGCGAAGCAATCACCCAGACTACACTTTGTTTCCCCAACGTAGAGGAGACCACAGTGTGAACAGTGAATGCAGCAGTCTAGATTGTGTGAAGTGCAGGAAAAGCGCTGCTTCACCTGGAAGGTGTGTTTGGGCCCTTGCATAATGAGGAGGGAGGAAATAAATGAGCAAGCGTTACACCTGAGGTTGCAGCGGAAGGATGAATTTCTTCTGTTAGAAGGTTGTGAGTCTTTTGAACTCCTTGCCATGGAGAACTATGGGGGCAGAGGCCTTATATATCCTATATGAATTTAAACTGAGCTGGATTGATTTTTGATCAGTAGGGGAATCAAGGGGAAAACACAGCAGACTGGCCATGAGGAACGTTGGATCAGCCATGATCCTGTTGAATGGTGGAGCAGGGTTGAGGGGCCAAATGGCCTACTCCTTTTCGTATCACTTAAGGTCTTAATTATAATCAATAAGCTTATTTGAGCTTAGTTGTGATAAAGCAGTAATTAGATTTTATACTTGTAATGCTCTAATGTAATTGATGACATTTAATTGTCAATTTCCCATATTTCTCTGATTCTAATTAATAACTCATTATTTTGCTGGATGATAAAGGCCCTCTTGTGATGCAGTTGTAGTGTCCTTGTGCTGAACTGGGAGGTCTGGATTCAAGCCCCACCTTCTCCAGAGTTGTGTAATAACATATCTGAACAGGTTGATTAGGAAAAATCATTTACCAGACTATAATAGGCTCTTGTGGCACAGTGATAACATTCCTACCTCTTAAAGCAGAAGGCCCAGGTTCAAGTCCCACTTGCTTCACAACTGAAGAGGTTGATGACAAGATATCTGTTGCTGGGCTACAGAGAACTGACCACTTTGTGTAACTAATCTACTGATGTCAGATAACTTGGGGATGAGGAACAAGCTCAACAGATGCAAAAAGCAATTGATACCATGCAGAGTTGGGAGGATGGAATGCAGGACTGAGATCATTTTTATGAGAGAGCTGAAGTCAAAGAAATGATGCAAATAAGGATCCAGTAGATACAGGAAGAAGGCATTTATGGCTGCAGGGTGTGGGAGTTTGACAGCAGGCTGGAGGGCAGCCAGAATATAAACCATAGCAACTTGAGTTAGGAGGCTGTCCAAATGAAGGAGGAACGAAGTTTAATATGGGATTTGTAGGAAAATTCAATAATTATGGGACAAATAGTATCATTTATGTTTGAAAAAATGTTGGAGAGGAATGAGGACGACCTTAACTGTGGATTATTACCCAAGCCATGTGCAAATTGGCATGGGGGCAATAGAATGGGGAGCTAAACAGGTGGATGAAAGAGTGAGACTCTTCCAGTGGTACATGCTCCACCTGAGCTAGGCCAGGACCAGGACGCTAGTGGAAAGGATAAGCAGGAGATGGATGGAAATTTTAGTAGAACTGCAAGGTAAAATGGGATAGGGAGGCTTGGGGACGGGTGGGAAGTGGTGGTGGTGTTACCTGGTCATCAGATGGAACCCAATGCTGACAGTGTCCTGCGTGAGCTGCGTTCCCTGCAATCACTTATTGTTCAGTATCTGATAACTGCAACTCAAAAATGGCTGAGAAAAATTTTAGGATGGGTGGGATCAGTATTAGTTTGATAGGCAAAAGTGTTTGGATCTAGATTTGCTGAATGCCACAGCATTGAAGTGGCAAATACATGAAGCAGGCTCTTGGAAACATCTTAAAAAGAGAAAATTCTGGCTAAAAGTGACCTATAACTTGTGAAATTTCCAAGATTGCTCTGGGACTGGAGACACTCACTTCATCATCTGTCTTTTAAATACTATGATGGACTCAATAGAATATGATGGAAAAAAATAATAGTTGATGTGGGACTGGGATTGGAGAGAGTTGGATCATAGCAGCAGCTCCTTTTCTGATGTAATGTGTAGTTCACTCAGATGTGAGGCATTTTCACCAGGTTGATGCAAATGTTGAGGCTGAAGCTGAATGAATGATGGAGACATGGCCTTCACTATTGGTACACTGAATGTCTTAATGTGTGGAGGAACTTGTGCAGCCCTCATCTGTAAGTCATGCCACCACTGACTGTTCTCAGAACTAAGTATCTGTTTTGCTCCTCATATTCCCAACATAGGTCACTTTCACCAGGAGTGATGTGCCCAGTGCTGGTGAGATGTTGCTCACTGTGGCAACATCTACCTAAGGAGGTAAAAGTGAATGCAGGAGGACCAGGGTTGACAACAAGTCAGAGAGCAGCAACAAGCCACTGGGGATACTGAGGAGCATCCCTCTGAGGCAGCGATCAAAGCCACAGACCTATCAGAATGCATCATGTCTATAGGAGGACCAGAGATATTCATCCCTGAATCAATTTCCTAGGATGAGTGAGATTCAGTGTTGATGCAGGCTCTTTTTCTCACAGGACAATGTGACGGAAATATGTTGGCTACTGGTGTGGGGCCTGCAGGAGTGGGAAGCCATCCTGTCCCATTGCAGGTGAAGGTGACAGCCTCTTTGCAATTGGCTCCTTCTAGGGAGTGACAGCTGACTTGTGTGGGATCGCTCAGTAGTGTATCCACAAATGCATCAGGACAGTGCCTGATTCTATTTGTGCAAGATCACACCAGCTTGTTTTGTTTCCTGAAGATGAAGACAGTGCTGCACCCGGGGCAGTAGAATTCGGAAATAGAGTTGTAGAGTCACACAGCACGGAAACAGACCTTTTGGTCCTACATGTCCTCGCCGACCGGACATCCCAATCCGACTTAGTCCGATTTGCCACCATTTGGCTTGTATCCTTCTAAACCCTTCCTTTTCATGCATCCATTCCAGATGGCCCTTTAAATGTTGTAATTTTACCCACCTCCACTTCTTCTTCTAGCTGTTGGTTCCATACACGCACCACCCTCCGCATAAAAAGTTATCCCTCAGTTCCTTTTTAAATCTTTCCTCTCTCATCTTAAACCTATGCTCTCTAGTTTTGGACTGGTAACCCCCAGGGTGCAGAGTGACTTCACCTGACGAAGGAGCAACACTCTGAAAGTTTGTGATTTCAAATAAACCTGTTGGACTATAACCTGGTGTTGAGTGACTTCTGACCTTAAATACAATATGCTATGTTCATGGATGAAGTGTTCTGAGCTGGAAAATCACCATTTTTGTTTTCAGGAAATTACTTCTCCCTTAGAAATAATTAATTCTTAAAATAAATCAAAGTATGATTTTAGTATTACCTTCATAGTATTCCCCTTACTTTTCAGCAGAATTCATGGAAATTTTGAGAACGATATATTGTGAGCTTTGCGCTAATTATAATTGCATATTCTTGACACTGTTCCCACTGCTGATACATGTGGCATCAATGGTTGTTTCCACTTTAGAACCCAAGTTTCCAATCAAATAATAACATATCATAAATATTTATCACAACTACTGGGTGTATACTATAGCCATCCACTAGTGGGAAAGATACAGAGGAACATATCTGCAGAAAAGCAAATAGCCGAAACTGACTTTCATTTTGTTATTTATCTGTCTGTCGAACACTTTACTATTTTGTGAAAATTTAATTGAAAGTTTTTCTTTGTCTTCTTTTCTTTACTTCTTTTTTACCCTTTTCAGAGGCCCACAGGGATCAAGGGGGAATGGAACTAACTGGATTGCTCTGCAAAGAGACAAAATAGGTTTAATGGGCTGAATGGCTTGCTTCTATGCCACCAATGATTTTGTGACTCTTTATGACTTGTCATCTCTTCTTTATTGCTGTTTTATACTATTTGGAGGGGCCGGAAAATGGGATTGCTAGCAAATAGTGCCTGCCTTGTGAGGGGGTGTCAGTTAGCTCAGTTGGCTGGATGGTTGGTTTGAACTGGGGAGTGGTACCTACAGTATGGGTTCAATTCCTGCACTGGTTGAGGTTACCATGAAGGATTCTACTTCTTGACCCCACCTGAGGTGTGGTGCCCCTCAGATTAAACTATCGTCAGTCATCTCTTGCTAATGAGAGAGTGGGACTATGGTGACATTACCTTGTTTGCCTCATTAAACAACCAAAATATAAAAAGTTATATAATGAATCATATGCTGCTACAATCACTTTAGTAGAGTACAGTATTAACATTGTGAAGTAAATGTTCAGATGTTTCAAGTTGGGGTGAAATACAGTTCAGCCTAGCAAGAAACCCATTATTTTTGTAGCTTCTTTTGAGCATGCATTACTTTACAGAAGGTTACAAGTGACAGACAACAAAATAAACATTTGTCCAAGACCATAAACTTGTTTATTCACATTAATGATCAGTCAGCCAGGGAAATATGGTAATCCACATTACAACATACAAGATCTATGAACTACAAAAGTATAAGCAAATTCCATTTGTACTCAATACACTGTCAAAATAAAGCATCATCTCAATTGTCCTGAACCTAACATCAGTACCTCTGAATATTTATCTCTAATCTGTCTAATGTCTTGTTATTTGATTGCTTGAGCCAATTCATGAATTATAACGCTACAATGCAGAATGCCACATTAAAATATAGACATGCTGTTGCATTTGTGAACTAGGTATACAGTTCTGAAAAGTTCATACTGATTGATGTACATGTCAAGAGCACACTATGCACATTTAATTAGGCTTGATGCCAAATGTTTCAGCAGCAGGAACAAAATCAATAATATACAATTATAATAAGCGCAAAGCTCACTACATATTGTTCTCAAGATTTCTGTGAAGGCTGCTGAAAACTAAGGGGAATACAAGGAAACAAGGTGCAGGGCTGGATGAACACA
>NC_063340.1:53668300-53836215 GCF_021869965.1 Rhincodon typus
AACAAGGTGCAGGGCTGGATGAACACAGCAGGCCAAGCAGCGGCTGCTTGGCCTGCTGTGTTCATCCAGCCCTGCACCTTGTTGTCTCGGATTCTCCAGCATCTGCAGTTCCTACTATCTCTGATTCGGGAATACAAGGAAGGTAGTTTTAGAATCATGCTTTGAATTGTTTTAAGAATTAATTATTTCTGAGGGAGAAATGATTTTCTGAAAACAAAAGCGGTGATTTTCCAACTCAGAACACCTCATCCATGAACATAACATATAACTGAAGACTATTGCTAATAGTCTGGAAGGCAATAGATATAAAGCAAAGTATGACAGGCTGTCTTGAGAGAGAGCCAAGGTATTATTTTGAACATTTGAAAGGATTTAGAGAAAATTCCCATTGAAAGAGTTACATAAATTTCAGTTGCTGCTGTTTGTATATGATTATAGACATTGGACTAATGAGTCAAATCATTAGCAAGGGAAAAGAAAAGAAAGAGCGAAGTAGTTAGCTTGTTAAGAAGTGATTATGGCAAGTGGCATTGTGTTACACAAGTATCAGGTAATGACCATCTCAAACAAGAAAGAATCTAATTATTGCCCCTTGACATTCAATGGCATTACTATCATTAAATTCTCAACTATTAAGATTTTGTGGACAAGCAGTGACTAGAAACTGAACTAGTTTAGTCATATAAATGCTGTGTCTACAAGGTGAGGAAATCTGCAACAAATAACTTGCCTCTTGGCTCCGAAATGCCTCACAACCGTCCACAAGGCACAAGTCAAGAGTGTGATGGAATACTACTCTCTTGCCTGAATGAGTCCAGCTCCAGCAACACTCAAGAAACTTGAAGCCATCCAGAACAAAGCAGCCCGCTTCATTCACACCAAATTCACAAACATTCACTGCTTCCACTACTGATGCTCAGTAGCAGCAGTACGTACCAGCTACAAGAAGCACAGCAGAAATTTATCAAAGCTCCTCACACAGCATCTTCCAAATCCATGACTGTTACCATCTCGAAGGACAAGAACAGCAAACAGCTGGGAACATCACCACCACAAGATCCCTCCCAAACCACTCACCATCCTGATTTGGAAACATATCGCTATTCCTTCAATGTCCCTGAATCGAAATCCTGGAACTCCCTCCCGAACAGGTGAGATCACAGATGGAATATTGTGTGCAGTTCTGGTTCCACACTTTTGGAAGGATGTGATTGCACTAGAAAGAATGTAGAGGAGATTCACCAGGCTGTTGCCTGGGATGGAAAGTCTCCGGTATGAGGAGAGACTGGATAGCCTCGGTTTGCTTTCCCTGCAGCAGTGGAGGCGGATGGGAAATCTGATGGAGGGATACAGAATTATGGGATGTATAGATACGGTGAATCTCATCCCCATGGCAGACATATCTAATTACAGAGGGTATAAGTTTAAGATGAGGAATAAGTGGTTTAGAGGAGATCTGCGAAAATGTTTTTTCACCCAGAGGGTGGTAGATATATGGAATGTGCTGCCTGAACATTTGGTGGAGGCAGGTACTCTTGCAACATTCAAGAGACATCTGGATGAGTACTTAAAATGCCGATGCATAGTTGGCTATGGACCAAGTGCAGTTAAATGGGATTAGTGTAGTTTGGCATTTGTGGTCAGCATAGACGTAGTGGGCTGAAGGGCCTGTTTCTAAGCTGTATGATTCTATAGGAACAACCACTCCCCATGAATGAATTTTTAAAAAATCTTCATTACCAGGACTCTTAGGTTGATTAGTTATTCCTCAGTGGTAACACTCTTGCCTGTAAGTCTGAAGATTGTGTGTTCCAGTTTCATTTTGAGATTTGAGTACAACATTCAGATTGACGCTCAAATTGGGATTGCTGCGCTGTCAGAGGTGCTATCTTTCAAATGGAACATTAAGCCAAGGCCTCTTAAGTGGATGGAGCAGATTTCATATTACCATTTTTAAGAGGGACAGGGATTTCTTCCCGAATTGTTAAATTATATGGTCATTTTGCCATAAGGAGAAGGCAAGGTCCTGGGCCTCTTTTTAGGTAATGAAGCCAGGCAAGTGGTTGCAGTATCAGAGGGGCAGCATTTTGCAGACAGCAATCATAACTCCATTAGATTCAAGACTGTTATGCAAAAGGACAAGGGCAAGCCTGAAATCAAAATTCTAACCTGAGGGAAGGCTGGTTTTAATAAGATTAGATATAACTTGGACAGAGTGGACTGGGAGCAGATACTTTAAGGTAAATAATAACCGAAAGAACTGAGAATGCTGTAAATCAGGAACAAAAACAGAAGTTGCTGGAAGCTCAGCAGGTCTGGGAGCATCTGTGAAGAAAAAAAATCAGAGTTAATGCTTAAGGGTCACCGGACATGAAACATTAACTCTGATTTTTTCTTCACAGATGCTCCCAGACCTGCTGAGCTTCCATCAATTTCTGCTTTTGTACTTTAAGGTAAATATGCATCAGAGCAGTGGGATGCTTTCAGGAATGAAATAAGGAGATTACAGGGTCAACACTTTCCCATAAAGTTAAACGGTGGGACCAACAAATCCAATGAACGCTGGATATTGAGGCATATACAGGATTGAATGAAGAGAAAGGGGGAGGCTTATGGAAGACGCTGAGCGCTCAAGAAGAAGCCCTAACGGATTATAGCATGTACATAAGAGAACTTAAAAAGAAAATTAGGAGAGCAAAATGGAGGGTGTATGAAAGGATAATGACAAACAAAATAAAGGAATATCCTAAGCTATTTTATAAGTGCATTAAGGGTAAAATGATAACTGGAGAAAGAGTAGGGCCCATTAAGAATGACAGTGGTAATTTCTGCACAGAGCCAGAGGACAAATGTAGGGTTGTAAATAAATGCTTTGTGTTGGTATTCACTAGTGAGAGGAATGTTGTGGTTATAGAAATTAGGAAGAAGGGCTGTGATGTAATTAAATAAATTAGCATAGACAGACAGGAGATTCTGAGTGGTCCGACCGACTCACAAGTAGATGAAATGTATCCTAGGCTGTTGTGTCAGGAAAGGGAGAAAATAACCGGGGCTCTGACAATAAATTTCAATTCCTCTGTAGCCATAGGAGAGGTGCCAGAGGAGTGGAGGACAGCCAATGTGGTACAATTATTCAAGAAGAGAGCAAGGGATAAACCAGGAAACTACAGGCCAATTGGTAGCAGGGAAACTATTCAAAGCAATTCTGAGGGACAGAATGAATCTGTACTTAGCGATGCAATGATTAATCAAGAACAGTGGCATGGTTTTGTTAAGGGGAGGTCATGACTAATCAACATGATTGAATTATTTGAAGAGTTGACCAGGTATGTAGATAAGGGCAATGCATATGACATACTCTATGTCGACTTCAGCAAGGCTTTCAATAAGGTCCCACATGGGAGCTGATAGCGAAGGTAAGAACTCATGGGATCCAAGGAAATTTGGCTCATAGGATCCAAAATTGGCTGAGTGGCAGGAAGCAGAAGGTGATGATTGAGGGTTCTTTTTGTGACTGGAATCCTGTGTCCAGTCAGGTTCCACTGGGACAGAGTTGAGGCCCTGTTGTTTGTGGTATATATAATTGATTTAGACTTGAATGTAAGGGTATGATCAGCAAGATCATGGGTGATATTGAAATTCTTACAGTGGTAAATGGTGAGGAGGATGACTAAATTACAGGAGCATATAGACAAGCTGGTCAGATGGGCTGATCAGCGGCAAATGGAATTCAATCTGGATAAATGTGAGATGATACACTTGGGCAAGACAAACATGGCAAGGGAATACATAATAAATGCTAGGTCCCTGAGAATCACCGAGGATCAAAGAAACCTTGGTGTGCACGCCCACCAGTCTCTTAAGGTACCAGATAGATAAGTAAAGTGGTTAAGAAAGCGTATAGGATACTTGTCCTTATTAATCAAGGTATACAGTTTGACAGTGGGGACGTTATGCTGGAACTGCATAAGACATTAGTTAGGCTACAGCCAGAGTATTGTGTCCTGGAATTCACATTTTTGGAGGGATGTGATTGCACTAGAGAGGAAGTTGGGGAGATTTACCAGGTTGTTGCTTGGGCTGGACAGTTTAAAAAATGGATTAGATAGACTGGGGATGTTTTTCTTGGAACAGAGGAGACTGAGGGGCAACATGATTGAGATGTATAAAATAATGAGGGACAAAGATAGGATAGTTGGGAAGGAACTTTTCCTCTTAATTAAGGGATCAATGACTGGGAGCACAGACTTAAGATAAGGTGCAGCAGGGAAAAAAAAAGTCACCCAGGGGAATCTGGAACTTACTGCTTGTAAGAATGGAAGAGGCAGAAACTCTAATTAATTTGGACAAGTATTTTGATGTGCACTTGCGATGCCAAGGATACAAGGCTACGGGCCAAGCGCTGGAAAATTGCATTAGAACAGATAAGTGCATATTTTTGACTTTTGCAGACTCAGTGGTCAAAGGGCCTTTTACTGTGCTGTAGACCTCTATCACTGACACATTGCTGTTTGTGGAAACTTTCTCTGTACAAATTTTCCTTCATTTCACTCATGAATACAATTCAAAAGCAGTTGGCTGTGATCGAGTTTGGGGTGTGCTGGGGTTGTAAGATGCACCATATGAAAGCAAGGTCCTTCTTTTTTCACTTAACATCCTGAGGCAGGCAGACTGCAAACAATAACTCTTTTAAATTTTGTTTTAGTGTTTCAGTACTGTAACTACTAATTGCCATTCAGTAAAACGTTAGGTGCTACTTTTTCATTGATTTATCTTGTTTTTATTTAAATTGTATATTACACAATGTGTCTTAACTAAGCAGCAAGTTACACTGTTAATGTTGTTATCAGGATTTACTACCCAAAACCTTTAAAAGTTCTGGACTTACGTTGCAGCAAATTCTTCACTTAGCTGTGCAGCATTCAAATAATAGCCCAAGAGCTCTTGTGGCATTGTGGTAGTATCCTTACCTTTTCGGCTAGAAGATCTGAGTTCAAGTATCATAACATGTCTGAATGGGCTGATTTGTAAACAAAATCTACAAAGGATGGGCTTCATGAGAAGGGGATGTGATTTTTATTTGAGGAGACAAATTAGCTATGCTTAATTTTCATCTTGACAATGCCCCACAATTGCAGGACATTGACATTTTGACACTTTATGTGTTTGCTCACAAGCAAAAACGATGCCAACTTTTTTAATAGCAAAGTTGTCTCATATGATAAGACAATATGTATAACTCAAAATAAAAATAAAGCACTGTGGACCCTGGAATTCCAAAACAAAAACAGAAAGTGCTGGTGTAATTCAGCAGGTCTGGCCGCATTTGTGAAGAGAGAAACTAAATTAATATTTTGAGTTCAGTATGACTCTTCTTTGAAACACCAAATCTGAGAGAAGCTTGATGATCGCTGTCACCATCCAAAGCCGAAGAGTGCATTCTGATTCAGCTCTCAATACACCTTCACAACCTGACTCCCCTTCAATGGCAGCATTCTGTAACATAAAACAATGGCTTGCCACATGGTAGTCAACAGTGTTAAGCATCTCCTGGTGTGGTTTAGACTAGGTGATGACATGATAGTTGATGGGGTTAAGTTCGTAAGGGTTAAAGCTTTAGTTAGTAATAAGTGAAACAAGAATTAGCAAACAAGGCATCCAGGCTTGAAAAGTTAGTAGCTATAAAAGGCCTTGGGTGTGGAACGCACAATGCCTACAAAGATGATGCGAAACAAAGATAATATGAGACATGTGGATATTAAATATGGAAATTGTGATATGCATGCAGTAATCTGTACAAAGCTTGAAGAAGTTCAGTAATTTGGCAGAGCAAGCCTTAACTGTTAACTGAGTGTATGAAACAAACAATTGTTATCTGTTCTCTTGGAGTTCTCTATCAATTGTCAAGTGCCACTAACAACACAGTTTCTGCCACATTTGCTGCAGAGGAAGAAGGTGGACTGGAAATTCGCAGAATTTGCTGGTCTCTGCTTTCTTTGGCCCCGTTACTAGGCCAATTAAGTATTTCCTTTCTTCTCAACTCTTCCAGTGTCCTTCTAAACAGTCAGCCACGAAAAGTTGCGCGCAGTGACAAATGTCTCACAATTGTAAGGCTCACCGTCTACCGTCTTCATAATTTGTTTAGAGATATGTTAGTAGTGAATATGTGGACTCCCAGGAGGTTGTGAGACTGTGGCTACTTCACATTATAGAAGGTATAGGTCTGTCAACCATTTGATGAACATGGCCAAGCCAGTGCAGATGCTTAGCAATGAATGTATAATCAAGGAATTTGTACTCACTCCAGAAACTCTGACTGACCGACCTTATCCTGTCATGGGATAATTCTGAGATTTTCTTCCATCTAGTGTATGTTTTCTAGGTATCTCTGCTATGGAGAAGTTCACTGAGGATGCAGGCTTGATGAACTCAAGAAGTTGACATCCTCATTCAGGCTGTGACTGTTCTTCATTCACTTACTCAGCTTTCTGGTTGCATTGTGGATTATATGGTAGAATTCTATCCATTTGGGAGGCGTGGGTTTGATTTCTTCTCAATGGAATTAAGTTATCACTCTTTAGTCTGATTGCCAGTGATCTCTGTTACATGAGCATTTTGGGTCTGGGGCTATTATCTTCAACCGCATTTCACAGCAAAACTGTGCAATTCTAGGGGTTTTGGAGGTTGGGGTTAGGGTATTAGAGTTGAACAAAACAATGCACCATAGAAACAAAGAACTAATCTAAATAAATTATGGTCTCTCAATGACTATCCATTCTACAGACTGAAGAAAGCAGGAGGTCATCCTGCCTATCATTTGGAACCTGTCATTTTTGCAGCCCCATCTAATTCATTGGATGACCACAGGACAATTTCAGTGTCAATGTGTAACATCTAATTCAAACCCGTGTGACCATTTATGGTTAGACTATTTATTTGGATATAAATTTTGTCTAAAGTGGGTTTTTCCAAGCACACATTGATGTGTAGTCAGCCCACCATCCAATAGGAAGAAATGTTTTACAAGGTTGATGGTGAAGAAAACAAAACACAGAAAAGACCATAGTGAATATAAACAACACTTGGTGAAATTTTTGGATGAAACTGAAATAGAGAGTGGTACGTGCAGCTAGATGAAGATGGACAGGCTGAAGGGAAAGGTGGCATACATGCGCGCAGGAGCTGCTGGGGGGCGCTGGCGAGCAGCGAGGCGCCGGCGCCGGAGGCGAAGGGAGACAGGCCCCAGGCCCCAGGGCGGAGCCAGGCTGCCTGAAAGCTGCTAGTGAGCACCTGGGCCCAAACTCCTGGGACCGGGGCCAGAACCGCGGACGGTGCCGACCGGCATGCTGTCTGCCGGGTTTGTGATGTGGAGTGAGAGACGGGCGGTGTGAGAGTCAGAGCCCAGGCCGATCTCGGTGCGAGAGGGAGCTGGAAGACGGGGCTTGGGGGAAGAAAATGGCGGGGAGCTGCACCAACTTGACGGCGGCATCGGCGGCGGCGGCCGCCGGGGAGATCATCCAGCTCAACGTGGGCGGTACCAGGTAAACAAGGAGCCCCGGGCTGGTACTGACTGGCAGCTGAGTGCTGCCTGAGGGCTCACACAGCCATTAGGACCAGGTCCCTTTGGGCTCAGCATCTCCCCTCTCCTGCTGTCTATGACTGGACTGTCACTCAGTAATTTATCATCCTAACCCTCCTCTTTCTCATTTCGGTCCTCAGTTAAACTTTCACCGTGTGCCAATGGGTGACATAAGTCCCCCAAGGGTGCTTCACTCTGGGTGGTGACCACTAGTCCGCCGTTCATATAAGTCTGCAAACCTCTGACCATTGAAGGACCCTGTCAACATCATTGCTTTGGTGGGGTGGTGTGGTATTGCGAGGATTAAAGGTCGATACGAAAACAAAGTTGCTGGAAAAGCTCAGCAGGTCTGGCAGCATCTGTGGTGGAGAAAACAGAGTTAACGTTTCGGGTCCGGTGACCCTTCCTCAGAACTTAAAGGTCGATTATTGGTTCTCTGCAATTTTATGGTTTGCTAACGAGTTCAACATTGTGGTGTCTGACATCACTGAACGACAGCAACTCGACTTAATCTTCAAAATTAAGTTGAACGAAGCAACTGTGCATCAGTCGGACAAAGAAGTGGCCGGATCTCTGAACTAAAGAGATATTTATTCAACAGTCCTAATTACTAAAAGTCATGGTTAGATAGCCCTTTGAACTGTTACAGTCATAGCGAAGTTACATACACAGTGCTTTTAGGATGAGTTCCAGGTCTCTGCTCCAGTAGCAATGAAGGAATAATAATATTTTTCAAGTCAGAATGGTGTATGGCTTTGCAGTGGTAGTTTTGAAATCCCTTGTAACTATTATTTTTCTGTGTAACCTATTCATTTAATTGTGATTTTTTTTTTGGCACAGCTGTACAAGATGGTATCTTAAAGGAGGTAACTTGTGCATGACTTGTGTGGCGGTTTGTGGCCATGTCTTTTTAGATGATCGAGGTCATTAGAGAGGGGTAACATAAGTTCCACAGAGAAATATTTTGAGCAGACATGAGAAATGATAAAGGCAAAAAGTCATTTGCCCCCTAACAATAGCAACACAGTAAAGTGGAATGTAAGGGAAGAAATCTTATCAGAAAGGCATGGCCATTATCATTAGAGTTTTAAATGTACACGTATATTGGAAAAATCAGATCGGCAAAGATAGCATAGATGATTTCATAAAATGTTTTGAGATTAGTTCCAGAACGTGCTGTTTGAGGAAACAATCAGAGAGATTAAAACACTGGGGTGTTGAGCAATGAGATAGGATTAGTTAATGATCTCATAGTGTTGGTGCCTCTGGGGAGCAGCAACCATAATGTGATTTAACTTAATTTGCAGGAAGGAATGGATCTGAATCTCCTAAGATTAAAAATGGGCAATTATGAGGGCAGGAATGCAGAGCTAACTAAAGTGAATTGGCAAATTAGGTTTAAAAATAGGTTAATAGCAATGTATTAGAATCATAAAATCCTACAGTCTGGAAGCAGGCCATTCAGTCCATTGAGTCCACACCGACCCTCTGAAGAGCATCCCACTGAGACCCACCCCCCCATCCTATCCCTGTAACCCTGCAATTTTCCATGGCTAATTCACCTAGCCTTCCCATCCCAGGGCACTTTGGGCAATTTAACATGGCCGATCCACCTAACCTGTACATCTTTTGGATTGTGGGAGGAAACCCACAGGACACGGGGAGAATGTTTACACTCTACACAGTCACCTGAGGCTGGAATCAAACCTGGTTTCCTGGTGCTGTGAGGCAACATTACTAACCACTGAGCCACCATATCGCCCCCTAGCAGACATTCAAGGAGATATTTCAAAATACGCAGATATATTCGAAAGAGTAAGGAAATTTAAAGTTTTTGAGGAGATGCGTAGCTTGGGTTGTGGTGATGTTGTAGACATGCTCGTGGAGCAGGTGGGTTTGGTTGCAAATGTTTCGTCACCCTGTTAGGTAACATTGTTAGTCACAAAAGAAGAAGGGAACAACAACCGACTACCGTTCCTGGACATAATGGTAGAACGCAAAAACAACAGGGAGCTCCAGACTAGCGTATATGGAAAGACCACACATACGGACCAAATACTCAATTAAACTAGCATCCACCCTAACGCCCACAAACGGAGCTGCATCAGGGCACTATTTAAATAAGCCACAACACATTGCAGCAATCTGGAACTACGCAAAGCAGAACAGGAACACTTATACGGGGTCTTCAAAAGAAATGGATACCGAAAAAGCACAATCTGCCCAAGGGAGACACAACATGACCAGACGCACTAATCACCCTACCGTACATCAAGGACATTTCAGAGATGACCACGAGACTACTCAGACCCCTAGGTATCAAAGTAACCCACAAACCGGCAACCATCCTACAACAGCTACTGACAAACGTAAAGGATCCTATGCCCAAAACCAGTAAAACTGGGGTTATATACAAAATACCATGCAAGGACTGAGAGAAACATTATGTAGGCTAAACCGGAAGAAAATTGGCTATATGGATACATGAACACCAACTAGCCACTAAGGGACACAACCAATTTCTCACTTGTCTCACAACACATAGACAATGAGAGACACAAATTCAACTGGGACAACACATCAATAATCACACAAGCCAAACAGAGATTTGCCAGGGAATTCCTGGAGGCTTGATATTCCGACCGGAACTCCATCAACAAACACATTGAATTAGACCCTGTGTACAAACCAGAAGTAATACCAATCGCTCCAGCAAACTGCGGCACGTAAATAACAAGCGGGACAGAACACCCATGCTTCACCGGAGGCGCACTGACGATGTTACCTAGCAGGGTGATGAAATGTTTGCAACCAAACACACCGGCTCGGTGAGCATATCTGCAAGGAAATTTCCAAGGACTCACCGTCTGCAGTTAGTAGCAGAAAACGGCAAAAATAAGGACAAACTAAATACAAGAGAAAGCTAGCGAGACTACTGAAAGAGATAGTAAGAGTTTCTGTAAATAATTTTTAAAAGTGTTAACAAAGTTAACTATAGGTCCTATAGAAAGTGAGTCTGGAGAATTAATAATGGAAAATAAGGAGATTGCAGATGAGCTGAACAGGGTATTTTGTGTCAGTCTTTACTATAGAGAATACAAGTAACGATCCAGAAGCAGCCAAAAACCAGGAAATAGGAGCAGGAGCTCAGAAAAATCACAATCACTAAAGTGGTACTGAGTAAATATTTGGAGCTGTGGGCTGACAAATGCCTAGATCATGATGATGGATTTAACGCTATAGTCTTAACAAAAAAATAGTAATTGCTGGAAAAGCTCAGCAGGTCTGGCAGCATCAGTAAGTAGAAATCAGTTAACACTTTGGGTTGAGTGACCCTTCCTCATAGATGCTGCCAGGTAGAGCTTTTCCAGTAATTCCTATTTTTCTGTCTGACTGACAGCACCCGCAGTTCTTTGGTTTTTATTTTAAAAACAAAAGTGGCAAATAAATTTGATGCATTGATTTAATTTCCAGAAGTTTCTTGATTTTGGAAATATCCCATTAGATTGAAAAATTGTTAAACGTAGCTCCTTGATTCAAAAGGGAAGGAGACAGAAAAATGGAAAATGCAGCCTGTTAGACTATCTGCAATAGGGAAAATGGTAGAAGCAGTTATGCAGGATGTTATAGCAGGGCACTTGGATAAGTTCAGTTAATCAGACAATATTAACTTGGTTTGGTGAAGGAGAAGTCCTGTTTCATCAGTCAGAGTTCTTTGTGGATGTAATATAAGCCTAGTGTAAAAGTGGGACTGTTGGATTTTCAGAAGGCATTTTGAATAATGCCACATCAAAGATTATTGATGAAAGTAAAGTCTCAGCGTAGGGGGTAGCATGTTGGCATTGATAGAAGAGGGCCAACAGGAAATGATAAGTGGGGATAAATGGGCCTTTTTCAGTTTGGCAAGATATAATGAGTGGTGTGCTACAGTGCTTAGTCCAGGAACATTAGCTGATTGCAATTTATATAAATGACTTGGGCGAAGCGACAGAAAGTGTTCTTGCCAAATTTTCAGATGACACAAAGACGGGTAGGAAAGTAAGTTGTGAAAAGATATGATACTCCAAAAAGTTAAACTTTAAATGAGTGGACAAAGATCTGGCAAACGGAGTACAATGTGGGAAAATCTAAAATTGTCTATTCTGGGGGAAGAATTTTAAAGCATATTACAGTTGGTGAGAGATTGCAGAACTGAGATGCAGGGGCATCTGGGTGTCCTACTATTGAGTATACAGGTACAATAAGTAATTAGGAAAGCTAATAGAATGTTGTTATTTATTCCTAGGGGAATTGAATACAATGATTGAGAGGTTTTGCATCAATTACACAGGGTTCTGGTGGGGCCACATTTGGAGTACTGTACGCAGTATTGGTCACCTTTTAGGAAGGACGTACGTGCTTTGGAGGCAGTTCAAACAAGATTTAGTAGACCAATGCCAAGAATGGGCAAGTTGTCTTATGAAGAAAGGTTAGACAAGTTAGGCTTGTATCTTCTGAAGTTTAGAAGATTAAGAGGTGACTTGATTAGACATAAAATCATGAGGACTCTTGACTGGGTAAAGATGGAGAGAATGTTTCTTGTAGGAGAATCTAGAACTTTAAAAATCAGTGTGTACCCATTTAAAACATTGGATTTAGGAATTCTTTTTCTAAAAATGTGATGGAAGCAGAGCACTTGAATATATTTAAGACAAAGATGGATAGATTCTTTTTAAGCGAGGATTAAAAAGTTATAATTGATAGGCAAGAATGCACATTTGAGATTACATGCTGATCAGCCATGATCTTATTAAACTGCAGAGCAGGCTTAAAGGCCTGTTGTGCTCCTTGTTCACATATTCATATCTGTTTGTATGGTTTGGAGAGTGTTGTTTAAAAGAGCCATAATGAGATGCTGCAGTGCATCTTGTAAATGATATGCACTGCAACATTGGTAATAGAGAGTGAATGTTCAATATGGTAGATGGGGTGCATTGACCTGACTAGTGTGTTACTGTGGGGAATGGCTGAATCCCTCTGATAATTAAACTAAAACACAAGCACCAATCTGTTATGACAAGAGTAGGGGTTCCCATTTAATAATGACCCCCGAAACACCCAGAGAAGCTCTTCTTTCCCCTCGTAATCTGTTGAGAGTGGTTAAAAGAAAGAAAATCCTTGATCTCCACTTTACAGGTAACAAGAAACAATTTATTTATTTAACTCAACCATGAACAAATTAACAAAATTACTAACAATCTGACAATTCCCCCTTACGCTACTAACTACTCCCGAACTGGTCTAAATTCTCCTGGAATGTTGTTTAAATAAAGACAAATCTCACTAATATAAACACCATTAATAAAAAGGAATAAATTATAATTTAACCTCTAGAATGTTCACACTGACTGTCTTCTGGAATATTCTGTTGTCTCCGGCCACTTCCGTTAATTCTGCTGCCCGGGATGTTTTATCTCTATAATTTCTTCAGTGAGGACTTTGAGCTAAAATACCGTGGTACCTTTGACTAATTAGGTGGGCTTTTTCTGATAGCTGATTGGTGCTAACTCTGGCAGGTGGTGGATGGCTCTCTTTCAGATGGCAATTTGTTCTCCCTGATTTTCCAAATGCCCTTGTCTTGTACACCCGTAATGACATAATCAAATTCTTATAATATGATTGGTTTCAGGTTGTCAACACCATCAGATTTAAATTCAGTTGGCTTTCTTTATCCAGGTGTTTGTTTAAATTAATCGCTCAAGTGCAAATTCATTGTCACAACATCAAAACAAGACTGTTGTTTTTTCTGCCACTTGTAAGGCTTTTTTTTGATACGCTTGTTTCGCTTTTTGAGACTCTCTACTGGCAACTTCAGCTGCTGCTCACAGACATAATTTTTCCTTAAAATTCCAAAGTACAGACAAAGCACAATCTCTTAAAGGAGCCACACATTTTAGCTTCTTGCCTTCCATTTCACAATTACTGTCAGCAACTTCATAACAAGTGTCAAGCTTCTTGTGTGTGGCTGAAGCTGTGTGCATCAAACTAGTTGGGGAAAGTTCCATCTCTGTTCTGACTTGTGCCTTTAGGTGGTGTTAAGGCTTTATTTTAGGGAGTTAGAAGTTGAGTCACTTGCTGTATAATACTCATCTGTTGACAGGATCCTTGATCTTGTAGATGTGGTATTTATATGGCTGGGTCAGTTGAGCTTTCTTTCACCAGTACTGCTATAGCTGACAAATCTCAGTCTTTTTAGACAATAATAAACCTCATAGAAGAGGGATCTTAATTTAGATTTTACTAAAGCTTCTGATACAGAGCCACATCGGATGTTTTTCCAGCAGAATGAAATCCATGTCAGTATACTTCTAAAATGGGTCTCATTACCTGAAATAATGGAAGAGAAGAATGCTTGTAAACTAAGTTGGATCAACATAAAAAAAGGTTACTGGTGAGATGCTGCTGGAAGTGGGATAGAAACAAAAATCTCTTGGTATTTGATAATAAACAAGAGTTTACCAGACAAACTGAAGAGTTGATCTCCTTAAGGCATCTCTTATTTGTTAATGGTACTGTTACTTATTTGATGGCCCTTGGTGTTCTTTTGATACAAGTCATCTTCATATTGGAAAGTTAATGATGATATGGTACTGCGCTACACTGCAGAATATTTTTGAGTTACAGGAACAATCAGTTTAGGTTTTATTTAGAATAATGTTCTCATTATGTCAATGTATCGATGCATCATCATGTTGAATGTAGAGAAAATGCAGTGATTTGAATGATGACAGTGCCACAATAGTGTGTGGAACAGCAAATTATTTTTAATAATATTTTCAAGGAGTTGGATTTCACAATTGCTTAGATATTAGGTGTTCGTTCTGGAACACCATTTCACACCCTCTCTATTGTTTCCTTCTCATTCGTCAACATGCTGTATAAGTTCTGGGTCAAATGAATTTGGCTGTTTTCCATCCAGTTCACCAAGGGATAAATCAAAGGATAAAGTTATAAAATTGGGCAATAATTGATCTTACGCGGATGCTATGGGATGGCTTGTATGGGAAAAGGACAAAAGGTACTTATCTGCCTGAAGCCTAATCTCAGAAGAGAGAGCTTTACAAGTCACCTAACGGTGCAATACGTGGTGACACTGGGTGACTTGCCTTGCAAGAATTCTGTTGCCAAATTCATATAATTTTTGTGCTGAAACTGAAGTTAAGTCATTACTTTAATGGAACATTTTAGTAAACATTCTCATTATAACAACGTTCTCATTGGAACATTTTCAATTAGACAACACTATATTCAGTACATGAGCTGAACCTGTTAAAAAGTGTGTACTGTTGTATCAGTCAGTACATACTGTGTAGCTTGGCATTAACGCTGAGTTATTGGAAATCATTTCATGTAACTGTAAGCAGTGTCTAGAACATTTTTGATCAGAAGTTTTTTCATATCTTTTGAATATGACTGAATGTGTTTTGAAACTGTGGGCTGCCACCACTGACTTGCTTCAGTGTATCTACTTGCCTTGACTCGTTAGACATATCATAATTATGAAAGATTTAAAAATGTTAAATGGGCACATATTGATTGTAGTACAGTACAATGTGTTCAGAACGCACTGTTGCAATAGTGCTATCTGACTAGTTTAACATCTCTATCCACTCTAATAGTGTTTCCTAGGCACTTTCCCGTTATGACATTATTTTAGTACTTGAAAATTCCAATGACCTCATACCTGTGAGGCTGGATTTGGTGAGAAGTGAGAGTTTTTAAGTAGTGCCACCTTTCCAAGACAGGATTCAGAACGACAGGGTAGGTAATTAAGCCATACCTATTCGATAGCCTAAAACCTGTTAGATTTAAAGAGGCTCCACTGCTGTCATTGCTTCCTTCCATTCAGTTTTGTCTTACTGTTTGGGAGATTACAGCCTATAAACTTGAATGTAGATGACTCTGCAGTTTGCTATCGGTGATAGCCAAGAATTGTCCACTGGGAGAAGTTTTTTTCTGCCCCACTTGCCAAACTAAACTGAGGTTCTGTTCCTAACCCCTTGTGTCCCAGAGACTTATGCATCTGCTGAATCATTCTAGAGCACTGGAGAGATACTGTTCATTAAATTGTAGATATTAAATTGCAAGTTGTACTCTGGTTTGATACCTGCTATTTCTGAATAATATTGTTGAGCCAGGAGGCCTGGTTTTTAATCCCACCTGCTCCAGAGGTGCATCATAGCACACCTGAACAGGTTGATTAAATATACCTGAATGACATTGTTAGTTGTTTGTCATGTCTGGCTGGTGAAATAAAATAGTGTGGCTCCATACTTAACAATAGGATATTCTGTTGATGCTAAAAAAGCAGCTAATAGAGCTAACAAGGTGTGGACCTGGATGAACATAGCAGGTCAGGCAGAATCAGAGGAGCAGGAATGCTGACGTTTCGGGTCTGGACCCTTCATCAGAAATGGGGGAGGGGAAGGGGGCTCTGAAATAAATAGGGGGGAGGCGATTATAGAAGACGGACAGGTCAAGGAGGCAGGGATGAAGCCAGTACAGGTGAGTGTAGGTAGGGAGTTGGGATGGGGGTTGGTCAGTGAGGAGGATGGGGCGTGTAGGTGGGAGGGAAGATGGACAGGTCAAGGAGGCGGGGATGAAGCCAGTAGGTAGGAAGTGGGGGTGGGGGTTGGTCAGGGAGGTGGGAGGAGTGGATAGGTGGGAGAAAAGACGGTCGGGTCTTTACTGGCTTCATCCCCACCTCCTTGACCTGTCCGTCTTCTCTTCATCTATCTGCTCCTCTATCCACCTTCTATCATCGCTTTCCCCTTTCTCTATTTATTTCGGAGCCCCCTTTCCCTCCCCCATTTCTGAAGAAGGGTCCAAACCCGAAACGTCAGCTTTCCTGCTCCTCTGATGCTGCCCGGCCTGCTGTGTTCATTCAGTTCCACGCCTTGTTATCTCAGACTCCAGCATCGGCAGTTCCTACTATCTCTGAGCTAATGGAGCTGCTGTGAAGCCAAAGTATAGTTACTCTGCTTCTTCAATTTGTACTTGCCTAAGTTAATTTTAGATATTTATGCAGCCAGTTTATTCAACATTGTTTCTATCCATTCTAACTTTCGAGTCAATGCAAATGACGCTGGTTTGCCAATATATTAAAAGAGCATATTATGGACTATGACTGCAAATATGCAGTTTGTTGATATGGAACTTTTAAGAACGTTTATTGCACAATTTCCTATCTGTAGGTTTCTGGCAATCAGTTTGCACACTATAATATTGTAACATTGTCATGGTCAATTTTTTGCTTTCAGTGACCGATGACATACGTTTATTATGAAATCCTAAAAGATATAAAACTGTAACAAAACAATGTATCTGTTAGCTTCCACTATCACCATCTGCCCTTTCCACACAGTGTTCACAAAGTATCAGCCAAACCGTAATCTCAGTTGTTTGAACAAAATGAGTAGGACACAAATGAAATGTCTAAGCGTTCATAGAATGATCCAGTGATCTGAGTAGACAGTGTCATTTGTCTGTCTGTCTACTCACTGGTTCTTTACTCACTGGTTCTTTTATTAAGGGGAATGACTAAAATTAAGACACATGTGCGCCTTGACTTTTAATCCAGGGTTAGAAATCTGACACTTGCATCATTTCCAGGCCTTAACTACTCCTACATCTATGATGCACTCTGCAAATATAAATGCCCTGATTGGACTGAAGGCAAGCTGGGTCTCAATTAGTGGCACTGCCAAGAGGTAAGAGCTGTCTGCTGAGCATGATCATGAAAGGCAGATTGCAGCTATGACATGGTCTGCTTTTGCCTTGCAAAAGAGAAGAGAAAGGACATTGGAGTGTCAGTAGCCTCACTGCACAAGAGAAGTGGCCAGTGACTAAAAGCAACTGTGTTTGATCTGTCTCAAAATGCCTTAGTGGCTGCATTGTGACATTTCTCAAAACAAATTACTTAATAGTTCCCACATTGAACTCAACAGCTGTGCACTAATGTGAGCCAGACTGAGTTTGCATTTGAGATTTGAAAGGCAGCACATTCTTGGTTATCGGCCAGCACCCTACCCTACCCCATCCCACCCTACCTCACCACTACCACTGCATCACTACCCTGTCCTCACTGTCAATACCAGTGCATGCTGGAGGCGTCAGGCCACTGATGTAATATTTGGAAGTACTATTTTCAAATCGTGCCAGCTACTATTCTTGCCCTCTTGAACAATTGAAAATCCCAGCTATCACAAGATAACCAGATTTGTATTATTCCTTTTTGTAGAAATTTTAAACAAGATTGAAAAGCTGAACAGTTCATTATAGGGAATCTGGAAAGCTTTTTTTGCTTTTATAGATTGTTTGATGTATTCAATTTATTCTACATTACAAATGAAAACTTTTTTTTTAATGGTTGTAGATTCAGCACCTCAAGACAAACACTAATGTGGATTCCAGACTCCTTTTTCTCTAGGTAAGATTGAGTTTCAATATGTGATTTCTGCAATAGCAGAGGTATAGAGTATAACATTACAGTTTATAAAACACACATATAGAGTATATACTTTAATAAAAATAAAACTCTCTAAGTTGCAGTGTGTAAATGTAAGAATGATATAGAAAAGCAGCTTTAGCTTTGTTAAGATTCAAATTAAACTGTCTGATATGGTAAGATGTTCTTATTGGCAAACTGGAATGATATCTGAAGAAAGGGGGGAAAAAATGTTTTTCACTTGGGACCCATTTAAACTTCCCAAAACTGAAGATGATTTCACAACCGCTAAGTGAATCATTTTCCCAGGGAATGAGTTCCCTAAGGTTGGATTGGATCAACAATTACTCAAGTTTAGAATTGTATGTTGACAGTTCAGTAGCTGTTGTCTATTTAAAAATGGAAATTCCTGAAACTTCCCATAAGTAAAAGGAGTTTAAAATATTTGTGATTTTCTTTTTGTAGAGCTATATCTGCACACATTTGTAGTTGTTCATTTGTAGTGGGACCTTTCCACTTAGCTGTTGCATTCTCAATTAGCTCTGCAGTTACTGCTGTCATCCAGGGTACAACCTGGAATACTCAAAAGTGTATTGTTTGGGGTAAAAAAAATTCCTTTAACAAAATGGTTGAGGAAAGAAATGGCCAATTTGGAGTGGTGATAATGTTGTTATGCAAAGCATTTTAGTGCTGTTCCCAGCACTTAAATTTGCTTTCTTTGTTCACCTTCTGCATAAACCACCTCAGTATGGCACAAATACATTTTTTTTTCATTAATTGCAATTATGATGATTTAGATTGGAGAAAAGGGGACCACAAATCTGCCAGAATCTCCTTATGTTCAAAACTGTGTGGTGTTTTAATGGACAGTTTTGAAACAATAAACTTCACATTGTCTCAGCTTACAGGCAGAATACTGCAGATGCTGGAAATTTGACATTCAAACACTATGCTGGAAATATTTAGCAGATCTGGCAGCATCTGTGGGGAATTAAAATTTTTCAGGTCGATGTTTCAGTTCATTTCCTCTCTCCAGATACTGCCAGTGCTGAATATTTCTAGCTTTTTCTGTTTTTGTTTAATGCTAGATGTTTTCTTAGATAACATACAAAGAAAGTGCAGTTCCCAGCAATGATCTCTCGATAGTAATCAGTAATTACGTTTTTTTCATGCCAGATCTAGGACAGAATACTGACTATCGTTCCTTTCTAGCCAGGGACAGGACTGGCTTACTTTGACTTTCCTTCTGTGAACAACATTAATGCTTAACTTTTAGTCAGATTTTAAAAATTTAACAGCAGTCTGTGTCTTGTTTTTCAATATGCTGTGTTAAAAATATTTACTGTTAGTACTGTTGTGATTGTTAATCATTTGACAGTTACATTGTCATCATAACTTTTTTTGTGAAAAAATCATGTAACTATGTTACGAACTTAGTGAACTTCAAATTTAACTTGATGTTCTTGGGATGAAGTCCCATAATTCAACAAAAGCAGATAATCCTGCTGAAAATTATTTGAAGAGAGTGAGTTCATATTAGTTGCTAAGCATTCCTCATTTTTGTTCAACTGCTTTAATGCAGATTGGTAAGAATGAATTTGTTGCTTTATTGACATTAAGTCCGTCCTAATTTTGCTCTACTGGTAAATTTATTATGTTCAATTGTTTTGTTGGCTAACTTGAACTGTTGCAATAACCATATTTCTAGACTTCTGCAGTCCCAAGATTTGGAATTTCTTCCAGTGATTGGAATGGGACAGTTGTACAGTTTAAATCTTTTGTTTGTCTTAATGAATGCAGTTGCGTCTAGTAGGTATAATATCCTTTGCTAAGGACCAGTCTAAAATACACCATTAGAAATGGGTTCTAAAGAAGACTCATATTGGAACTTGAAAGAATATAAAATAAGATTAGGTTTGACTTACATTTTAGATAATGATCTTTTGTGAGAACTAGTTAAGATATGAAGCCAAAAATCTCTATTCATATCATACCTTTAAGGTAACAAAATGCTGCCACACCTGCTGCATTCATCCAGCACTTTGTTTTTATTTCCAGCACCTGCAGTATTTTGTCCAATTTGAATGCTCTTTGACTAAAAAAATTCAGTAACTGGGGGCAAGATTAGCTTGCACCTTGTTTTATTCCTGCCAAAAAAGGAGAAAAGTAACTGGTTAGTAGATTTGTATATTTTCCTCTCCTTTTAAGCTCGCCCGTGTCCCCTGTATGGGTCACAGTGACATCTCTTATCCTGCTTTGTAAAATAATGAAAGCCTGCACTTTTCACACTCCCAGCAGGTCTAAAGTCATAAATGTAGGTCTGTAACTCTCCTACCGATATTCAGTTCTAGTACTTAACCAGCATGATATGTCTACATTGAATACTGTATGATTGAGTCACTTAAGCTAAAACACCTATGGCCATCATTCAGCAGATACAGTGTACAATATTACTTAGATGAATTATATTGATATGACACTGCATTGATTGTTGTAAATGTCTTCAAATATAAATTGTCCTATGCCTACTGGAAATGAAAACTGCTAGAAATCCTCAACAGTTTAGGCAGCATCTGTGGAAAGAAAGTATGACTAGGTTTGGCTAATGATCTTTTGTGAGAACTGGTTAAGATATGACACCAAAAACCTCTATTCAGATCGTGTCTTTAAAGTAATGAAATGTCCATAGGTGCTTCTCACAAGCATTGTAAAGCAAGGTATGACGTTGAGCCATGTAAGGTGATATCAAGTCATGGGCGAGCATTTGGCCAAAAAGGCAGGATTAAAAATCTTCTTAAAGGAGGAAAGTCAGGTGGTGTAGAGGAGGAATTCCAGTCTTGAGGCAACTGAAAGCACAATTATCTATGGCTAGGCAATTTTATAATTGGAAATGTACAAGAGGAAAGAATTAGAGGAGAGCAGGTAATTCCAAGAAAGGGGATATAAGGATCATTTGGCCAAATAGGTGAATTTCAAGGTGTGTTACAGGAATGAGAGAGGGCTTTAAGGAGGGCCAGTGTAGCTAAGTGCATGGCTAATGATGTTGGAGGAACTATATTCAGGGATATGCAACATGACAAATTCCAAAATGATTTCCAAGGTTTTAAGAACTGGAGAATGCTGGAGGTGGAAGTTGATTGATTGAGGGATGGTGGACAGGCGGCAGCAGTGCCACAGGGGAATCTGCAAACCAGATATAAGTTTTTAAATCAAGATGTTTGACTGGGAGCCATTGTAGGTCAGAAGGCACAGTGTTGATTAGGGAACACTAGTTGCTGTGTGTTGGGAGCGGAGTTTTGGGGAGGGGGAGTGGGGGTCTTGGAGGGGGTCTGTAGAATGTGGACGACCAACCAAGAATATTTTGGAATAACCAAGTTCATAAGTATTAGGGTAAGAGTTTCAGCAACAGTGAGCTGAGACAGGGCTAATTTGAGCCATGTTCAGGAGGTGGAAGCGTGTGGTCTGGGTACTGGCACAAATGAGATTGCTCGTTCATCTCAGATTGCAAATGTCTAATATCTTTTGGTCCTAGCAAAGTATAATAGACCTAAATGTAAACCTAATGTGACCATTTCTAAATAGATGCTGCGAAACCAGCAGTGTTGCCATGATTTCCTGTTTTATTTTAAAGTTCCAGCATTTGTTATATTTTGCTTTTATTATAATTGGACCTTTTTAACTATTGCTTTTGTTTAAAAAGTGCATATACCAGGTGCATCAAACTGTATTTGTAATCTCCTATACGAAGTTCATCCTCTTTTATATAAACTAGCACATATTTTCCAAAATTGTGATGCAGTTTTCTGTCAAGAAAGGATTGACCTTCATCTAAATTCATTAATAACTACTTCTGTTCCAGCTTGCTGAGCGGGAGAATTTCAACACTACGGGATGAAACTGGAGCAGTAAGCTGATACTTTAATGTTTGATTTCTTTTGAAAGCAAAATGCTATTGTGGAATGTTCTTTAATTCCTTTGGGGGTGTGTAATGTACAAAGATGTGTCTGATTTATTTACTGGGAAATAACACATTTTAGTTACTTTAATTGGCAGAATTGCAAATACAGAAGTCATCACTGAAGCTTTTCTTCTGTTTGTATTCCTTAAAGATATTTTTCTTTTCCCAAAACTTGAGATTAACCTTAAGTTCCATCACTTAACTATTTACCACTAATATTTCTATTCCCAAGAACCTGACCACTACTTTGGAACTGATCAAGAACACTACGTGCCCAAGGTTAACTAAGCAAATTACTCTGGGCATTTGAACTTTGTACAAAGCAGTGTAACTTATTGTTCTGCTCAGTAATTTCTCTTGTTGGTATTTTCTATACAACAGAGACTCATGAATTATTATGTTATATATGGTTTCATTGTTGCATAAAATACCCTCTGAATCTCCTTTTTCCTGGATTAGTAATATATAATCCTTTTTATGGCTGCTGCTAATATTTCCATATCTAAATGATGTTCAGTTGAATTTTTCTACTACATTTACATACAGTCCTATTACAGAAGTTTCAAGCCTCATATATTTCAGCAAAACCAGAACCCCTTTCTGAACATTTTTAAAAGATTAAGGTGATTAAAATTGTGATATGTTACATTATGTGCAGGTTATTAAGTTTTATAATGTTGTAAGAACTTTTTAAATAAAAAAGCAATGATTGTGCTCGTTACACAACGATATCTGTATTGGAAGATTTCTTAGATGGCCGTTCCTTTTACTGTTATTAACTAACACAGTAGCTCCTGACATAGCGTGAAAGCCTTATTTGCTCATGAACATATTAAGGTAGTTATGTTATCAAAACTGGAACCACCAAGCCAATGTCTGGTTGCAGATGCTGTTGCAGTTAGCGTTCATGATTATGAATTACTTACCAGTAATTACTGTGGTTCATTAATTTAAAAGCATGTGTGGAAACTTTAGGTGCTCCTTCTGACAATTTTAGCAGCAATCTCCCAGCTAATTGACAAAAATTATGACTGCATAATCTAGTGTAATGTCTTTAGGAAAGTTTAACAAGTACACAGTTCAATTTAAACTGGAGAAAAACAGTGGTCATCTAAGTTAGTGTACTCAGAAGCAAGGTAAGATAATATTTCTGAATTTAAGTGCTAGGTGGTGCATGAGATTAATTAGAAGGCATGATTTAGTACTGTCAGAAAACAAAATAAAATCAGTGTCTACCTACCTGAAGCTGGAATTTGATGATTTTATCAACACTGGTTTGTCATCTTGCTTTGAGAGAGGAATGCGTAATAATTGCTCTTTTGAAATATGGATGAAACACTGTTGAACTTTGACATACAGGAAAGCAAGACTGTTAGCAAAATTGATGAAAAAAGTCTTCCTTAAAGGCATCTGGTCACAAGAAGGCACACCTGATAGTGGCTCCATCTTACATGATAGATTTCAGAAAATAAACCAAGTGCAAAGTTCCTCCCCAGAGGGAAATTTTAGAAAGATATTGGTGTCTACATTCATGAGAGAATCTGGAAATATGAAGGACGTTATAAGAAATGGATCAAACGTGGAACTTGACACTTGAACTGCACAAAGGAAAAGAGTTTATTCACCCGGAACGTGTTCAAATCCCACTTGGCAGCATCAACATGGCAGTTATACATCTTACAAATGTCATTCAGCCCTTGGATGTCCAAATAAGTAAACCCCTCAAGGGTAGTATCTGAAAGTCATGGGAAAACTTGATTTTGGAAGGCAACAGAAAGTTTGCTAAAGGGCTCGTAGGCACGTGGAATGAACTTAATCCCAATATTGTCAGATAATTATTTTTAAAATGTGGAATGATGATTGTGATGAGTGTTGAGTGTGAGAATGATTACTTGTGGAATGATGCTGCTGAAGTTACTGGTATGTGTTATTGTGTTGGATGTAAGATAATTAGTAATTTAATAGAATAAATAAGTGCTAGTGAATTAATTTGTTAATTTAGGATTGTAGGTTTTTTTGATGTCTTTTTATGGACCCAGATAAGGTCACACTATAATCCCTTAATGTCTCCAAAATCGATCTAAGACTTGGCCTAAAAATGGTCTTAAAAAAAAAACAACTTTTACACCATTATATGTGGTACGTGCTGCATTGAAAATGTTTTAGCTGAGATGCTATTTTGGAATAAACTGTGATAACAGAACATGGAATTTGAGATTGAGGCTGGAAAATTTAGTGCATCACAAGATCAACCTCAAATAAATTTCCAGGTAGAATTGTAAAGGCTAAAGTATTGATTCATTTCAGAATCAGTGGAAATACTCTCTGTATGGTGGGCATGAGCATTTGAATGGCTTAGGTTGTCCATCTAACTGGGGATGCCCAGAGAATCACATGCTCAAGAATGTTATAAAAATAGCAATTATAGTATATGGAGCAGAACATTGTTCAGGACCACAAGTGGAAAGGAGAAAAACTGACAAAAACAGAAGTTGCTGGAAAAGCTCAGCAGGTGTGGCAGCATCTGTGAAGAAAAAAAATCCAGAGTTAATGTTTCGAGTTCGGTGACCCTTCCTCAGAAAAACTAAATTGATCCCAGTTTCTGCTACGAATGATTTTGATTGTACCTCTGAGTATTTGTTTAAGTGAACATTTCTGTACCTAGGTTATTGATTTTAAATTTCACTTTCACATTTTTTAATATCTCATTTTGACTTGTGGTAGACTAATTTTCAATTAAGTACATTTTCTAATTGGCACTGAAATTGTTAAATACAACATCCTGCTGAATAGTTAGTCAAAAAAGTAACATGGAGGATTGTGGTGAGATTAATACTCAACAGTAGTCAATTATTTCTTTTGCTTTTGCTACAGAAAATATTTTCCTTTAGTTGGTAAGTTGATGTTGAACTTGGTGCAAACAGATTGTATAACATAGTCTTGCTATTCCAGTAGTAATGATCATTCTGATGCTTCACTGCATTGGAAATGATTGGTAGAATATACCCCAGCAAAAATAGGAATTTCAGTAGAGTCATACGGTCATACCGCACGGAAACAGACTCTTCAGTGCAACCTGTCTGTTACGACCAAGTGTCCTAAACTGAACTGGTCTCATTTGCCTGCATTTGGCCCATATCCCTCTGAACCTTTCCTAACTCTGTACCTTTCCACATGTCTTTTAAATGTTGTAACTGTACTCGCCTCTATCACTTCCTCTGGTAGTTTGTTCCACTTCTGCAGTACTCTGTGTTCGAAAAAGTTGCCTCTTGGGTCCCTTTTAAATCTTTTTCCCCCCTCACCTGAAACCTATCCCCTCTAGTTTCGGACTTCCCTATTGTGGGGAAAAGACCTTGGCTGTATATCTTATCTATGCACCTCGTGATTTTATAAACCTTTACAAGGTCACTCCTTAGCCTCCTATACACCAGGTGGAAAAGTCCCAGCCTATCCAGCCTCCGCTATACCATCGATTTTGGTGTCATCTGCAAAACTTACTAACCATGCCTCCTATATTCTCATCCAAATCATTTATATAAATGACAAACAACTGTGGAACCAGCACTGACCCTTGTAGCACACCACTGGTCACAGGCTGCCAGTTCAAACAATAATTTTTGACTACCACCCCCTGTCTCCTACTGTCAAGCCAAGCTCATAATTTTAGAAAAAGTACTTCAATAGAGGGTGTTGGCTATTATTTTCTCCTTGAATTGCTTAAAGAACAAATGCAGATGCAGTCTCGTGCTATTTCTCGTCTTACGCCTATACTGCATAATATTGCATTGTGATATGTCAAGATAGTAGCATTAGACTTGTGGCTAGGCAAATAGTTGCATGTGTATGTTTCACAGAAGTTAAACCTGTTTCAGATGTTGGGGCAATAATGTTCTGGTTTTGATTTTTACATTGAAAAACATGAGTAAACATCTTTTTTTCCACATGTGCTTTTTGTTTATACAATTACCTCCACTTGCGTAAGTTACAGTCCTTACCCCACGACATTTCTGAAAGATTTTGGTCTGAGTGAAAGCAATCTTTCCTGTAATGATGCAAAATCATTATTGCGACGGGGCTGCTTTACAGTGATGTTCTGCCATCTGGTGACAAAAATGGAGCATTTCAGTGTTACCTTTTGGAATTAAAAACCAACTCTTTGCATTACTGAATGACCTCCACCTGTGCTGTGACATTCTGGCTGTTATGCTGGTGAGTTTCAAAGAATTCTCCAGTTTTATATTTCACCCCTGGATTGTCCACAGCTGCTTCCTATGGAATCTAATCCACGTTATAAAGTTATGTAAAGCAACTCTAAACAGTCCCCTATGAAAAATATTCTCCTCTTTCTCCGTCAAGTTTTTTTTGTCACTTATTTTAAATCTGACATTATTTACAAACAATTTTGCCCTACCTGCCCTATCAGTTATTCATAATTTTAAGTATCTCTATTGGGCCCTTTGCTTCAAAGAAAGCAATTCCAATTTCTCTAATCTCTAGTAGCAGCCTTCATTTCTGTCTCGCTGTCTGCCTGTCTTTGCGCCCTAAGACTGAAATGTCCAATCAGTTAGTTTTCCTTTCTGATCTTCTAAATGAATTGAGCAAATACATAGATTTCCTAAGTTAGTATAATGAACAGAGCTGAAGCCAGGCTGGTAGAAAATATACTGGCATATTGGAGTTTTTGCTACAAGTTATTGACAGTGGTGCGGCACTCAGGATCCCTTTAATGTTCTATAAATTCTGAAGATACACACAGAAGATCTGAGCTGGGGAGTGGGCTTGCCGTACTATGACAGTTCATAACTACCAAAATGCCATCATTATCATTGTATAACATCACTATAACTATGTATGTGTACTGCATTGGTAACCAAATAGAACAAAGTGAAATAAGACTATGGGCAAAGTATACATTTTTTTTTTAAATAGTCAATAGAATGGTAGTACTGGGTGGAATAAATGTTGAGAAGGAGATTTAGCATCTTCAACTCAGATTCCCATCTCTAACCTGTCCCACTTCCAAGTGCAGTTGAAGCAGGAAGGTAGGAATGCAGCCAATCTGTTACAGATAGACAGTGTATAAGTCTAAACATGTTAAAGAGGCTGTGTGTTTTATTATCATTCAATTTCTGAACTTTAATTCTAGCCGTTTTAGTTACCTGAGCCTTCGAAAACCCAGCAGTTTCCCCGGAGTGCAAACTTGCTGCATACAGAAGGTGAGAGATAGTAGGAACTGCAGATGCTGGAGAATCCGAGACAACAAGGTGCAGAGCTGGATGAGTTTTTTTTTGATGAAGGGTCTAGGCCCGAAACGTCAGCCTTTCTGCTCCTATGATGCTGCTTGGCCTGCTGTGTTCATCCAGCTCTGCACCTTGTTGTCTCGCACACAGAAGGTGGTTACCTAACTCCTGATTCAGCCATCTTGAGAAAGCTCTCCAATCAGATACCCTCCCATCCTGACGATCTCACCAAGATGACTGATCCCACCACAAGACTCTGGCCACCACTATGCTCTATCACCCCCAGGATACATTGCTTCTGTACAAACTATTCAAATAATCAAGACTATCATTATGTGCTTGCCTGTACAGTTCAAGAGGTCAATATTGTGCCAATGTGTTATCCTTCATTGGTAGTCAGTAACTTCTTGCTTTGGTGCACTCTTTTGCAACAAGTCAAGCCTCTTCGAACAAGTTCACTGCCTCACTTTGTTATGGACTTCACTGGGCATGCAGCCTTCTCCGATCATCTTTCTTTCTTGCCGTCTCTGTTTCCAACTCCTCCCGCCTCCCCTTGCTTGCTTTCCTCCTTTCTTTATCCCCTCCCTGCCTCATCCCCAAAAATACTGGAGGTCAGACCTGTCAATCACGTCACCCTTCTGGGTGGGGAAATCAGTGAGTAGTGACATTCAAGTAAAGAACTCCAGTGTGTGGGGGCTGCCTATCTCCTAGATTCCATGTGGTATTCTGGCCCCCTCAGTCCTGTTGGGTCAATTAAGTAGCAATTCAGTCCATTCCAACTTTCAAATATTAGATGGTGTAGTAAGAACAAAATATTAACAATGGATTTTTGTAGCAGTTTCTAAGTTCATAGATTATGATGTTTGATGTGTGACTTTCTCGTTGACACTGATGAATGTATGCAGGAGCGTTTTGAATTGGTTGTACATTGATTGTTGAAACATAATGACACAGTGCAGTTGCACTCTCTAGCAGCCAAATGATGTCTGTTTTCTACCTGGTGTTTCTTGAGCACAGTAACTTTTTTTGGGGGACTGCTGGGGATTGGAATTAGTATTTAACTGCTAGCTTGTATTGACAAGCTCTTATACCTCAGAGCAGTCAGTGACTGATAGACCTGAGGTGTTGATTAGTGCAAAATGGGTCCATTCACATGCACAGTCTTTTTCTGATGCATCTGTTGAAAATTGACTTTTCATTCTATTTTCAGTTGCCTTGTGAAGCTCTTGGAGTTTATTCTTCAACTTTCCTTCCTGGTCCCCTTCTTCAAATTTGCCAACATTAATGCTGTCCTCATAAGAAAAACAGCAGTTGATCCCTCAACTTTAAAAATGGCTGCCCCACGTCCAAACCCTGTTTCCCCAAAGTTCTTGAGTGCATTGTCACCTCCCAAATCCATATCCAATATTCCTCACTCCATTCTTGAATTAACGTTTCGGGTTCTGAGGAAGGGTCACCGGACCCGAAATGTTAACTCTGTTTTCTCCTCCACAGATGCTGCCGGACCTGCTGAGCTTTTCCAGCAACTTTGTTTTTGTTGTGACTGGGAAGATTAAATCCAGTATTTTCAATCCCTATTCCAAATTTCTTCCCCTGATCACCAACTGAATTCCTCTTTTCTTTAACCAACTTCATCTCTGCCCCAGCTCATTTGCTGCTGAAACCCATACCCATACCTTTGTTACTTCTGTTCTTGACCATTCCAGCCTGCTTCTGGCTGCTTCATGTTCTACCTGCTGTAAACTCAAGGTCATCCAAATTCTGGTGTTTACATTTTAACTTGTACAACCCTATTTAGCCATTACCCCTGTGTCTGTTAAGTTTCAATTAAACAATGCCATGCTTTTAAAATTCATGTTGTTTACAAATCTTCAATTAATGATGGTACAATTAAAATCGATATTCCTTCAACTGCCAGGGTTCTAACCTCTAGAACACCATCTTAAGCACCTCTATCCTTATAATATCCTTTAAACCACTACTTTTATCTTTTTACTTTAAACCTTTATCTTTGACTAAACCTGTGGTCTTCTGCTTTAGTATCTTCTTGTGTGATTGATGTGAGACAATTTTATAACGCTCCCATGAAACACTTCTAATTTGGAACAAGAATGGGCCATTTGGCCCCTCAAACCCACTGATATTCGATAAGATTATGGCTGATCTGATTGTGATACTTTCTCCTTCTAAACCTTTTAATCCCTTGTCAATCGAACATCTATCTAACTCACTCATAAATAGAGTTCTTTAGAGTTTCTCCTCGCATGTGGTTTTTCTGTGCTGCAGTCCATGGAGAGACAGATAACTTTGTGGAAGGTGTTTTGAATTCCAAGGGATTAACTTAAAGGAGTTGCACATTGAAATTTCGAGTTGTTGGTTTTCTGCTGCTATAAACAAACTAAAACCAATATCAACTAAAAATTATTTCTTTGGCAACAAATACCCTAAGCTGCAAAGCAGCTGTTCTTTAATTAGTTTCTGAACATGACCAGTAACCCACATTTATACATTATGCAGAACTCAGGAACTCACAGTAATCTCATAGTCTTTAAATGAACTAGTCTTAAGTTACTACCAGCTTCTGACTTCTCCTGGTTTGCTGAGCCATAGGGTCCAAAGTCTGTTGCAAGTTACTTCTGTTAGTCTGATGAGCGTTTTTTACTCCTGTTGGTGACAACAGCAGCTGCCTTCTTGTTTGTTTGTATATGCTTCTCTGCATCCAGGGCTTCTGAGTTTGTAAGTATACAGAGAAAAGCCCAGCTGCTTCCACCTCAATGTTCCAGTTTTAAATCTGGCACTTGGACTTCAAGTGAACTTAATGTGTGACACGATGGCTCAGTGGTTAGCACTGTTGCCAAACAGCACTGGGGGACCCAGTTTCCATTCCACTTTCGGGTGACTGCCTGTATGGAGTTTACACGTTCTTCCTGTGTCTTCAAGGATTTCCATCAGGTGCTCAGGTTGCCTCCCGCAGACGAAAACGTGCAGGTTAGGTGAACTGGCTGTGCTAAATTGTCCATAGTGTCCAGAGTTGTGCAGACTAGGTGGATTAGTCATAGGAAATGCAAGGTTACAGAGATAGAGTCTGGGTGGAATGCTGTTCAGAGGATTGGTGTGGACTTGATGGGCCGAATGGTCTGCTTCCACACTGTAGGGTTTCTATGATTCTTAACCTGGGCTAGTCCTCTAGGACACAAGTCACATCAGCTTATCACCAAGCTAAACTAGTAGGAAGTTGCATGCTTCATTTTACATTGAATTAAGACAGAGTTGAGAACATAATTATCTTACAAAACCTCTCATTTGTAGCATTTGATGTGACCCAGTTGAGGTTGATAGAACTTGTAGAACTTTATGGAATTTTAAGCACAAAGTACCTAAATTGCAAATAAGTTGTTTTTTGCACTATTGACGGCTCAGAATACGTGACCACGTTCTGCAACTGGACTGATTTTTGTAGGCTTTTGAGGAGGTTTTAGAAGTTAAATTGTTTCTTCTGGTCTCACCACTAAAACGTGTTTCAAAAGCTTTTGAATTTTATTTCAAAATTAAAACTGACTACACTCTCACGATATCATTTTCTGAAATAATTTTCCATAATTAAAATTTAGGAACTCAGGTTGTGAAATAACACTGATCAAAAATGCTCTTTTTTGGGATGATCCCATTTTAACTGTAATCAAACTGCAGCAAGTTGCCACTTCAAAAGTTTTTGACATGTATAGAATGAACACTTTTTTCTTCTCAAAAACATTACAGGTAAGATATTCAATGGTGGGACGGAGGTCCCATTTTTGAGACCTGCTGGCCACCTTGATTGACAGACAGCTCTGTAGTTTCAGCAACTATAGCTGCAGCAAGGTATGGGCCTAGGACTACAGGTAAACATGAAGTTTTAAGTCCCAGACCTAAGAAATTAACAAGTTTGAGTGATTCTTATGGTGGGGAGGCAAGGTGTGTGTGGGTGTTCTTGATAGAGAGGCTGAGGAAGAGGTAGGTCATTAGTGATTGAGGTGCTGCCCAATATAGAAAGGGAACTCTTGAGGCAGACATTTCCCTCTTCCTGCACAAATTTGAGCAGTGCGACCTGCTGAGTTTCCCACCAACCAACCTATGAACTCTTCCCTCCAGCTTCAAATTGAAACCACATGGGAAGTCACTAGACACCCCACACCTAAAAATTGTGGACAGCACAAGGGTGAAAGATCGTGCAGCTTTGCCATGGAGGTTTGCAGGAGCCACCACCTGTAACCTGTAAACTTGCTGGTTTGTTTGGGAGAGAGGAGGTGGGGAACTGTGAGATTCTGCCCCATGTTTTCGACACAGCCTGATTGTTGTGAGATGTGGCAGCGTTTGCATTTGGGGCTAACCAAATAAATGGGTTTGACTGGAAACCAGAGGAAAGGAAAAGCTTCTCTAAACAGGGCATCTTTGCCACATGTTGTGCTTGGATTGCTGATTGTGCTTCCACTTTGGACATATCGACATTATTACTTCAATGGCTAATGAAGAAACAAACATTAGAGTTGCTTATCTGTCAAATGAGAGTGGCTTTTTAACAGGTTTCATTCTTGTTGATGTTTATCTTAGAGGGAGCCAAAAATATCTTCCAGAGCTTTTAAGTTAAAGAAACCCCTTGCTTTGTGATAACTATTTGGCATTATAAAGTAGTTAATGTAGTAGTATGTGCAGTAGATTTGTTAGCATGAGCTATCAGTGCCACATGAAATGTTTTAAACAAGTGCCAATCATTGTTATTGAAATATGTATGTCTTCCATCCTATAGATATTTATTGACAGAGATCCTACAGCATTTGCACCAATTCTGAACTTTCTTCGAACAAAAGAATTAGATTTAAGGTAAGAGAAAGCTTTCCTTTTCTCAAAGTAATAACACTAACTATACCATATTCAGCAGCTCCCAACAGAAAGTCAAAATTTGATTCTCTTCAAAAAGAATTCAAAAAATGTTTTTCTTAAAATGAGTCCCAGTCAGATATCTGAGCACTTTGGGGAAGTTTGGTATACTTCAGTATTTGTAGCAGACTCCCTTGTAGCAAAATATGAGAACATGATTATGATTTCAGTACAGTGAGATCAAAGGTGATTTCCCCCATGACCTTTGCATTAGATGTTCAGAATGTATAATAAAACCAATCTAGAGTATTAATTTTAACACAATAGTTGACGTTGTGTAAATTTTCAGGATAAGGTCAGAAATCACATGACAACAGGTTTATTTGAAAACACAAGCTTTTGGAGCCCCAGTCCTCCTTCAGGTGTTAGTGAGAGAGGTAGTATCAGACACAGAATTTATAAGTAAAAGATCAAAGGTTCACACCATTGATGAGGATGTACTAAACAAACCTAAGATTCCGTTAAATCTTTAAACAGTTAGAACGTTTTAATTGATTAATATGTACATGTAAATCCCTGAATTTCTTTCAAATCACGGTCCTGAGAGAACTAAAGGTTTTATCAGTGGTCACCGTATGAGGATTCGGGGTAGACCGTTTAGGACAGAGACTAGGAGACATTTCTTCATCCAAAGAGTGGTGAGTGTGTGGAAATCATTACCACAGGAACTAGTTGATGCCAAAACATTGAATGTATTCAAGAGGTGACTAGATTTAGCACTTGGGGCGAATGGGATCAAAGGTAATGGGGAGAAAGCAGGATTAGGTTATTGAGTTGGACAACCTCTCCCTGCCCCCCTTCCCACGCCCGTGCGCTCTCTCCCCCCCCCCCCCCCCCCCCCCCCGCCGCACACACCCCCCTCTCTCACTCTTTCACATGCTCACACTCACACACCCTCTCTGTTGTGCACGCACGCACACACACAAAACACACTCATTCGCGCACATGTCCACACTCGCTTTTTGTCTCTCTCTCACTCGCGCTCATTAACTCTTCTCTACACGAGTGCACGCGCTGTCGCTCGGTCTTCCACCACCTCCGTCCACCTGCCCCCTCACACGGGTATGAGATGTAGTCTCATCAGTACCCCGTACAACTGAAGCATAACATCCTTTCCTTTACATTCAGTTCCTCTCATAATAAGAGACAATTACTTAATTACTTGCTGTACATGGGTAATAACTTCCATGACACTCATATGAGAAAATTTCGGTCCCTCGACACCTCGTAATTCTGAAGTTGTTCTCTTGTTAATAATCTGCCCACTCCCTCAACTTATCGTTGTCAGTCTGTATACTTATTATGTTATAGTTTCCTACCTATCTTCATGTCATCTGTGAATTTATTGACCATACCTTTGTCTTCTCCTCTAAGTCTTTGATTATAAACTACAAAAGGCTGAGTCCCTAGCGTGGACTCGTGTGAGATGCTAGTTGTCACATCCTGCCAATTGGAAAAGAGACCCATTTCTATCAGCCAGCAGATTTTCTATCCATGCTAATATATTGGTTCCTTCTCCATATACTCCTACTTTACGCAACAACTTTGCACTAATAACCTTGTCAAATGTCTTTTGGAAATCCAATTACAGTACATCTGCAGGCTCCCTTTTACCCATCGTGTATTTTACTCCTGCACTACCCACAATAGACATCATCCTAATTGGCTTGTAGCTTCCCTTTTTCTGCTTCTGTACTCTTCCCTCTCCTATCTTGAATAGCAAAGTTCTATTTGCTACTTTCTGGAAAGATCCCACCAGACCATATCTAGTGAATTTTGAAAAATTGGCACCAATGGAGCCCCACCTCACTAGCTACCTAGTTTAATATCCTAGGATGAAAGTCCATCGGGACGTAAGGACTTGTCAGCATGCAGCTCCATCAGTTTATTCAGAACAAGTTCTTTGTGTGATTGTAATTTCACTATGTTAATCTCTGCATTTCATCACCTGATTTACAGCTGTTACTGGTGTATGTTTTGTATCCTCTAAAGTGAACACAAGCAAAATATTTCTTTTTTTCTGCCATTTCTTTATAAATTCTAGTATAAACTCCTAAACTCCCCAATCTCTCTCTCTACAAGACTAGCACTCATTTCGCTCACTTTTTTTTTGCATATCTGTAGGAACTCTTGTTTTTGCATTTTAAGTCAACAACTGCTTGTGCCGTAATTTCTTTCTCCTGATTAGCATTGTAGTCATTTTTCTGCTATTCTTTGTGTTGTTCAAATATTTGATCTGCCACTCAGCATTGCACAGTTATATGATTACTCTTAGGAAGCCTGTGGACCACCCCTACTTAGTCATTATTTCACAAAAGAGGTTAAATCTAATTGATTGTTAAACATATTCTGTTACTTTTTTTTACTTGAACATGTCACGCTTAGTCTAGAACTGAGAGTATGCCTTTCAGATGAGACATTACATTAAGGCCAGGTCTGCTTGTTCTAGTAGTTCCAATGGATATCAAAGATCTCTTGATTCTATCGAAAGAGGAGTCAAACTCTCCCAATGTTCTGGCTAACATTCTTCCTTTGGTCAATGCCGCAAAAAATAATTAGCACGAGACACGTCTCATTTCCTGCTTATGAGATTTTACTTTATGCACATGAAATGCCACATTTGCGTTCATAATGACTTCAAAGTGCCTATAACATATTTGCTGATCTTCAAAAATAAAAGAACATACAAAATTGTAGCGGGAATAGGCTATATAACCTCTTGTGCTTACTTTGCATTTTAATAAAATCCTGGCAAATCCCCAGCAGTTGCTCGAGGTTTGATTTTGTTTTCTCCCCACCGATCAAGAAATTCTGAAATCTCCTTCAAACCTACATATCTATCAACCTTAATGCTGAATATATTCAGTGATTGAACCTCTGCAGCTGTCAGAAATAGTGAATTCTGAATTTGATGTCTTTCATTTTTGACTGTTAATTTTTTTTAAGAGATGCTGATTAAAAATAATTGCCTCTGTTTTCCTTATCTTGCAGGGGAGTAAACATCAATGTTCTGAGACATGAAGCAGAATTTTATGGGATTACTCCTTTAGGTAGGATTTACGATCATTCTGCTGTTCTAGGACATAGGATTTTTTTAACTGAAACATTCTGTTCTTTCTATTGATCTAACTACGAGCTTTAAATTATGATTATTACCTAAACTACTACTTAGAGGAAAGCAGAACATTAATTTAGGGCCAAGCCCTCAGTAGCATATACAATTTGTTTATTTTTTGATGCCTATCACTGGGCGTAACTGCATTCATCCCTTTTTAGTCTGACACTTTATGGGCACTTGCAGTGCGTCAGCTTACAATTTTGAGTTTGGTTAATTTTTAGCAAGTATGTATAATTTTTTGTGAATCCATTTCCATTGTTTCATTTGTGCCTGGTCCAATGGAACGGAGGAGCCTAAAAGGGAGTAATTAATAAACAACATGCATTCCTCTGAAATAGCCTAGCAAACCATTTGGATCAAGAGTCTTTCTTTCTTTTGTTCTTCCTTTGATTCAGTCATAGAGTCATATCATGGAGATGTAAAGCATGGAAACAGACCCTTTGGTCCAACTCATCCATGCTGACCAGATATCCCAAATTAATCTAGTCCATTTGCCAGCATTTGGCCCATACCCCTCTAAACCTTTCCTATCCATATACCTGTCCAGATGCCTTTTAAATGTTGTAATTGTACCATCCTCCTCCATTTCCTCTGGCAGCTCATTCCATACAGGCACCACCCTCTGCGTGAAAATGTTGCCACTTAGATCCTTTTTAAAGTTTTCCCCTCCCACTTTAAACCTATGCCCTCTAGTCTCAGACTCCCCACCCCAGGGAAAAGACATTGGCCCTTCACCCTATTATGCCTCTCGTGATTTTATGAACCTCTGTAAGGTCACCCCTCAGCCTCCAATGCTCCAGGGAAAATAGCCCCAGCCTATTCAGCCTCATCCTGTAGTACAAACCCTCCAACTCTGGCAACATCCTTTGTAAATCTTTTCTGAGCCCTTTCAAGTTTCGCAACATCCTTCCTACAGCAGGGAGACCAGAATTGCATGCAGTATTCCAAAAGTGACCTAACCAATGTCCTGCACAGCTGCAACATGACCTCCCAACTCCTATAACACCACCTTTACTATGCTATCTACCTGCGACTCCATGTTCAAGGAACTATGAACTCACTCTCCAAGGTCTCTTTGTTCAGCAGCACTCCTCAGGACCTTCCCATTAAGGATATAAGTCCTGCCCTGATTAGCCTTTCCAAAATGCAGCACCTCACATTTATCTCAATTAAACTCCATCTGCCACTCCTCAGCCCATTGGCTCATTTGATCAACATCCCATTGTACTCTGAGGTAACCTTCTCCACTGTCCACTACACCTCCCCTGTCTTTCTTCATTTACTCATTCTTAACTATTACATCTGACTTAACTGCAGGACATTCTTCTTCCTTGCTAAATTTCTGTATGTATTAGTTCTCTGTTTTGTGCCGAACACTTCATTTTGCCTTCAGTTGTTTTCAACTTGCTTTAAAACCCAAGATTGTTTGTTGCTTGGATTCTTAGATACTGCTCCAATTTCTGGAGAGGCAGTTCTAACAGCCTTACATACTGAATACAAGAAAAGCTTGTCAACCAATGAGTCTAATTCCTTGCGCACTTCTAGTTTTCAATCTCTTTAAATGCTCTTGTGTTTCTTCTAAAGTCTAGTGCAATGTTTTGTACCTTTTCTGTGTTAGCAATCAACTTCTCAATCTCATACTTCTCTTTTCCATGACCTCAAATCTCCACAATTTTGGAACTTACTTTTCTCTGTCCCTTTCTTTTTCCTGCAATCTATGATAATGTCACTAAATCAACTTCCTGATTTTGCTCGACTTGCCCTTTTCAATACTGTTGATACCCTGTAGTATACAGTTCTGAAGTTCCTTGGGATAGTGTCCTTGGCCCAACCATTTTTTGCTTCATCAATGGCCTTCTGTTCGTTCATAAGGTCAGAAGTGGGGATGTTTGCTGATTGCGAAATGTTCAGCACCAGTTTCAACTTCCTTGGTATGCTGCATTTAGAAATGAACTGCTTCAAAACCTGGACAGTATCCAGGTTTAGATTGACAAGTGACAATAACGTTCATGCTACACAAGTGCCAGGCAATTACCACCTCAACAAAAGAGAATCTAAATGTTGCCCTTTGACATTCAAGGGTAACTCGCATCAAGTGTGTGCTGTAATCTTCCTCCTTGCCTGGATGACAGTATTTCCAACAACACCTGAAGAAGCTGCACACCTCAAAGGACAAAGCAGCTGCTTTATTGTCATTGTATCCACAAACATTCATTCTCTCCACCTCTGACACTCAATAGCAGCAGTGCATATCATCTACAAGATCCACTGTAGAAACTCAGCAAGAGTTCTTAGTGCTTTCCAAACCCACAACCACTTCCATCTAGAAGGACAAGGGCAGCAGGTAAATGGGAACACCACCCTCTGCAAGTTCTCCTGCAAGCCACTCGCCATCCTGACTTGGGAATATGTTGATGTTCCTTGATTGTTGCATCCTGGAACTCCTTCTCATTGTAGTTTATCCACACCAAATAAACTGCAGCAGTTCAAGGAAACTGCTCACCGCCACCATCCCACGGGCAGCCATGGTGGGGCAATAAATGCTGGCCCAGCCAGTGAAGCTTGCATCTCATGTTCCATTATGACCTTGATACATAACTTAATTTCTTAATCTTAAATGTTATAATTTTCTTTAACATAAAACATCATTTCCATATTTCTATAACCTTGCTACCAACGCTTGCGTATAAACTATTCTAGCATTATCAAAATGACATGGCACACGTCATCCATAGAATTGAGTCCATTCAGAAAGCTTCCCTTGAAGAGAATACATTCCTGTTCCAAATGTACATTTTTTTTTCTTAAATGTTTTGATCATCTTGAGCTTTTTGGTTTGAAATTGATTTTCTGCTAGAAAGGGCTTGAGAGTTTACTATAAACAAAGATTAAGGTTTGCTCGGAATAAATAAAAAATTTTTTTACTTTCTTTTGATTTTTTTTTAAAATGTGCAATTGAGACATTGTTTTATTTTTGAGCCATCCTCATTATCACTTACCAATGTAGTTGCTTGCTTTAAATGAAAAAGAAATCAGTTTGTTAAAGGGTAGCTGTGTGTTACATAACTTAATTGAAAGAGATTGTCTGAAAAGGTAAATAGATGAAATAACATACTTTATGCATAATTTTTTCTGTACTTAGTTCGTCGTCTGTTGCTATGTGAAGAACTTGAAAGATCATCATGTGGCAGTGTCCTATTCCATGGCTATTTGCCACCTCCAGGTACATTCTTTTCGTACCACATCAACTTTTCTGTCATAATAAATAATGTACCATTACTTCATAAATATACAGGCTACTAATGCTCATTGCTTTTTCATGTTTATTTATGCTTTACTTGGCTCTCGTGGGAAGAGTGAAAGACAATCATGTTACCATTGTCCTTATTATTTTAAATCTTTATTTTGTCCCTTAGCATATCTCCTGCCACTACGACTGAAAAGAAATTCATCTTTCAGTCAGACTGAAAGATTAAAATGGGACCTGAAGTGTGATTCAAACTCGACCACTTTGCATTAGTGTTTGACATTTGACCACTAAGGCTTCATCATGCAGGTTTCAAAAATCGACAAAGCTAAATTTCAGGACTATATTTTAATTTGGCAAAGCCTCAATGTCTAAATTCTCATCCTTTTTAAAGCCTGTGATGGCCTTATCTCTCGCTATTTCTAGCCTTCTCCAAGCCTTTCAAACTTTTGAAATCTCTGCGTTCCTCCAGTGTTAGCACCTAGCATATCCTTGATTGAAACGCCTCTGCCATTGCTGCCTAAAAATTAAGCCACCTAGCCCTTTCTAAAGCCCTCTGCCTCTCAATCTCTTTCTCCTTTTAAAATGCTTCTTAATAACTATCTATTTGACCAATCTGTTTAGATTGTTCCTCCCATTACTTGGTGTCAAATTTTGATTTGGGAATAATCTTGCAAAAACGTCTTTGTGATGTTAAAGCCCCTGTGTAAACACAAGCTGCTATTGTTGAAGCACAAGGATGTTTCCTGCAATCAGTAGTTTGAGATTAGAATCCGATCAAGTTGAAATTTGGAAGGAATAATTTGCACCCAGACTTCATACTTGATTTGAACTTTACCCATTCAAGTTAGAAATTAACAGGCAGATTGTGGCAAGATAAGGAACATCACCAGAAGTGTTGCTCCTGGTTGCATTCATTGTTCACTAATAAGGTTTCAGGAATTTTGAGCTCTCTATTTGCTGCTATTTTATCTTTTGTGATTAAAATGTAATGTTTTGATTCTGGACTCGGCAGTTGAGAATTAAAATGATTGGCCTCAAACAATCAATGACATTGAAGAATCCTTTGTCGGTCTCTGTGTGTGACAAAATCAATGATAGAATTTGCATCATATATAAGTACCTGTAGATGGCAGTGTGATAGAGGACTTCACTGTTAATATCATGTAAGATTAACTGCTAAAACAAGAAATCCATACACAGTTACATGCTGTGACCACTGAGTGTCACTGGAGTAATTTTTAAGTTTTTAAGAATAGCACTTTAACCAGCATTCTTGCTTTCTGTCTTACTTGCCCATACAGCCTCCATCTTTCTACAATTGCAGCTAGTCTTGTTTTACATTGGCAGCCATGGTATGGGAATATATGATAGAAAATGTTGATGGGAAGTTCAAGGAGCTGTATAGTTTTTAGAGAGGTATGTTTGCCCATCCCACTGACAATCCCGCTTACCATTTTACGTTAGAATCTTTGTACCAGAGTTAGGAGATCAAGTGATGAGTGTAATTCCAATGAAGCCAGATATCCTTTATCATCATGCGCTGAAAATGCACACGACGCTACTGAAGGAGGGTCATTGGAGCTGAAACATTAACTCTGATTTCTCTCCATCAATGCTACCAGACGTGCTGAAATTTTCCACCAATTTCTGTTTTTGTTTCTGAAAATAATCCACTTCCAGGACATGATCAGGTGTACCCTAGAACTCTGTTGGAAGTGATTGCTGGGCCCGTTGTTTAGATGTTTGTATCATCGATAGCCACAGGTGAGGTGCCAGAAACCTGGAGGTTGCCTATCTAAGAAAAGTGGTAGGCAAAGCCCGGGAACTACAGAACGGTGAGCCTGGCATCGGTGATGGGCGTGTTGTTGAATGGAATCCTGAAAGACAGGATTTGCATGCATTTGGAAAGGAAAGGACTGATTAGGGATAGTCAGCATGGCTTTGTGCGTGGGCAATTGTGTTTCATTAACTTAATTGAGTTTTTTAACAAGTAACAAAGAAGATTGATGAGGGCAGTGTGGTGGTGTTGATGTATATGGACTTCAGTAAGGCATTTGACAAGGTTCCCCATGGTAGGCTTGTTAGCAAGGTTAGAACACGTGGAATACAGAGAGAGCTAGCTATTTGCATACAGAACTGGCTTGAAGATAAAAGACAGCGGGTGGTGGTGGAGGGTTGCTTTTCATACTGGAGGCCTGTGACCAATGGTGTGCCACAAGGATCACTGCTGGGTCCACTGCTTTTTGTCATTTATATGAATGATTTGGATGTGAAGGTAAGAGGTATGGTTAGCAAGTTTGCAGATGACACCAAAATTGGAGGTGTAGTGGACAGCAAAGATGGTTACCTTGGAATTCAACGGGAGCTTGATCAGATGGGCCGATGGGCCAATTTGCCAAGGAGTGGCAGATGGAGTTTAATTTAGATAAATGTGAGGTGCTGTATTTTGGAAAGGCAAATCAGGGCAGGACTTATACCCTTAATGGGAAGGTCCTGGGGAATGTTGCTGAACAAACAGACCTTGGAGAGTGAGTTCATAGATCCTTGAAAATGGGATTGCAGGTAGATAGGGTAGTGAAGAAGGCGTCCGTTGTGGTTGCCTTTAGTGGTCATTGCGTTGAGTATGGGAGTTTGGAGGTCATGTTGCAGCTGTACAGGACATTGGTTAGGTCACTTTTGGAATACTGCATGCAATTCTGGTCTCCCTGCTATAGGAAGGATGTTGTGAAACTTGAAAGTGTTCAGAAAAGATTTACAAGGATGTTGCCAGAGTTGGAGGGTTTGAGCTATAGCGAGAGGCTGAATAGGCTGGTGCTATTTTCCCTGGAGCATCAAAAGCTGAGGGGTGACCTTAGAGGTTTATAAAATCATGAGGGGCATGGATAGGGTGAACAGCCAGGGTCTTTTCCCTGGGGTGGGGGAGTCCAAAACTAGAGGGCATAAGTTTAAGGTGAGAGGGGAAAGATTTAAAAGGGACCTAAGTGGCAACATTTTCATGCAGAGGGTGGTTTTTATTTTGATGCATATATGGAATATGCTGCCAGAGGAAGTGGTGGAGGCTGGTACAATTACAACATTTGAAAGGCATCCAGACGCATATATGGATAGGAAGTGTTTAAGAGGGATATGGGCCAAATGCTGCCAAGTGGGACTGGATAAATGGTCAGCATGGACGATTTGGACTGAAGGGTCTGTTTCGCTGCTGTACATGTCTATAACTCTATGACACTAGTTCTGAAAATGTTCACCCCCTCCCCCATCCTTCAGTATTCTCAATCTCCCTCTTTCACCTCGAAGAGTGGTCAACTCCCTCTCTTAACTCCCACAATTCTGAACCCCCTTCCTCACTCCAGTAGTGCTCAACCTCCCTCTTTCATCCTGATATTATTGGCTTCCCTTGCACCTCGAATGCTCTCACTCCTCTAACGCTGAAGAAGCATGATTGTCATAGTTATCCCAGAAAGGGAGATCTTTGCATTTTAAGGTGAGGAAGAAACTTAAAACACTAAGTAGGGTGGGGCTGTACGGTCATGTGTAAGGTATATGATGACATCATCTGGGTGCCTGTAGTGCATGTATATATCTCGAATGACGTGTAGTCCCCTTCCTGCCTTTTCTTACATGGGCCAGTAAATATAGCCTGCCCACTCACTCGCACTAGCTATATTTTTTAGGTGAGCAACTTATTATTTAAGTCAATAGGCTTCGTAACAAGCCTGAAGACCCCTTAATTTGTTTAATTGTGTGTAGTGGGTGGGCTTAGTATTGAAGCTGACAAACTGTGCATATTCAAACAAATTTGGAGGTGCTGGGCCTGTTTTACATACCAGCACCACCACCACCAGTACCTCCCGGGAGTCAGAACACACAAAATCTGCCCTTCCAGTCTTCAAACAGACGTATAAGAGCGCATTTAGTCAATTAAAATGTTACAAAGTTCAAATTTATCACACAAACTGTGCTACCTCCAAGTATCAGAAAAATTGGGAACTAGGAACATTGTCAGTGGTTTAGGTGATTCCAAATACACAGTATTAGACAGAATGCAAGGTGCTTGGAAAGTGATACTGACTATGACTATTCTTTTGATGGAAAAAAACAAGAGTAGTGAAGAATCTAGACAAAACTAACTTAAATTTGTATGTGGCAAGAAAACAAAAATGCTGGAAATCTCAGCAGATCAGGCAGCATCCGAGGAGGGAGAGTAAGCTAATGTTTTGAGTGTGGATAACTCTTTATCAGAGCTCAGTACAGATTCTAGGACCTGCAGTAATTTGCTCCAGTATTGTATGTGGCAACCCTGAGTGCTTTCTTTAGGCTATTTTCTACTATCAATATTAGGAGAATGTTTTCAAATTTCACCTTTTTATACAGTTAAAGATTGATGTGTTTAATTCTACTAGCTATTCCCAGTAGGAAAGGAAGCATTGGAGGGCTCGGACCCTCGCAGGAGAGTAAAGCTGGACAGAGCATAGTAGAAGGTACAAGCCGTTCAAATACAGCTCCTTCTGTGTCAGCTGGAGTCATCTCAACAGAAGGGTCTGCCAGATTAGGTGAGAAACCTGTTGTCTTTTCCTTCTAAAACACACATACAAATGCTCGTCCCTTAAAAACCTGGCTAAATGCATATAATTGCACCACTTATTCATCTGCTTTTCAATCATATGTTTCACTTCTTTGAATTGGACCTTGTTTGATCAGAAATTACTTCAAAAAAGTTATTTTTTAAAAAATCATATTTCATATTATTAACCATCCTGTTCCTTTAATCATACTGAACATGCTTCTTTACAAAGAGGGTAATTTCAAGTATATGTTTGAAAGTAAAATCACAGCGCATCACCACAATGCCATTATGGCAAAATCTCCTTGCAATGAACGGGTGGCCGGAAACCTACTGCCCAAGATTCTGTGGGATGCATTGTCAGTGATGAGGCTTTTTGTTGCTGGCATGTGCTGCGCTGAGAAAATTGTTGCATAGTACCACATTATAGAAATTTATTGAAGTAGTTATTGAACTGTGCATGATTGTTGTAGGTGGAATTGGGATGTCATGGAGTTTTGGTCATAAGACGACTACTATTAAGAATTGATTAACATGCACTCATGAGGCTCATCTCTGTAGAGCTGCAGGATTACAAATCTGTCCTGTCGATCAATCAGTCTTGCACAAGAGTATGAAAGTCTTTTCATGTTGGGGGATTCTCTTTTGTACTTAACAGGCTTTGAAATTGTCTGTACCCAAGAGAGAAGCTGGAAAATATCCAGGTGATTTTCATTCTCTGGGCAAGCATAACATTTAATCAGTAACAGTCTCTGGATTCATGAGCATTGTTCTTGTTTTGAAAACAATCAAGGAGTAAAATTTTAACACTGCTGAAGTAGCATCAAATGAGAAGTGAGAAGTATGGTTTGGTATATGAATATTACATGCTGTTCTGCAGAGATTACCACATTAGTCCTGATTCACTAGGTGATTAATTCTGAATTGAGGAGTAGAAATGGAGAACATGATGTTTTGATTGTGAAGGCCTGCTCTGTCTCACTGCCAACTATCCGTTTTCACCTATGGGCTAAATGGTTCAAAAGAGATTAATGCACGTTTCAGTCGGTGGTTTCATTCCAAGCAGTTTTTACCATAATGGTATTGTAATGATGCTTATAATTTTGTGAAATGTATGTCCCAGTTTGAAAGAAATAAATTTTGTAATTTCGTCTTTTGAATATTGTTTTGTTGCCAGGCACAGTGGTGGATCCCCGGAAAGTTCTGATAGTAGCTGGTCATCACAACTGGATTGTTGTAGCTTATGCACACTTCGTGGTTTGTTACAGGTACCAGAGAAGCATTGCAATTCATTATGTTATCCTGTAAATAGGAGTCAAAAGTCAACTTGTTAAAATACAGAAGAATTTTGCTGTTTACAGGACAGCCTGGTAAAGTGCCTTCTTGAGAGTTCCAAGTGCAATGTGAGTAGAAAAATCTGTTGACTCTCCTGATGAGAACTCCAATGTTGTCTGGAATTTCTGCATATCTTTTAAAAGTGCCACCAAAGACCTCAGTGTATAATATGAGGCTCCAACATGAAGCAGGACGTTGAGGCCTTGAGCAGGTCCGCTAGGGTGCTGTCTCTTATTTTGCTTTGATTGTTTTTGTTGATCTTCTGATGGAGTATTTTGGGATATTTAGTATGTTAAAGGTATTATATGACTAGCAAATTGTGTGTTTATAAGATGTACAAATGCCAAGAAAATCTTGAAAAGTTGGGTTATTTCCATTAAAATTAGCAGATTGTAGTGATATTATAGGATTTAAAATGGCTTATAGTGATATTTTTGGATTTAAAAAGGGTGGCACGATGGCTCAGTGGTTAGCACTGCTGCCTCACAGCGCCAGGGACTCGGGTTCGATTCCAGTCTCGGGCGATTGTCTGTGTGGAGTTTGCACATTCTCCCCGTGTCTGCATGGGTTTCCTCCAGGTGCTCCGGTTTCCTCCCACAGTCCAAAGATGTGCAGGGTAGGTGGATTGGCTATGCTAAATTGCCCGTAGTACCCAGGGATGTTAAGGTTAGCTGGGTTAGACATGTGAAATAGAGGGGTAGGGGAGTGGGTCTGGGTGGAATGCTCTTCAGAGGGGCGGTGTGGACTTGTTGGGCCGAATGGCCTGTTTCCACTCTGCAGGGATTCTATGATTCTAAAATCATAAAAAGATGGGGCAGGATGAGCGGACTGATTCCATTAGTTGAGGAGCCTAGAATGAACAGCTGAATGCACAATATTCCAAGGGAAAAAAATTAAAATGGAGGACAAGACAAAATACTTGATCCACAGTTGAGGTTAAATTTGTACCCAGAATTAATAGTAAGTACAGAACTTACGTCAGCTTTCAAGATTAAATTGAATAGGTGTATAAAGAAAGGAGACTGAAAGGATGGGAGAGCAAGACTTGCATAGTTAGGAACACCATAGGAGATGTATCAATTTATTTAAAAATCGCTTGAAGTAGATTAAACATCATATGGAAAAGGGGACAACTTAATATCTCAACCTTTGCAACCATTGTTTCCCCCACTTTTATATCCTGTTCATATTGTTGATCACCAATTTTTAATGAGTTATCTGGGAGTTTGCATAACATTCCATTATTAATGTAAATGAGTGACCCAAGAGTTGTGATTAAATATGCTTAAAGGACAAATGGAATTTGGCCCTTCTAATTTCTTGAGTATTCTCATTGTCACTATTTTCAAATAGAGACTTTGTAAACATGTCACCTAAACAACAAAAAAATTTACCCCTGCTGTACAAGACATATTTTATTATCGTGAGCATCGTTGTTCTTCCAACCCTTGTATCATTGTGATTCAGCCTAGGAAACCAGCTTCTGGAAATGTCAGCAGATGTCACCACCAGCTCATTTTTATTCTTGACTCATGATGACGTTCCATTCTTGTGTATTCTTTACTTGTACAGTTTTCAGTCCTTTTCAACATGAAACCAATCCACCGTTTTGAGGAAGCGTGACCAGACCTGAAACGTTAACTCTTTTTTCTTTCACAGGTGCTGCCAGACCTGCTGAGCTTTTTCCAGCAACTTCTGTTTTTGTTTCTGACTTACAGCATCCGCAGTTCTTTTAGGTATTTTTTAATAGAATAATATTTCAGGTTGATGACCTTTGATCAATTTGGAAAGTTAATTCTGTTTTAAGTTGGCGTGCTATCTGACCTACTGAGTATTCTCAACCATTTTGTTTTAGTCGAAGAAGCAGTCCATACTCATAGAATCCCCACAGTATGGAAGGAGCCATTCGGTCTATGAGAATCCACGCTGACCCTGCAAAGAGCATCTCACCCAGCCCCAGTCCCCTATCTATCCTTGTAACCCTACATTTACCATGTCTAATCTATCTAGCTTGCATTTCCCTAGACATTATGGACAAATTAGCATGGCCAATCCACTAACCTGCACAATTTTGGACTGAGAGGAAACTAGAGCAAACCCATGCAGTGCTAACCACTGAGCCACCTTGCCACCCCTAACAGACTGTCGCTTGGGAAGTCTCGTGTTCAATTGTTTCCTTTAGTCTTTTGGTATTTAAAAACGTTCACTTGTGTTTTAATTCCCGCCAATTTGAATTTTAAGTGACTTTTTTTTCCTCCCAGTACAAAAAGGATTAAAGCCTATAATCTAAGACAGACAGCAGTAACATGTAGTCCATACAATTCTAGATTAAATAGCATTTTTTTTTTTGAAGACCAGTGGTTCCATAAATGAAATAAATCTCATGCAACACCTGGGGAAAATCGAGCCAAGCATTGATAATAGGATCAAAATAATATTGTAGGTAACCAGACATGCTGTAAGTTATGCACTTTCCTACAGTCGTTTTTAAATCTACTACCTATATCTTTTGACAGTTCACTGGCAACCCTACCATGTGCAAGTGATGAATTTAAGAATTCTGCAGGGTGTGATATTTCTTTTTGTGACATTTTTTTGATGGTTAAAATATGTGTAGAGAAATACAAGTTCTCTTTCACCAACAGTGCAGGAGGAAAATCAGGCACAATTATTGAGTTTTTATGTAGTTTATCTGTCACTGAAGACTTTGACGACAGCTGAGCAAGAACTATGCCAAGCTGGCTAATATTATGAAAACAACAGAGTTTGATTTCTTAAGGAATACCTTGGAAATTTAGAAATGTTACTTTATGCATTGAATTTACATTGCATTAGAAGTATTTCTTGATTTTTCAATAAAATGTCCTCCTCAAAGCTGTGCCATTATGTTACAAACGTTTGTATTTTTGACTTGCCTAACTTGTTGCTTTCGTTTAATGCTTTTGACTTATGTTACACTTCTGGCTTTTATATATATTTCCACATCTTGAAATTTGAAGCTTAAAACCATTTTACCTAATTTTGTCAGATAACATTTTTCTGGTAATTCTTCTTGCCCTCGGGGCCTTAAAGAACCCAGTTTAAAATGCAGTGGCGTGAGTTAAGGCAGAAGAGTCATATTGACCCAGAAAACAAGGAGGGAAAGTCATTGGCTTTTAACATTCCCATTAAGTTTTATGGTATTCATCATTAACTGCAACTACAGTGGAAATTTTAACTGCATAAAGGCACATGGGTTTGTGTCAGCGGGCTTAAAAGTCTTGAAAATCAGAATCCAGACTCCAATCTTGCTTCCTGCTTTAACAGGAGTAGGAAGGTGATCAGACTGTCCCAAGGAGGTCAGTTGGCTCTTTAAATCTGTTACTGAGACTGTGAGCTTTGTAGTTGTTCAATCTTTCAAATTTAACCGCTGTATCCAGATGTAGGGTGCCAGATCCAAGATAATTATCTTTGCACCTACTTCTTGGTTCAGCCGCTTGTAAGGATAGATCTCTTGATCAGGAACAACCCCTCCAGTTACCTCAGAGGTAGTAAGAACTGCTGGAGTCTGAGATAACACAGTGTGGAGCTGGAGGAACACAGCAGGCAAGGCAGCATCAGAGAAGCAGGAAAGCTGACGTTTCGGATTGAGACCCTTCTTCAGAAGCCCTTCTTCAGAAAAAAAGATTTTGAAAAAAACAGTTTGATCGTTAGTAGATGCTGGATGGGGGACCTTGGACCCACAGGGAAAAGGTATAAAGGGACCGTTTATAAGTTGGAAAGATTTACTACTGAAATGGAAGAGGATGGGAATGGTGATAGTGAAGGATATGTCCAAGCATGACTCAGTGCTGAGTTGACAGAAGAAAGCTGAACAACAGAAGAACAATAGTGAATGAATAGCAAGGTCAAGAGTCCATGGTACAGGAATTAAAGCAAGGCAAATTTTAATAATGGGAGAAAAGGACTAGCCTGATCAATATTAAAGAAAAATCCCCGATGTTTGGTGTAGTGACAGCAATAGCTTTGAGTTGAATGTGCACAACCTAGTTATTGGCTTTGAATCCACCATGTTTAACGTTCACTCCCTTCGTCACCATTGTACACTGGTAATATTGTGTACCATCTACAAGACGCATTGTAGTAATTCCTTTGACAATACATTCCAAATTAATGACCTCTAACACCCAGAAGGACAAAGGCAGCGAATGCATGGAAACAGTACTATCAACAACCTCCCCTCCAAAATACATGTTATCCTGACTTGGAATTATATAACTATTCCTTTAAAGCATTGGGTGATAAAAGCCACTCAGGTTAGCACTATTGTTGCTAATAAATTAACAATATCTGGTCAGATTTTAAATACTAACCTGACGATGGCCAATTGTAGAATGTAGCCCTTTATTAGAGATTGGTCAGTAATTGCCAATCTATTAGAATTTGTTCACATTTGAAATTCTAGAAGCTGGTAAAGTCCATTAATACAAATCCTTCAATCTCCATTTCCACCAGAAATGAACTCACTTAAGGTAGCTTTTTTCAATCATATATTCTTTCAAAGTGCTACTTTATTTTGGATACCCCCCCACCCAATTTCTGTTAAATTTATAATTTGTGTCCTTTAAACAAGTTTGCTGTAATTTTGGATTAATTTTTCAGTTCCCTAGGTGATCTTTGAAACTTCAGTTACGGCTTCAGCTTGAAATTGGTTAGAAAGAAAATTAGTGCAACTTTGTTAGACTACTATTCTCAGAAGTAGATGTTTGAAAATTTAAGATTATTGCAACATGTTCTGTTTTCAAAAAGCACTGTGTACATTGTGTTAATGAGGATTAATTGTTGATAAGGTTTCTTGTTCATTTCTAGAATTAAAGAGTCCTCTGGATGGCAGCAGGTTTTCACAAGTCCATATTTAGACTGGACAATAGAGCGAGTAGCAGTTAATGCTAAAGTTGTTGGAGGACCCTTTGGTGATAAAGACAAGATGGTAGCTGTGGCATCTGAAAGTAGTATAATCCTTTGGAGCATTCAGGATGGAGGAAGTGGCAATGAAATAGGTATGTATTGCATGTTTTTTGGAATAAAACAACATTCTTTTATCATCTAAAATGATGACAAGGCAGTTTGAAATTGATTCAGAGCTCGGAGTTGAACAAATGGGACAACCTCTGCAATCGCTTCAGAAATTAGTCTCCACATAAGAACTGAAAAGTTCAATTTACTGACCTTCAGCATTAACTAACTAAATCTTCAGCATTTGCTGAGGAAAGTTCAGTCGGAATAATGGGAACAATTTCTGAATTAAGCCAAGTACTGATTTGTATGGTCACCCTACAGTGAACTCCATTTCCACCACCACTACCACTACCACCAAGACCCTATCCATGCTTTTATAATCTGAAGACTCATTCTTTTCAGCCTTCTTAAAGCCTGCGCTGCCGTTAGCCCCTGTCATAGGGATATGACAAAAAGGGAGCATATGCTGTTTATTAATCCACTTGAGCTTCTTCTGCTGATCAAGGTTAATCTTTGCTGCCACTATTGACTGCCATTTCTCCATGTCTCTTAATACCTTTACCTAATAAAAATCTATCAGTTTTGGTTTTGAAACTTTTTAGTTGACCCAGAATTTGGGAATACTGTTTCAGATTTCCACTAAACTTTGTGTGAAAAATTGCAATATCAACCTTAGATGGTCCAGCACTAAGATTAAAATGATTCCTGTTTATGGCTTCCAGAAGGAGCAATGTTCTAATTATACACTGTGGTATCACTATGATCTTAAAGACCTCCATTTAGATCACGCTTCAGGTTGGTTACTAAAAGTACAAACTATGTTTGTAAAATTTGTCCTTGCAATTAAATTCCTCATCAACTTTTGTGCACTGTTTTCTCTGAGTATTAGTGTTAGTGTTTAAATCACCCTTGGTGCTCTGATTCCTGTATGCTGCTGTTTGAGGCTACGAAGGGAACCTTCTTCAGTCCAGTATCCTAGTCTGCATCCTCTGATTTCCCAATTGCTAGCCTTTTATACTTGTACTTCATCTCGCAGACAGCCCCCTGACAAATGCACAGTTAAGTAGGTAAGTGCAAGGAAGCCACAGAGAGATATCAGCAAGTTGGGTGAGTCAACAAGAATATGGTAGGTGAAATACTGTGTGGTAAAATTTTGAGTTATCCACTTGGTTGGAAAAATAACGAAGTTGAATAATCTATTGAATGGTGAGAAAATGGGAAACATTTGCATTCAACAGGAACTGGGATTTTTTTGAACATACATTGTGACAGTTAACGTGTGAGTACAACTAGGAAGACAAATGGATTGCTGGGTTTTGTTATAAAGGGTTCAAGTATAAAGAAGTTGAGTTTTGGTCTTACACTAGGAAGGGTACACGTCCCCAAGAGGGAATGAAATAAGGTTTCACTAGATCGGTTGCTAGGAGGGGATTGTCCTATGAGAAGAGATAGAATAGACTAGAACTGTCTTTGCTAGAGTTTAGAAGAATGGGAGGTCATCAAATTGACAAAAGTATAAAATTCCTAAGGGCACATGTTGAAAATGTATTCTCCCTGATTAGATCACATTCTTAAACTTAGTGGTCAGCCAATTATGACTTCTTGAGAAATTTCTTCAGTGAATTGTGAATCCTTGGTATTCTTTAGGAGCTGTGAATGCTCAATCATCGAATATGTTAGAGACAGAAGTTAAATTTCCCTGTACCCAAAAATCTATTAAGGAGGATGGTGCTCGAAGATCGAATTACTGCATTAAGGTTTTATGGAATCTATCCTTAAGTTCAAACACAGACCATTTAAAACACCATTTGTGGTAAAGCTATTACTTGGGCACAGTTTTCTAGTCACTGTTTGTTTCTTTTCTTGAAAACAAAAGCAATCTAACACACATCTTTCAGCTTTGGTCCTGTCATTTGACTTAGTTTATAAACTGAGATTTTGTTGCTAGTTTTTAAGTCTGCAATAAAAAAACTTGCAAGTAGTTACCAGCTAGTTGTAAAGTGAATAACTTTGTTAGATTACATTTTTAGGGTTTTATCATGATTCAGATGACATAGATGACATGCTGGTTATTAATCAGGTAGCAGAAAATTTAACTTTATTTGGAATGAGATTGTCTGGTTTCATTGAGTCCCCCACTATCTATAGTTTACAAGGTATCATTGACAGGAAATGAAGTGCACCAGCCATATAAATACTGTGGCTGCAAGACCAACTTGGGTTAAAAACCCTGCAGCGAGTAACTCACCTCTTGTTTCACCATTGCCTGTCTGCTGTAAGGCACAAGTCAGGAGTGTGATGGACTCGAGGTCGTTAACACCCAGGGAAAAGCAGTTTGAATAATTGTCATCCTATTCACTTCCTCCAACACTATTGTACAGCAGTGGGTATAAGCTACAAGGAGCACTGCAGTAATTTGCTTAGGCTCCTTCAATAACAGCTTCCAAAGCTGCAACCTCTGTCACTTAGAACAGGGCAGTAGATGCACAGGAACACCATCAGTTGCAACTTTCCTTCCAAGCCACTCACCATCCTGAATTGAAACAATATTGTTATTCCTTCACAATCGCAGGGTCAAAATCTTGGAACTCCTTTCTGAAAAAGCAACTCCAGGATTGCAGTGGCTCAAGAAGGCAGCTTACCATCATCTTTTTGAGGGCATTGGGGGTGGGCAATCAATTCTGACCCAGTCAGTGATGCTGCATCCAGCAAACGAATGCAAAAAGAGTGGCACAATACTGTGCCTAGAGCACAGGACATCCCCAGATTTGATTCTGAGTAAATTCAGTAAACTGCTCCTTCTGAGGTATCTATAAAGGTTATCCATTGACCCAGCCACTGGTTGAGGGAGAGTAAACATTAGCTGATTCTCATGCTGTCCAGCAATCTATATTGTAATTTGTATGCATGGGATGTCTTATAGGGGCAGTAATGGGCTCAGCTGTGATATGCTAGCAAAGAGTTGCCAGCTATTGCATATGTGATAATCTGATGGATTGTTCAAAAAATTAGTAATTCCACCACTAATTAAGTATGTCTTGAGGCATCCTTTTCCTTAATTTCATATTGATGAAATCTAAAGTTTCCAGCTTATAAACAGAAAATGCTGGAAAAGCTCAGGTTTCCTGGCCTGCTTTGTCTTTCCAGCACTATTTGTTTATATTTCAGGCTTCCAGCAGCTGCACCACTTTGTGTTTGTGAAGTTTCTAGCAATTTCTTCCTTTTAATTTAAGGTTCCTTGAGAGAGATGTTTCTGAAAAATCCCTGATTTTGCATTTTTCAAATCTATTGTTTTTTTTTGTTGAAAGCTGCATAGTAGATTTCTACAGGGACAAAGCTAGCAAATAAGCAGATTTATGTGTCAACCCAAATCTATTTCAGAATAGCTTCTAATGCATATTTTGAAAATAAATTAAAGCAAGTGATCACCATTACTGTGGCTGCCTGTAAGGCTGTCAGTCCTTTGCTGGGCTTGGGAGATGGTTTCTCTCCCCAGGTGAATTTATTACAAGTTACCAGTTGTCAACATACAATTGGAAAAAGGGGGTTTAATATGCACAACAGATGTTTATGTAAATTGTAGCATTATTTAATTGGCATGAATATTTATGACACTTGACGCGCATGTGGCTGGAGGTGGAATTAAACTTGGTGGATTCTCCCCTGGAATATTTTTGCTTCTGAGAGGTTGACCCTCCTAAAGAATTTAAGTACTTCTTCCAACTTCTGTCTAAACTATCTGTAATATTTCTTTCTTTAGTTTTTTTCCCACATTGTAATGAAGTCTAGCCTGCTTAACTTGCCATTCGTAACTGGCAACTCATTGCCATGGAGACACGGAATTTTATAGAGTTGGGTGTAAGCAAAAATGCCAAGTAGGTTTTTAAAAAATTATTAATTATAGACGTTTTCTATGTAACTTATTGAGTGTTTAAACAGACGTGCCAAAGCTGTGGTCACAATAATGATTTGAAATCACAAAAGAAAATGTTGCTGTTCCATATGAACATTTTTCCAATACAGAGATATTTCTCATGAACTTAGAATGAAGCTGATGCTGTGCAATGTCCTAATGCATTTATGTGGCTTTTGCTTATTCTGAGGTCAAAATAATCTTTACTAACATGTAATTACTGTAGCACCAAAACCCACTAAGAAATGGACAGGAACCAGCAATCTATTTCCAGATCTTTGCCACCAAAGTAGCTGTAGCTGTTCTAAGGGTTTGTAGAAATTACCCATCAGATTTCCCCTTTTTTGTATTTAATTCAATGACCTCTGCTCATTCCTTGTTCCCACCTCCCACAATTCATGTTAAAAGGGGAGAAATTAACTGTTCATACCTTGGTAATGAAATCATAAAATCATTGTGGCTTGTACAGCCCACTGTCCATGATAAGTTGGGATAGTATCAGGCAGCTGGCACTTTTTGCCAGTTGTCAGTAGCAAAGTTATTGCTTAAAATTAATTAAGTATGCTGGCTATTTCCACAGTTCAGTACTTACTGTTTTAAAAGCTAAACTGATTTCAGCTACAGTTAGATCTTCAAGCCGTTTTAATTGACTGTTTGTTCTCATAATAGCTGAGAGGCAGCTAGATAGTGCAGCCACCGTGGCCACGTTTTATATTCAGAGTTCAAAGGGTTTTACTGGTCACTGCATATACCTTGGAATTTCCCATGAGAATATGGCCTGCTGTATATAATGAGAATTGAATTTGTGATTAAAAGTTTTGCTACTAAGTAGCAATTGGAGGGAATCTATCACTCAAGACAGTAGTTTAGAATTTGACATAAATTGCAAATGACATTTTTAAACTGGTTCTTAATGATGTCGGGAAGTCACAACAAATGCATAAAATAATGTTGGTTTTTGCATAACTGAATTTTGTTCTAATTCAGACCAACTCAGACAGTATGAGTGTATTCCAGTAAGTGACTAATAGCAAGGTTCGTGTATGAAATTCTGTATATGTTAGACATTGTGGACCTAAGTGTAATTCATCAATTGGTGAAACATTTAATGATTCTAGTGTATACTGAAGTATCAAACTTCAATCTTTTGTGGCAAGTGATAATGAAAGCCTAGCAATTAAGAGATTGTGGACTTAAGATTGGCATAACGATTTGTGAAATAGACTTGTGTTTCAGTGACTCAATGTAACGGAGTTAACTGGCTAATACACCTATATAAAGAATTTTAAAAATTCTACTAATTGAGGACTGAATCTCTAGTTTCATCATCTGCATTCATTCTTTGAAATGTTCTACTTACTTTTGCTCCAACTGGTGGCCATTCCTGATTTGAATAGTGTCTAAAGTCTAATGCACCTTAATATGCTTCCAAAAGTGCGTGTATCAGATCCATATAGATCGGTAAGTAAAATTTTCAGAATTGTAACTAAGTTTTATTATCAATGGTAGTCACTTGAAGCAAGCATTACATGTGTGTTTTTATCACAGCAAAGACTGTATTTGAATTCTGCTTCATCTTGTGCCAGAGAAATTACTGGTATGATAAACATTCTTTTTTCAATATATGCACGTCTTCTTCAATCCTGTGATATGGGTGAGAATAAAGGAATCTTTGTTTGGAAATTCAACATTTTTGATCTACACAGCTTTTGATTTTGTTTCTGATTTCTGATTGAAATAATAATGGAATATTTCAGTGTTCCCAAAAAATGGATTGCAGGAACAATACTAGATCATTGGTTTCAATAGCTGTTTTATTTCCATTTACAAGTGGCACTTGGCTTACAAAGAATCCATCCAAATATGTGCGAATGTAATTAAATGATATGCAGATGATGAGAACACATCTGTGTCATCCGTATCACAGCAATATCACACCTGAATTCAAAAGATGTCTTGCCCTTTATATCTAGCATTATCACATGAGTAGGAGCAGTATTTAAAATCTTAAGGGTAATCAAGCCAATGCAAACCATTCTTAACATTTTCAATGTGAATAAAAGTTTTGTTTTAAAAAAAAAGATAACTAGCAGGTCAGGGCTACTGGCCCATCTAAACTCTGCTAAAGCTTAAAAGAAAACAATTCGTACAAAATGAAAGGTGTACTGAAATCTATAGCAGTGGTAAGCCAAGATCAAAACTGAAAAATTCAGACATGAATTTTCTGTAATGCTGGTAAACAAATAGCCATTTGGTTGTACAGATCTTTGAGCATGGCTAAAAAGAAGAACTTTATTTCTGTCTTGCACTAAGCAGGACAATTTGCAAGAATTACCAAAGTGAAGGGAAAACACATTCAAACTATATGAGAGGTGAATGTTGATCAGTTGGTGGTGGACTCTGGTGGGGACATTGCTGTGGAAAATGCATGTATCAGATGACGACTGACATCTTGGAAGTTAACTGTCAGTCGTCTTGTAACTAGTGCATTCTCTTTAGCAATGCCTGTATCAATCAGAGTCCACTGCCAACTGATCAACATTCTCCTCTTACATAGTTTGAATGTGTTTTGCCTTTACTTTGGTAATTCTCACAAATTGTCCTGATAAATGGAAGATAAAAGTCTTCAACAGAATATCTTTCTTTCAGCAATAATACTGATAACTAATGGCTCTTGAAGTCACTGTGTCTAAGTTGACTTTGATTTGCAACCATTTCTGACGGGCTTTCTTTCAAAATGCCCAACTTACTACGGTCTGTTATGAGCACACAACTTATAAATAAAGGTGTCTTGCAGATTGCTGTATATAAAAAATAGTCAAACACTGCTGTAATCCTGCAAGCCTCTCTATAAAAGGAGCACTTAGCGAATACTGTGGGAGTTTGATAAGATTATCTGTGCTAAGAGGAACAGCAACCCACATTCCATCATTACAGTGGGAGCTTATGCTCTTTCTGAATTTTACTTGGGAGCCCTTGACACTAAGTATTTGAAGGCCACTATTAACTGACTCAAATTTCAAGAGATGGGAACTGATGTTATTCTGTCAGTGTAAAAAAAAATTATGCTAACACCTTCCAAATCTCTAAAGATCATTCCTGAAAGGAAATTGTGTTCATTGGCAAGTTGTATTTATTACTGTCTGCCTCCTGTGGTTTCACACCTTTCATATTACTTAAAGGAAACACAACTCCCACTCTCCTCCGGGTTATCCTGTCGTTCTTCATGAAATACTTTGTATTTCTGGCAGCTTTCATGGCTGCTTTAACTAAACAGGAGAGACACTTCAAATATGGAAGGAGCTGACATGCTGTTGTGGATAATTTTCACTGAATGTGTCCTCCCTCTGGAGTAATCTGCCCGCTGTGCATTTGTTTTCTATGTTCCATTGTAGCTCTGTACACACGAATTGGAAAAAAAATGTACAGTGGCATTGCTTATAAGCCTGTTATTATTTCTGAATCACTAGCTGTTTACAGCGACATTGGAAGCCTCAAATATGCCGGTTGGTGGTTGTTCTTCTGCTATTAGAAGAGCGAAATAAGCAGCAATCACAGGCAATTATTTGGATAGTTGTTACACTTAATCCATACTTTTAAGAAAAGTTATGATTTACCATTATTTTAATAAAATACTTCAGCGAAAGTTCTGGAAGAGGTAAATACCTTTGTTATATAAAATGTTACTACCCCATGGCCTTAGAGATCAATAAGAGGGTCCTGTTTGTTGACAGAGTTGTCAATTTTCAGACAAGAGAATTGCTGTGAAACGTAACAATGGACTTGTCTGCTGTTCTGTGTTGTAGGTGTATTTAGTCTTGGAGTTCCAGTGGATGCACTCTTCTTTATTGGGAATCAGCTGGTTGCAACCAGTCATACTGGGAAAGTAGGAGTGTGGAATGCAGTCACTCAGCACTGGCAGGTGAGCTACAACCTTAATGAAATGTTGCAAACATTCATTTGCTATTTTTACTATTTCTGATGCTATGCAGCTGATAGAGAATATAGTGACCATATCTATTTTGCTGGTGCCTTGCGTTTATAAGTTGCAAATGCAGTACAGCACTGAGGAAATTATTTTCAGTATCTGTGATCATCCATTTTATAAATATGAAGGTTTAAGTGTAATCAGCAGGGATTCATGTTCATAAATGGTCATACAAACAGGGTGATGAATTTATCTGTAATGCGTAGTAAATGACTAATTATGTTGATACTGTATCAAAACTCCTGTATTCCTTCATGTATTAAGATATGCAAACTCCAGCCACCAGAGGAAGTTGTGGGTAGGTGAAATTTTTGTATTTATAACACTGATAATGCTGTTGAATACAAAACAACATAATTGAGCTTAAACAGTGCCACTAGAACAAAATTTGGCTTTTTCTTGCATTACTGATTCAAAAGATTAAGCAGTGCACCAACTACCCAAAATTTCTGTTTCAGTTCATTCAAATAATTGTACCTAGATGCCAGTGCAGCTTTGCTTTAGTTTGGGGAGTAGGCCTAATGAAATAAAAATGAAAATTGTAACCAGCAAGACCCAATTAACAAGACCTATTTGCTTTTTGAAGGTAAATGGCTGCATGTGTAGACAATGTTATTTTCAATCTTCAAACTTCAATTTAGATATTTGCCAACCATTGGAAAAGATTGAAGAGGATAACTGTTGGGGATAGATTAAGTAAAAGGAAACCCAATTGGGGCAAAAAGATTCTGTGGGCAAGTGATAAAGTGGTCTAGTACCGAGTTCTTCGGTTGAAGGATGGCTAAATGAATATGCAGCTGCTTTAAATAGGATTAAGTGTAGGCCAGTCAGCTCCTCACTTAGATAATGGGATGCCTGTGCTTCAGTTTCATTTGCTTCTCTCTGGTCCATATCTCTTGATACATTTACCCATCAGTGACCTTAACAATCTAGTTTTGTACACTTCAATGACCCTAGCAATCACAAACTTTTGAAAAAGAAAGTTCCAAATCTCCACTATCCTTCATGACTACTCCGAAACAGTGTACCTCTTAGTTTAAGATTATACCCCCTTGTTTTTGATTTGTTATCAACTGTTACTTGATTCAAAGAGGACATGTTCTTAATTACGCTGTGTAATTAAATTTGCAATATGAAAACACCTTATGTTAAAAACACAGATCGCTGCCTCAACCTTCTAAACTCCAGATGATATAACCATATTATTGTAGTCTACCCTTGTGATTTAATCGTTCAAACCCTCATGTAATTGTTGAGAATCTGTGCTGTGCCCACTCCAGACTAGAGTAACTTGCCTGCGGTTCTGCCCAAAACTGAAGGCAGTACTCCAGGTGGAATCTGAGTAAGTGTCAGTACAATTGAAGTGCCATTTTCAAGTGTTTTTTGAATTCCAGTCTTCACTAATTAAAATTCAGTAAATTATTTGTTGCTTTTATTACTCATTCTTTCATGTGTACCTGAGGACCTAATTCCTGTGCTCCTCCGTAGCTCACTGCTTTGCACCGTTAGAAAATATTCAGCTTTTCTTTCTCAGGTTCATAGTGGATGACCCTGTACTTCCCTCACACTGAACTCCATTTGGCCAGGATTTACTCATTCACTCAGACTGTCGTATTCTTTGTGATTCCTGTTCCCATTTGCATAACTTTTTGCCTCTAAATGTAGTCACATCTGCAAGTTTGTATTTATAACTTTCTTATTCTGATCAGCTTATGACTATTTAAATATGCACTGATAGTAACTTCACACACCTAGTGTTAAACTGACTGGTCTGTAGTTAATGTAGTTTTTCTTTTCTTGCTGCTTAAATAAATCAGTGACATTTGCAGTTTGCCAATTCAAAACCACAATTTTGGATTCTGGAGAGTTTTGGGAAATTATCAAAAATTGTTTTTAATGTTCTGATACAAATCTTCAGGCCATGGATATTTCTCTACATCAAGACATTATTTTCTACATTGAAATTTTTTTTATCATTTAGACTAACTTCAACTATGTTGGTCCCCATAACTTGATTAACTACCAACTGTTGAAAATTTTTTCCCATTATAAAAAATAGACTCAAATAGTGAGTCTGCCATTTACTTGCTGTTTGTTATAGGCTTATTTACATCTGTTTAATTAAAGCACAGTCTGCTGTACTACTCATCTTTGTAAAAAGTAATGCAGTTATCCTTTATGTTTTTTGCTCTTCTGATATTCTCTTTTCTGCATCTCTGTTACTGTTTGTATTTCTTGTTTTCAGAGATCTCCTAGATGTTAGACTTCTTTTTCTTTGTTTTTGTCTTACATATTATGATAGATAATGTAATAGCTAAGCTTGATACTACCTCTTACCTCATTTACTACTCTTGGTTGCTAATTGCACAAATGAGATATTTGCCTTTTAGATGTTCCCAGTTTTCAACCCTATTAAACATTTCCCTCTATTGCTTCGCTTATTACCCAATATCTGTTTAGCCCCTTTTACTGTGAGCAATTCCATTCTAACTCCTTCAAGGTTCTCCCACATGAGAGCAAAAGATGTAAAAGCATAAGTAGGCCATTCAGTTCAGCCATTCATTTCAACCATTCAGAGAGATCGTGGCTGACATGATGATCCCTAGCTCCATTTTCCTAGCTTTTCCTGAAAAATCCTTGATTACCTTCCTGTAAAAAAAATCTCTCCATTACAGCCTAGAAAATGTTTAATGACCTAACCTTGTCAGCCCCTTCTAGTAAAGAATTCCACAGATTAGGTACCTTCTGAGAAAAGAAATTTCTCCTCTTATGTCTTAAATGGGCGACCCCTTATTCTGAGATAACAAAACTCTTCCAGGGGAGGTAACTTCTCCACATCCATCCTGTCAAGTCCCCCAAGAACTTTGCATGTTTCAATACCACTGCTCATTCTTCTCAATTCCAATGTGTACAGGCCCAACCTACTCAACTGCTCCTCATAAGACAGTCCTTCCACACCTGGAATCAGCCTAGTATGCCTTCTCTGTACTGCCTTAGATAAGAGGCCCAAAAACTGTTCACAGCATTGCAGCTGTGGTCTGACTTTTGATTCCATTTGATTTCCCTATTTCCCGTTGAAATTGAATGCTAGCTTTTTGAGATTCATTCAGGAGGACTCAAATCTCTCCTTTCTGGAGCTTTCTGCAGTCTTTTTCCACCTAAATAATATTCAGCTCCTCTATTTTTCCTGCCAAAGTACATAACCTTACAGTTTCCCACATTATATTGCATCTGTCAAGTTACTCTGTATCCCTTTGCAAACTCTTATGTGTCATCTTCACCACTTGCCTACTAACCTATTTTTGTCTTATCCACAAACTTGGCTATAGTCCATTCACTTTCCTCATTTAGTTCATTAATAAATATTGTAAAGAATTGTGGCCAAAGCACTGATCCCTCTGGCATGCCACTAGTTACAAGGCTGTCATTCTGAAAAGATCCTCTTTCTCCCAACTCTGCCAATCCTCTATCCATGCAAATATACTACTTCCAACACCATAGACTTTTAGCTTTTTAAGTAGCCTAATTTGTGGTACATTATCAAACATCTGAAAATCCAAATATATTACTTTCACTGCTTCCCTTTTATCTATCCTGCTTGTTATCACCTCAAAGAATTTGAGTAAATTTGTCAGGCCTGATTTCCCCTTCATAATTATGTTTGAACATATAAAGTATTTCTAAATGTTCTGCTTTACATCCTTTGTAGTAGACTGTAGATTTTTTCCAATGACAGATGTTAAGCTAAAGGGTCCAATGTTAACTGTTTTCTGTCTCCTTCCCTTCATGACCCCATTACCGATGCCAGTGCCACCATGAACTGAAACCCATTCAACCAGCATTAATTTTTGGGCCACACATTTAATTCCTTGACTGTATTTACCCTATTCCAGTTTGCCTGTAGCTTAGATAGCAAACCAAAGATTAGCTTCGAGCTCCTTATTTTTTCAATTTAGCTCCCAATTGTTCAAAATTTTTCAGTAGAGCCACCTTTCTGGTCCTACCATTGTCATTGGTACCAACATCGATGCTGATTACTGGATCTGTTCTGTCCTCTTCCCCCTCCAAGCTCTTCTCCAACCCTGAGTAGATGTCCTTAACCCTTGAACCAGGGATGCAACACAGCCTTCCGGAAAACTACTCACAGCTGCAGAGAACAGAATCTGGACCCCCTAATTGTAGTATCCCGTACCATTGCTAAATTCCTGTTTCTACCTGGTCCCAAGGTGCTGTGATTGGCTTGTTCATCTCCGTGCAGTTCCCACTCTCCTCACAGTTTGCAAGAGCTTTGTAACTGTCGGACAATTGTAGAAGCCAAGGGTCCTCAATGTAACCCCCTGGGTCCTCATAAGTGCATGACCCTTCTGTCTCAGACTCGGCAACTCAAAACTGGACTGTGGTCAAAGAGGTGTGATGGCTCTCTGGAGCAAAGTGCCCAAGTAACTTTTCCCCTTCTCTGAGGTAGCACAATACCTACAAATCAGATTCCAGCTTCTCAATTGAATCGGAGTAATAGCAAATTCAGTGTGTAGTGATGACTTTTGTAAGATGTTTCTTACTGTCAGATTGTTAACTAATTATGGTTTGTTACTGATGACTAAATCTAGTGTAACCTGTTGTATCTCAGTTTTAAAATAGTACTCTGTTTCCTGCTTCTCATCTCTGTATGTGTGTATCCTATTAGGAGAACTGTGTATAACTCCTACTAAAATCTTCCATTTTTTTGGTTCCTTAACTATTCCCAGACATGCAACAACTTGTAATAGCAAGACCCACCCTAAGAATGGGCTGAAAAAACAGGGCCGTATAACAAATGCATCTTTTCAATCCAGCAATTGCTTTCCACGTAATAACATTTGTTCAATGTGGACTTCCCACTGTGGAAAAGTTCTCTCTCAAACTATAGCTCAACTCCTAGAAAGTAAGGAATTCTACAGGAATTTCCATCTAACAGGACTACCCCACATTAAACAAAATAACCTGATTTATGGAAAAGGAACTAATTCAGACACTGAAATATTAGCCTCGCTGACATGATCAACTGGTCTTGTAATATGCGACATGAAAATCATCTCTTTCTGGGGTTCTGAGTGAAGCATATAAAGTAATTCTGGCAATGTCAGTTTCTAGATATGAGTCTTGTACAAATTGACAGATACTATTAGCGTGAATTGTTGTACTTTATCAGTGGACATGTAACATCTTGTGTTTAAGCTCTTAGTTTGTTTCTCTCAGATTTTCTTTGTAACTGAGACTAAATAGGTTCCAATGCAACAAGCATCTTATTTTTTATGTTTAGAATGTTATCTTGCCTAAGAGAAAATATCAATAATTTTGTCAAGATCCATATTTCATTAAAATTCTGTTGAAAATGCAGGTGCAGGAGGTTGTTCCTATCACAAGCTGCGACACAGCGGGGACATTCCTTCTGCTAGGCTGTAACAATGGATCGATATATTATATAGGTAAGAAACTGCCATTACCTATTAATAAATATTAACTTGGAGTTATGAATAGGAGACTTTAGAGGCTCTTAGTGAAAGAAAGGTGAAAGCATCTAGAAAGACTGAAAAGTACCAGGAAACAAAAATTGATGAGGTGTAGAAAAAAGAATATCACAAAAAGAATACAAGTTAAGAGAAATTGTTTTCATTTATAAGATAGTTAAGAGCAGTCTAGTAGAATATATTCTACGCTTTGGCAAAGGTCTGTAGCTCGGGTTGTGGGCAAGGTTGTTGACTTGCTCGCTGAGCTGGCTTGTTCTCGTTCAGACATTTCGTCACCATGCCAGGTGACATCATCAGTGGAGCCTCCGATGAAGCGGTGTTCTTCTACCCCGCTTGGAATTTATACTGTGTGGTCTGTTATCGTGAATAAAGTCATTTCCCGTTTTGATCTGTATGGATTTGTATATGGGATCCAATTCTTTGTGTTTGTTGATTGCATTATGGGTGGAGAACCATGCCTCTAGGAATTCCCGTGTGTGTCTATATTTGGCTTGGGCTACTATGGTTACATTGTCCCAATTAAACTGATGGCCTTTATTGTCTGAGTGTACTGATATTAAGGAGAGGTTGTCGTGCTGTTTTGCTACATGATGTTCGTGTATTCTGATGGCTAGTTTCCTTCATGTCTGTCCATTGTAATGTTTGTGGCAGTCGTTGCATAGTATTTTGTAAACCACGTTGGTTCTGCATGTCATGGGAATGGTGTCTTTAATTCTTGTAAGTGTTTGTCATAGAGTGGCTGTGGGCTTGTGAGCTACCATGATTCCTAGTGGTCATAGGAGTCTTGTTGTCAGGTCCGATATGTTCTTGATGTAGGGCAGTGTGGCCAGTGTGTTAGGTCGTATTGTGTCCTCCTGTTGTCTGTTTAGTAGGCATCTACGGATGAAGTTGCAGGGATATCCGTTTATAGCGAGGATTTTACATAGGTGGGAAAGGCGGTGGAATTAACCCTCAGAGCTCCTAAGGGTAAAAGTTACTGAGTTAGCCCATGTCTGTGTATCTTCGGGAGGAACGTAGAAAATCAGATTGGGTAAAATTGCAGGAAGTCACTAAAAAGAAAGGCTTGTGATCTCATTGGTTGAGTGAGAAATTTTAAAGTGAAGGTAAGAATGATATTTATAGGGTTGAGTGCCTGTAAAGTGTGGTGTTGGTGGAAGAAAAAGTTGATTTCTTTTTTCAGATTCTTCCACATTGTTGTCCGACTTTTTTTCTAATAAATCTATGATCTATTGTGAAATCTATGTTGATGGTCTTTGTGAATATGTTTAGTGACTGACCACCATGGTAACTTGATTAATAAAAATAAAATTTATGATCTATGAAGACAGATTTCATGATGGGATCTGACTGTCTAGTATTACTGTCAGCTAGAATCATAAACACATCTGTTTCCAGTTTTTCAACACTTCCCCCCCCACCCCCGGCATCTCCTTCCCTTTGGTGTATCTTATTCCGAACTATTCCAGACTGGAGTTAGTGTTTTTATTTTTCATATGTAAAGTATAGCATTTGGTTATTAATAACAATAATCTTCTGTATTTTAGACATGCAGAAGTTCCCATTAAGGATGAAGGATAATGATCTTCTGGTTACTGAGCTTTATCATGATCCATCAAATGATGCTATCACTGCATTAAGTGTGTACCTCACTCCAAAGACAAGTATGTACGTTGTCAATGACCGATATAGTCTGTTAATTAAAATTTAAATTTCTAATTTGTTCAGTTCAGATTACCAGACAAAATCTCAGACAGTATAAGAGGCTCCAGTGAGAACCTAGCTTTCCTAAGCAATAAATGATGTTATGGAAACTGGAATCCTAATGGATGAACGTAGAACCACAGAAGAGAAATGGTGAGGGTAGATAGAATTGTGGTTCTCAGCTGCCATCACGGTAGGAGAAAACAAATCTTAAGATCCCATATAAGCTGGATTGTTAGTAAAAGTAAAACTGTTGTTTTTGATACCCTAAGCCTTCACCCATGCCACTGCTTTAAAAAAAAATGTCGGTGTTGGTGACAACAAAGCTAGGCTCAGCCATAACGTACTTCATAAACAAATAGCTTTTCACTACTCACTATCTAGGGTTACTTGGGGTGGCACAGTAATGTAGCTGTACCCTAGCATGTCAGTTGCCTAATGTATCTTCCTTCCCCTTTTTACATGTTTAGCCAGAACCAGTATTACGCTTGGAGACTTCAAGTAATACATGATTATTAAATGTATCTTGTTCCATTTACAGGTGTCAGCGGCAATTGGATTGAGATTGCATATGGAACCAGTTCTGGTGCAGTGCGTGTAATAGTCCAGCATCCTGAAACTGTAGGGTCAGGTCCCCAGCTCTTCCAAACCTTCACAGTTCACCGAAGCCCTGTAACTAAAATCATGCTGTCTGAAAAATATCTGGTGTCTGGTAAGCTTGTGGACTTTATTTGGATTTGAGATGACTTGTGTTTATGTTTTTATTAATTTGTGCTGCACCAATTTCTTCCCAATTACATTTTACCGTCCTTGTATATTTAGGATTGGTAGCTGGTCTATGCTTTTAAGTTTTTAATTGCTTTCTGTTATAAATATATGAATAACCCGATGGGAAAACAAATTATAAATTAGAAATTCCATGGAAATTAGGATGCTGAGAAATCAAAGCAAGATTATGATCAAATAATTTTAGGAAAGGAACATTCTTTTAGTTGGACTAGACCCCCCCCCCCAACCCCTACACACGGTGACATGAGTTTCGCTGTATCTGTTAATATCTTTTCAGAAGTGCATCAGCTTTTGAAATGACTGATATTATTCACTTCGGTAATCTCTTGTAGCATTATGGCCATACCCATGGAGGTTCCTTAATTCATTCATGTTCCAGGCAGATACCCCCAAACAGTTAAACTCCTGGCTGAGGAAGGATGAACTGCGTCCGTTATTTATTCATCCATCCTTCGTTGGTCACAGCAAAGTTGATTTAAAAATAATCCCTTCTGTTGTGGCTGCCTTTGTCCTAGATCCAAGTAGGCATATGCCTTAGAAGGAGCCAGTTTAACCAGGCTTCCTTGTGTTAACCAAAAGTGAGTTTATAAATTACTAAACATCAAAAAGATTAATAAAGCAACACATGCAGTTTAGTAATAAGGGGCAACTCCAAAAAGATGAAGATTAAAAGCTATGTGAATTAGTTGCTGAGATGTTTACGAAGTGCAGATGGTTGAACATCCTGACCATTGCAGGTTACTAGCAGTGTTTGGTAGGTGAATAGTCACTTTCATGATCTCTTGCTTTGCAGATTAGTTAAGGTTCTATAGTTCTAATTTTTTTCAACAATAATTGAATTCCAACATTCAGAATGAGAGAGAGTCCTTTTTTGCTTGATTTTGATTTTCTTGTCATGTTTACTGAAATACAGTGAAAAGTTTCGTTTGAGCGGTACTGGCAGCTCACGGCAACAAGGAATGTACAGATCAAAGAGAATTAGAGGCATACAGGTTACATTATTTGAGGCTAGAGTCCATTCAACAGTCTGATAATGGCCAGAAGGAAGTTGTTCCGGAACCTGTTTGTGCGAGAGTTCAGGCTTCTGTATCTTCTGCCTGACGGAAGAGGTTATAAGAGGTCATTACCAGGGTGCGATGGGTCGTTAATGGTGTTGGCCACCTTTCTACAGGAGCAAGCCATGTAAGTGCAGTCTGTGGATGGAAGGTTGGCCTGCATGATGGTCTGGACTGTGCACACCACCTTCTCTAGTTTCTTGCGGTCCTGGGCAGAGCTGTTGCCATACCAGGCCATTATGTACCTGAACAGTATGCTTTTAGTGCTGCATCTGTAGAAGTTGGTGAGGGACCTTATGGACCGACCAAATTTCCTGAGCTGCCTGAAGAAGAAGAGGCGTTGTTGTGCCTTCTTCACTGTCACATTTACGTGGGATGTCCAGGACAGCTCTTCACTCTGTCAGCCTCAGTTCCATTGATGTAGATGAGGGCGTGTTCTCCTTCCTTTCTGAAGTCGATGATCAGTTCTTTAGTTTTGCTGACGTTGAGAGACAGATTGTTTTCATTGCACCATGTCACCAAGCCTTCTATCTTCCCTTCTGTATTTTGACTCATTGTTGTTAGATATCTGTCCCACTACAGTAGTGTTGTCAGTGAACTGATAGATGGCATTCGTTTGGAATTTGGCAACACGGAGTACAGTAAGGGGCTGAGGACGCATCCATGGGGGACTCCAGTGTTGAGTGTTATTGTGAAGGAGGTGCAGTTACCTATCCTCACTGACTGTGGTCTGTGGGTCACAGCTGAGGATCTAGTTGCAGAAGGCAGAGCCTAGACAAAGTTGTCTCAGTCTTGAGATCAGTCTGGAGGGGATAATGGTGTTGAAGGTGGAGCGGTAGTCAATGAGCAGAGGTCTGACGTAGGTGTCTGTTGTCCAGATGTTCCAGGGATGAGTGCCGAGCTAGGGCTATGGCATCTTCTGTGGATCTGTTATGTCGGTAGGCAAACTGTAGGGGATCAAGGCAGGTTGGGATACTGGAGTTGATGTGGGCCATAACCAGGTTCTCGAAGCACTTCCTGATTATTGAGGTCAGACCCACTGGGTAGTAGTCGTTAAGGTACACTGCATGTGTTTTCTTGGGTACGGGATTGATGGTGGTCTTCTTGAAGCAGGTGGGGATTTCGGCTTGTAGGAGGGAGAGTTTGAAGATGTTGGTGAATACCTCTGCAAGTTGGTCTGCCAGGATCTGAGTGCTTGGCCGGGGACACCATCGCGCCCGTTGCTTCCCTTGGGGTTACTCCCAGGAAGACTGGTCTGACTCCTGAAGTGGTGACGGAGGGAACAGGTGTACCTGGGGCTGTCAGGGTACGCATCGCCACACTGGGGGTATTCTGCTCAAACCAAGCATAGAAAGCATTGAGCGTAACAGGGAGGGATGTGTCATTGTCCGCTATCTTACACTGTTTCATTTGGTATCCTGTAATGTCGTTTAGCCCTCACCGTAGATGGCAGGAGTCGGTTTTGTAATGTTTCTTTTATTGTCGTGTTTTGTTTTGTCTGGTTTGTAGCACTTGGAGTGAGAGATTATCTTTAGCTACAACGCAAGGTTGTCCAGGAGATGATCCTTCAAGCCTGACCTTCAAAGCATACTAATGCCTCAAACCCAGGCTGTTAGACAATTGAGTGTTCATTCCCATGAGCATAAGCTACAGGAGTTGAAACATTTTTTTTTAAACCCTTGTCCTTGTTATTCAAAAATAACAAAATCTGTCTGAAGTTTAGGAGATAATCCACAGGGCATAGTTTGCTATTGAGCAGGGGATCGTCAGCCCTTTGTTATCTTTGTAGTCGCAAGAAATCACAGTCCAATCTGTTTGGACTTGCCTCTTCACCCGTTTGAAAGGCTGTTGTTTGATGTTCCCTTTGCTTCTGCAGCTGTGATATTCTACGGGTTCTTTGCTCCAGACAGCCAGTTAATTTCCATCCTCGGCTGTTTTTGGCTGGGTCAGCTTTCTTTTAAAAACCACGTTTTGAATTGCAAGTTAAAAATGTTCACGATACTTTGGGGCTCTGATCCGTGATCGTGACATTGGTGACTTAATTCCGCCACTCCATTGTCCTTCAAATAGGGAGATCAGTTTCATTTTTCTCCCTATGTTTTTCCCACTTTTGCACCTCTGATGTTTGAACCCTTATTCACTTAAATTAAGTTACATAGATGAGTGATGTCCATGATCTTCATTATCTTCAACTTCAGTTCATACACTGTAATGTTTCCTCCATTGCATTACTGAGAGCTACCCATTTTTATGCTTGTACACTAGTGAAAGTTATATGTCGTAAAATCATACATGGATTCTGATCTAAACTTTGGAGAAAATCGTTATGTTTGTTAGTTGACAGGTTTATATTTATAGCGCATTTGAAAAATATCTATTCTATTTTTCAATATTGGCCAGAGACATTTTTCATGTATACGTTGGTACACTTACTTTCTTTGTAAACTGGATTTGTTCTCTTCCGACTGCTAATGTGAACTATATGAAAGGCATGCAACTTTGTTCTTACCCTGGCATTTGTGTTTAGATTTGGTAAATACTATGTACTCCTATATTTCTCAATATTTATAAAATGAATCTTAATATTTTTGCTTTTCTGATTTATCTGTGAATTTTGGAAGTGACTTGATATGGTTAATGGCCTTTATCCTGCAGTGTGTGCCGATAATAACCATGTGAGGACTTGGACAGTCACTCGTTTCAGAGGCATGATTTCCACACAGCCGGGTTCTACACCACTAGCTTCATTCAAAATTCTTTCATTAGAGGAGACAGAGAGTCATGGAAGTTATGCAGCTGGAAATGATATTGGTAAATATTGAATTAACCTATTGAATTAAAAATACTAGGAAGTATAACAAAGTGTCAAATGTTGTGTTATTTAGAGATGCTAATTTCCAACATTTCATAATACTCAGTATTATCTTGCTTCCCCCACTCTGCCTTGCTTATAATATTGGGATTCTGTTTCTTGAGTGCAGAAACTAGGAATAAACATTGTCAGCAGAACGTTTTGTCTAATCATTGTTAAATGATCAAAATGACTTAAAATTGAGAATCTGAACTCAGTTTTTAGTGGATGTGACGCTATAAAAGTTACTGTAATTTTGCTATATTAATCATTTCTTTCAAACGACCGTAAAATATTCTGGTATAGCAAATGGAAGTGGGAGTTCAGTAGAACAGTGCGAGTTTGGTGTGTTTATGGCACTGTGTGCAAATGGCCTCACTTTCCACCTGACTTTTATCTCAAAGTACAAAATTCTTTCTTTTGGAATAAATTAAAACATTCGCCATTTGGTTCACACAGTGATCAACACATACAAAGAAAATTGGGAAAGTTAATTGTGCAAACATCCTGTATTTAACAATCTGCTGGATACAGTGTCTGTTTGATCAGGGACCCTGAATACTTGAGTTTAGATGAATAATAGAAGTTACATCCCTTAGCCACTGACACTCCAGGGGTGGGGGGAAGCTCCAGCGTATTTCACCTCTCCCTATAGCACAAACCCTCCAACCTGGCAACATCGTTGTAAATCTTTTCTGCACTTTTTCAAGTTTAACAGCATCCTCCTTATAGCAGGGAGATTGGAACTGAATGCAGTATTCCGAAATTGGCGTGTCCAATATCCTGTATAGCTGCAACATGACCTCCCAACTCAACGCACTGACCAATAAAGGCAAGCTTACCAAACACCTCCTTCAGTACCCTGTCTGCCTGCAACTCCACTTTCAACGAACTGTGAACCTGCATTCCAAGGTCTATTTGTTCGACAACATTCTCCAGGATCTTACCATTAAGGGTATAAGTCCTGCTCTGATTTGCCCTACCAAAATGCAGCACCTCACATTTATCTAACTTAAACTCCATCTGTCACTCCTCGGCCCATTGACCCATCTGATTGAGGTCCCAGTGTACTTTGAGGTAACCTTCTGCGCTGTCCACTACACCACCATTTGTGTTTGATTAATTTGTTGGAAGCTTTGGAGAAGTGACAGAATGGGTCAACAACGATGATACTGTTGATGTTGTGTGCATGGACTTCCAACAGTACCCAATAACCCACTTGTGACAAAAGTTAATAGTTCATGGAATAAAAGTAGCAACATTTATCCAAAATAGGCTGGGAAGCAGAGATTAATGATCAATAGATATTTTTTGGGCTGTAGGTCCTATGGTGTACAAGAATGGTTTCAGGAGATCAGTTATGAAGATAGATTGAAGATCGTAGAATCAGAGATGTTCAGACTATTATCCTTGAAGAGAAGAAGCTAAGTGATCTTCTGATAGATTTCAAAATTATAATCGGGCTGAAGAGAGTAGATAGGAAGAAACTGTGCTCACTCATAATTGTCAAGAACATGAGTGCCCAAATTTAAAGTGAATTGAAAAAGAAATGAACGTAATATGAGAGAAAACATTTTCAAATGGATCGGGGCTGGAATGCACTGCCGGTAAGTTTGGTGGAGGCAGGTTCTATTGAGGCATTGAAGAGGGCGTTAGATGATTATTGTTTATGTTCAATTATGCAAGACTGTGGAGAAAACCAGGAGAGTGGCACTATACTCAGTTGGATGGCTAGTACATACACCAGGCCAAATGGCCCACATTTGTGCTGTAATATTTAAATGATTCTGTTCACTGACAACTTTGAGTTTTTCATTTATTTTTATGTATTTCAATAGGACCATTTGGGGAGAGAGATGATCAACAGGTTTTCATCCAGAAAGTTGTTCCAGTTACTAACAAGTTGTTTGTTCGTTTGTCCTCTACAGGGAAAAGGTAAAGCATTTGCCCAGTTTTTCTTCCTCCATCTTTGGGGATGATTATCCTTAATTTCTAATAACATCATAAATTCTGCTGTTTGGTACTTTTAATTCCAGGATTTGCGAGATCCAGGCAGTAGATGGTATGACAATAACTGCATTTACTGTAAGGGAATGTGAAGGTTCTAGTCGAATGGGTTCTCGACCAAGGAGGTATCTCTTCACAGGCCATGGAAATGGAAGCATTCAGATGTGGGACCTGACGACTGCTATGGACATGGTAAACAAAAAGGAAGACAAGGGTGAGTTTTAAAAAAGTCTGTTGCAACTAGGAACAGAGCCATTGCAGTTCAGAGATACATTATCTTTTTGGTATGTTTACTAATGGCATCTGGTAAGATAAGGGCTCTTTCTAAGGTAAATTTGTAATGGACATAATTTATGTTTTTTTTATTTTATTGCTTGTACCTGTAAAATCAACCAGTGCATTCAAATGGGAGATGAAAATCTGACTAAGTATTTTGAAATTGCTGTATATTTAACACCCTGTTCAAACACTGTGGAAAAACGTGGTAGATTGTGGATAGCTCATGTCAGAATCACAAGTGTGAAGTTGTAATGTACTTGAGTTCTTCTCAGAAGGCTGTGGAAGCTAAGCCATTGAGTGTATTAAATACAGAGAGATGTTCTGGATCAAAGGTTACAGGGAGAAAGCAGGAGAAAGGTTTCTTAACCCCAATCAGCTACGATTGAACAGCAGAGCAGTCTTGGCTGGCTGAATAGCCTAATTCTATTCCTATATCTTATGGTTTTATAGCCTTTCTGTATTCAGTTTGTAATCTAGGTACTAAATTCTTTTCTATATTAGTCAAATGGTATTTGAGGTTTAATCTCAGGAACTAAGGTGCTAAGGTACCTGAAACCACAGAGGAGTTCTGATGTTGCTCAGTCTTAAATAGTATTACTTTTAAAAGTCAAGTTTCTTCAAATGTGTATTTTTTTTCTCAGACTTTGGTAGTTTCTGCCTACCAGCAGGCTCTAGTCATCTTTTACAAAAGAAGGGCAGGTATTTTTTGAGTGTTGGGGTGATTATCTGATATCCAGTGACATGGCTGATATTCTAATCAACCTTTGAAGATTTGTTGACAAACATCAATGCATGCTGGTTATAAGTCATTATCTGAATGATCTATATGTATTGGATGAATGCAGTGAACTACATCAATGATTGAACTAATAGATTCAAAGTCCTGGAGTTTTGGACGATTAGAACAACTCCAACATAATTTAGAAATAGTAGACAGAGCCTAATTAAAGGATTCTTAACACTTCCAGTATTTCCTGGTATGGCTACAGGGTGTAGGTGTGAGGAATCATGGGGAGCATGTGCGAGGCCGAGTTGGCATGGAGAGTACAATAGGATTTGAATTGGTATTGTGTCACCATTGTCTTACCAGACCGTAGGGCTGGTCTCTAATCAGAGAGAGAGAGAAACGACTGGTGATTTAACCTGAGGTCTACCGTACCTCAGGCAAGGGAAGAGGTTGAGAAGGAGAGTCCTTCATGGTAATCTTAGCCAGTGTGGGAATTGAATCCACATTTTCGGCATCACACTGAACACAGCAGGTCAGGCAGCATCAGAGGAGCAGGAAGGTCAACGTTTTGCGTCGGGACCCTTAGTTCTGAAGAAGGGTCCCAACCAGAAACATTGATCTTTCTACTCCTCTGATGCTGCCTGACCTTCTGTGTTCCTCCAGCTCTACACTGTTGACTCTGACTCCAGCATCTGCAGTTCTTGGTATTGTCAACATCACGCTGCTTTGCAAGCCAACTGTCCAGCCAACTGAGCTAAACCAACCTTGTACTTGAATTAGTATTGGTATAAGGGGCCATGTGAGGTAGTTGGGGGAGTGTTGAGGCAATGTGAAGTGTGATGGCTAGAAAGCCTAAAATCTTCTAACAAAGTCCCATAATAGTGAGCTAGGTATCTAACCAGCATCCCCTCAATACTCACTTGTCTCTATGGCTGGTGATCCTCTGCTTTCGAGTTTAGTCTTCTCTCCCTCTCTCCCCCTGAACCTGGAGGAAATGTTGTATACCAAAGCGGCTACAGCGAATCAAAGCGTTTCTGAATTCAGTCTACCTGCTGCGATAGCCAAAATTAAATAGGGAATGTCAGAGAGTTTTCAGGAAATGCTGTTCATGTTTAAAAAAAGGATAGCTGTTGGTGAGTTCCATTTCAAGTAATAGATATTGTCTGTTGAAGCTAGGAGTAAGGGGACTCCATAAGGAATTACAAGATGTAATCCAATTGTAGTTTTATAAGAGTTGTAAGTGACAAGTTCAGACTTTGAATACTTTATGGTATTGAAAATCTGAAACTGGATTATCCTGTCACCCTGCAACAACTGGTAATTATAGCACGTTTTTATGTAAAAGATTAAACAAAGGCAGTGCAGGCCACTTAATGTTATTTGGCAATTTGTACAATTATGCATGTACTTGGATACTCAAATGAGGGTCTGTTATGGGTATTGCTGGATTAATTTTAATGGCTGTTTTTACTATAGTTTCACATTCCTTGCCCTGCGTATATTTATCATGTAAGTGAAGTGATCTGAGAGTTTTGAGCTGTTGGAGACGTACCTACATCTCTATAATCATCGTTAAAGTAAATACAGATAATAATATTGTGTTTAAGTTCGAACTTGACCTAAAAGTGAGGTGGGCCATACAGTTGTGAAATTGTCTACTTCAGTGCCCTATTCATAGCAATAAATAACTAATTGAATCCACTGCTAGTTTAAAAAAAAAGTATATGTGGTTCACAAATTAATTAATTTCTTTTAGATGTTGGAGGCCCCACGGAAGAAGAGCTGTTGAAGTTGCTGGATCAGTGTGATCTGAGCACATCGCGCTGTGCTACTCCCAACATCAGTCCAGCTGCCTCACTAGTACAACATACTAAACTGCGGGAGTCAAGCTCCAGGTAACGGTTATCAAACAGACTATTTTATTCGTTATCTTTTAACAGCAAGAGCAGAAATTTTAGAGAAGAAAAATAATAGTCCCAACGGTTAGTGTAGATGCTGCTTTTCTACTTTTGAAGATCTTATATCATGTAAAAATAATGCGGTCACAGCGTTTCTGTTACGGTTCTTTGACTAATTGTGAAACATGTTCTTATTTGGACACTTTTCCCTCTCATATTATTGTGGGTCCCTGCTTTCTGTTTAAAATGAGCTAGACCTAATTCCAAAGCTGCCCATTTTCCATGCAGTTCCATGGAGTATGTAGAGTTTAGTGAACTAACAAATTTCTCATAAATCTCCTTTATGACCAAGTAAGGAGGGGTGAAGTGGCTCCATTCTTTAACCCACTTAATCAGCAGCAATCTTTCTTTTAGTGTGCAGCTATATCACATAGTTAATTAGTTCAAAATTAAGGAACCAATCCCAAGATTTTCTTGAGTTAAGGAAAGAGAAATTTTATTACTTAGTAACCCTGAAAGAAAAACAATAAACTGGGGCGCCAAACATAGGTATAAAGATTTTAAAAATAAAGTGGAGGAAATTAGTACAGAAAGGAAGACAAATTAATATTCAGTTTACAGGCCTTTAGGTTTCGTGCGGTATTCAATTTTAAGCTGAGACTACAGTTAATTGGTATCTTGTGTCCTCAGTTATAGTGAAAAATTGTAAATGTCTTTGTATTCCCAGTGAATCACTGTTTTTCTAATGAGAGTTGCCTTTCAAGAGACTGAAAGACATTGGGGAGAGATCATCTTTCAATTCTGCTTTTAGAAATCCATTTCACCTCTTTGTTCTGCTCAAAGGCAGTTGCTTGAAATGTAGTTCATTTGTCTGTTCTCATGCTTAGCGTCATTGGTTTTCCAAGTGGAGATAAGTCGCATATGACTTTCATCTACAGTACGTCAAACTAATCCAGAAAGGTGTAAATCAAACAGGAGATACAGATCTGAGTGTCTTGTTATTTTGATGACCTGTTAATTTCAGACTAGTTTAGATCAGTTCTTGTTTATTGATACTTTCATGATGTTTGACCTAACCTGGCCAGTGATCATTGCCATCCTAAATCAGTGCTTTCACTTCTTAAAAGCCATTTTGTTTCACAAAACGTTCTGGGTATTAAAACTCAAATGATGGAAGTTAAAAATTGGTAATCCATTTTTACCATTAGCATAACAGCTTTAACAAGTTGGTAATACTAATCGGGTTCTCTTACTTGGAGTCTTCAGAAGTGTTAGGGGGAGCAAATACGTTTTCATTATTTTTAAATTTATTCTTATCACAACAATCAATGACCTAGATTAAATCTGCAACAGGAGCTTGCACCAGTAATAGCCATTAAATTATCAAATTGTTATAAGAACCATCTGGTTCACTGCTTCCTGAAATGACATCAATCTACCATCCTTACGTAATCTGACCTAAATGCAGTTTCCAAACCCACAACAATATAGTTTGTATTTTATTTATCGTAAGAAAAAAAGTGTGTAATTCAGCCCCTCAAGCCTGTCTCACCATTTAGTTAGATCATGACTGATATGATTGTTGCCTTAATTTCCCTTTTCCTGTCTTTGCCTCTTATCCAATACTACGCACACATGCTTACACATACATGTTTACACTACACCTGCCCCACAAGCCTTGACATACTTGTCAATCAGAAGTCTGTCTAATTCGGTCATGAATATAGTCAGTGACCTAGCTTCCATCACCCTCTAGGGAAGAGAATTCCAAAAATGAATAACCCTTTGAAGAAAGAAATTCTTCCTCCTTTCTGTCTTAAGTGGGAGATCCCCTTGATTTTGAACAGTGCACCTCCCGGTCTAGACTCCCTCTTAGACGAAACATCCTCACAACATCTATCCTGTCAAATCCCTCAGAATCTGAAATATTTCAATAAGATTGTCTCTCATTTTTCTGCATGTTAATGAGTATAAGTCCAACCTACACAACCATCTATCATCACAGGAGTCACTGTAATGAATCTTCTCTGAACTGATTCCAGTGCAAGTATTTACCTCGTTAGGAAAGTGACCAAGATTGTTTTCAGTGCAAGGTTTTTGAGAAGATTTGTAGCTTGGGTTGTGGATGAGGTTGTAGACTTGCTTGCTGAGCCGGTGTGTTTGATTGCAGATGTTTCAGCACCCTGCTGGGTAACATCGTCAGTGGGCCTCCTGGAGGCCTGGCATTCCAACCAGAACTCCATCAACAAACACATTGAACTGGACCTGACATATAAACCACTGAAAAACGAAACTGCAAGAGATGCCAACCACCCCAGCAAACCAAAGCTTATAAATAACAAGCAGGACAGAACACCAACGCTTCACCAGAGGCAGACTGACGATGTTACCTAGCATCTGCAACGTGTTCAGTACTCTAGCTATTGTCTGATCAAAGCCTTCACAGTCTTCCCTATATTTATGCTCCATTCATCCCTTGAAATAAAACCCAAAATTCTGTTGCGTTCACAATGTTTGCCATACCTCCATGCTGAATCTTAGAGAAATATGCACAGTGGCACCCAAATCATTTGGAAATGCAGCATTCCAAAGTCTTTGACATTTTAAATAATTTTCTGTTTTTTCTATTCTTTCTATTCTTCCTAACAAAGTGGACAACCTCATATTTTGCTTCATTGCATTTCAACTATTTGAACAAAGGGACACTGTTCAAAATTCACAGGTCTTCCTTTTAAGACTGAGAGGAGGATGCAGTTTTCTTTGAGGATTATGATTTTTGATAGCTTTCTTCTCCAGGGAGCAGTCGAGATAGATTCATTGAATATTTTTGGGGCTAAAGTAAAGAGATTTTTTAAAAACACTAATAAGTCGATGGTAATTGGGGGGTTGGTGGAAATGTGGAGTTGTGGTTGTAATCAGATCAGCCGTGAACATGTTTAATGGTGGAGCAGGTTGGCTGATTAGCCTACTCCTGATTCATATCGTTAGCTATGATTTTTTTTTTTTTGCCCACTCATTTAACCTATCTAGGTCCCTTTGGAGATCTTTGTATCATCCTCACCGCTGGTTTTTCTACCTAATTTTGTATCATCAACAAATTTGGATGCAATACAGTCTCTTCATCTGAGTCTTTAGAACAGAGCTTAAATAGGCCCAGCATCAACCACTAGTTACAGTTTGGCATTCTGAAAATAGACTATTTATTTCAGCACTCTTTTTCCTATTAGTTAACCAGTCTTCAATCCATGCTAATATATCACCTCTCACATCATGATCTCTTGTGCCATTTTGTGGCACATTATCAAATGTAGCTTTGAAAATCCAAAAACATGACATCTAGCCATCCCCCTTTATCCACCCTGCTTGTTTCATACTTGGCTTAATTCATTTTTTTCAAACGCTCTTTCTCTTTTGCAAAACCATGGTGACTCTGCTGATGGAATTCTGATTTTCTAAATTTCCTGCGACTATCTGTTTAATAGATTTTAGCATTTTCCCAATCACAGATGTTAAGCTATCTGGTTTATAATGTCCCGGTTTCTCAACTCTCTCCTTTCTTGAGCAGGTTTAACATTTGCTGGGACCTTCCCAGAATCTAGGACAGTTTGGAAGATTAAAATAGATTGATCCACTTTCTCTGTAGTCATTTCTTCTAAAAATCCCAGAATGTAGTCTACCATGTTCAGGGGATTTGCCAGCCTTAAGTTCCATCAGTTTTCCTCTAACGATAGTCTTGGTGTTATATTCCTCTCTTCCGTTTTTGCCTCTTGATTTTCAATTATCGCAATACTTTATTGTGTCTTCCACTGTGCAAACAGATACAAGATAATTGTTCAAAGCCTTTGCATTTCTTTGGTTAAATGATGAAACTAGAAACAATGCTCAGTTAGCTGCTGTTCTACTGCTTATGTATTTGTAGAAGTTTACACTGGCTTTTGTAATTTTTTATTTTCTCTCATACTCTAATTTTTCCCCTTTTTTTTGTCTTCCTTCGCTGATTTCTAAAACTTTCACAATCTTCTGGCCGACCACAAATCATAGGCTTCTGATGTTTTCATTCAATTTAATAGCACCCTTAACTTCTGCAATTTGCCACAATGGTACATCTAGCCATCTTCTTCAATAGTGTATATTTTATTGAAAAATATGAAATCCCTGCTTAATTACTACTTCTCTACTGTCTTGGATTTTAACTTATTTACCCAGTCTGCTTGGGCCGTCTGTATCTTCCACTCCTTGTAAATACCTTTATTTAAGTTTTTCTTAAAAATCTAGTTATGAGCTTTACTTTCTTACGTTCAAGCTGAATGTGAAATTCATCATGTTATGATTGCCTTTGCCTAGAGGATTCTTTCCTATATGTTTAGTTATCCTTTTTCGATATCAGATCCCAAATAGCCTTTTCCCTAATAAGTTTCAGAACCTATTGTTCTAGTTAACTGTGCTGAACACACTTGTTAAACTCATCATGAGGGCTTCCTTTGGCATTTAATTTGTTTTTTGAGTACCCTGGCAGCACAATTAATTGCAATCAAGAAGGTGGCTCACCACCATCTTCTTGAAGACAATAACAGATGGACAATAAATGCTGACCTGAATAGCAATACTGATGTTCTGTGGAGGCTAATAGCCAAATCACTGAGTATCAGCTGAAGGAAAACAGTAGCAGCATTTTGCACGTTTTAATGTTTCCTGATTACATTATTGTCAATGCCATGAAGTTATTGTATGCCTCATAAGACAAGGAACTGTGTACCAGAATTACTTTAACTTCAGTGGCAATGTGGATGAGACAAAGAAAAAAATACCTTCTACAGCTGTATTTCTCGCTGTCTTATATTCTGTAATTATTTCTTTCTCCTTTTCATGCTCTTTAGTGTATCTTCCAAATTTTCTATTTATCTCTTTTTTGACTTTATTAACAATTTCCATTCCTTTCTGTTCTCTGTTACACTCAGCCTCTTTGTTCTTTAGTGTATCTATCCATGTGCCTTTCTTTTCTACGTACCTTTCAAAATCTGGGTATGCTTCACACATTTCTTCCAAATCTATGTATAGCTACCGAATGTTACTCTCATTCCCACTTTTTATACTTTTGTGTACAGTGCCTGCAACCTTGCATCTTACTCTTTTTAATTTGATTTGCCATGGAAAGCTTGAACCTGACATTTCACGAAATGGATGGATCATTCTGCTGTCCCTTCCTAATTGGAATATTAATGCATAACTGATTTGAAAAATCCAAAATTAAGGCTGCCTGCCCATTAGTAAATTGGATTCCTGACCTGAAAAATGGTCCTGCTGTTCAGGCAGAGACCAATGCCAGAAGATTCTGCCCATTGTTTTTGGCTTTTGTACTTTAATTAGTAGTCTTGATAGTGAACATGACAGAAATGGGAAAATATCTCAATGAAAGAGTTTGGAGACTGAAAAGTATCCTCGTACATTAGCAGTGCTTTTTCCTTTTTATTGTTTACCCTTCTTTGTACTAGAATAAAGGTGAAATCAAAAACACTGGAGTGATGCAGAGCAATAATAATACACTGTAACAGTGCACTATGAAGCTAATACTTACATCCAGTTTGAAATTGCATTATTGTGGTATCCCAATCATGCCTTGTATGTAACAAGCTCACATTCTGAAAATGAAGTATGATCTCCAAATTTGGCATGAAAGTGAATCTTAATGCACTACTAATTTTATAACTTTTTTAAAGAGTTTTATTTGATTGTTTTTGTATCTTTATGCATTTTTTCTTTTGGGAAGTGTTGAAGGATTAATGGGCTGATTATAAACCTGTCGAACAATGTCATTAACACTTCTTCCATGGCCAACAAATCCTGGAATGAAACTTTTAAGCCAGAGCTTCTAGATTCAGAAGTCCACTACCCACTGAGCCATGAGACAATCTGTAATAGAATAAAATTGGCAGCAACCTTATAATAAAAAAATTGATTTTCTTTAACATTTTGTTGGTAATGTCTTAACATACACCATATTAATTTTACTTAGTAAAAATCTGATTTTCTGGTTTATATCCTTCCTCAGTCTTCAGCTTCAGACTGCCGACACTCTTCATGAAACTGCAACATATGGTTCTGTGAGACCATATAGGGAGAGCCCATTGCTTGCAAGAGCAAGGCGTACAGAAAGCTTTCACAGTTATCGAGACTTTCAGCCATTTACATTCAATAAAAACATATTGGATAAAGGGAGCATTGCTTCTGACAGTGATTCTTCAATACAGACAGAAGGTGAGCTAAAAGGAAAGAAGTTTGGAGTCACTGAATGTAGCAGTAGTGACAGGAAGAGCCAGGTGACTGACACTCGAGCAAGAAGTTTGGATAGGGCACCAGAGGCTCTGAAAGCAAGCGAAAGTCTGGCTGACTTGAAGAAAAAGGGGCAGGATGAAGAAACTGATAAAATTGAAAACAAGAAGAAAAGTACTTTTGAAGGAGGGTTTTTGAGCAGGAAAAAAACTGTTGTAGCTCAGCCGTTGGCATCATGTCCAAATGGTCCTGAAACAGGCAGTGAGCCGCAAGGTGCATCCTCACAATCACCAACAAAGGGAGCCACTTCTCCTCGCCACAAGAAGGTTGAGGCTTCTTGTCAGGACCACAGTTTGTGAGTCACCTAAAAAGGAGCTTGGATTTTAATTGACAAGAACTTATAATGCTACAGTATTCACATGCAAATACGTTGTTACACTAACATCTGTTTCAAGTTCAAAGAGTTACTACTTTTTTTGCCAGTATTATTTTGTTTAAACATTTATTTTGTTGCATTACAGCATTTTAGTATACACTAAACACCAGCATAAGCATTGTTATGAAAACTGACACAAGGTGTTTACTCCCTAGTAACTGAGCCGGTTGAAATTTTTTTTTTAATTTGTCAATGCCTCAATTATTTGGCTTCCATTGTAATACACACTAATTTTTACATATTGTTTGCGCAGACATCTAGGTATATTGAAGTTGTAAAGTCCCATTCTAATTGTTTTTATTCATTGTTTGATCTGGATAGCTTCAAAATGCATTTACTCAAATACACAAGCAAAAACTTTAAGGACCTGATGGGGTGGTATTGAAACAAAAAAAGTAAATGTCTATCAAATACATTACCTAGAAGATTTCCAAGTCAAAAATGCTACAAACATGAAGGAGTTAACTTGCATAGAAAAAAAATCACTGAAATGAAATATTCAATACTGCATTGCTTTTATTAAATGATCTATATTTAATTAAAGTTAGAACATGAGTGGTACAGACTAAATTAACTCATCATAGTGCTTATTTTTATTTGTCTGCAGCACACTGTCATATGCTGACTGAATTAGCAATAATACCAGTGGAGTTTATATGAAGGTGTTTTGGATGAGTTTTGGCTGTAGACAATTCTCTTAAATACAACATTGTACTGTGAACATGGAATAAAGCCAACTGGAGATCTTAACCAAATGCTACGTGACACCAGCATCAGTAACTATTCTAACAATGGGGAAGAAATAACTCACTTGTAGAGGCATTACTTCTACTTAGATATTCCCAATCGATGTGGTTAGCATGATGGTGTTTTTGGTACAGGTCCAAATTGGAGCTTTTATTTCCATCATTCAAATGAAAGTTCATCTTTCTATTTAGAAAGATGAATTCTATGCAATCTGTACAGTGCATGAAAGGGAAAAGCCCAGCACCTCATTTGCACAAGACAGATGATGGAGAAAACCATTTTCTAAAAAAAAACTTCCAAAATTTAGATATTTAAAAGTCAAACATGATAGACACTTAATAGCCCTGCTTACATCAAGCTTTGTGGTAGTCCCTAATGTTTATTTGAAACTAAACAATTAATTAGTCAGTATGATCAGAGAACCTAATACATTTTGAAAAGTAGAGGATAAAATTTGATCTGCTTTATCAAATACCCCTACCAGTTACTTGAATTCAAAACATACTAGCCAATTAACCATTCGCACATGGTACCAATTTATCCTGTTTGACTTTTTTAAAAAATGATTCTTGTGGTGACTTAGGAGTCAAGTCCCACCTGCTCCAGAAGTGCTCTGAACACATTGATTAGAAAATACCAATGTGACAAAAAATCCGAACTTACTGCTTCATGTAAATAACATCCTTTTTATTTGCTTGGAGATGGGTTGAGATCTGGACAACAGACGATCCACTGCACGTAAAACTGAAACATTTTGCACAACACCTGAATGAGCTAGAGTATTTTAGTGTACGTATTGCAAAATGAGCTTGTTGGCAGAGTTCTGTTTCTCTACAATTCCAGGGTAAACAGCCAAAGTCTCAGCATGGACGCTGATCATTTTTATCTTATCAAAGTCTGCATAGACAATGATTTTGACACACTTCAAGTCTCTTTGGACAAATATGTCTGTTTGGGTGTTTTTATTTCCAAGTTTTATTAGCATCTTGCTAACTTTGTAATATCTCAACCAAAGTGGGAATTTCTCAAGTGGGTTTGGTATCTATATTAGAAAATACCAGAAGAAATAATTGGTAACCAAAAGTTCCTCAGGTGCAATTTAATACTTCAGATCTGAACTAAGAACATACTGGTGTCTCTGCTCGTGGATTGTTCTATGACACCAATGATTGATTAATCAACATTTTTAAAAGCAGTTTGCACAGCTCTGCAGCAAAGAACTTAATTCACGTGAGATTGTGTAACTACAGAATTTTGTAACTCTTGCACTCCATATCCTGTTTCACTGTAACAGATTCTAATGATAAATTAAAAATAGAGCTGTTAAACAATAATGTAAGTGGATTTTAATTCATTATTGCCAATGTGCACACTCTACAGAAACTTTCTGATATCCCATTCACTTATGGTTGCTAAAATTTCCTGTATCAAAATTTCTACAGTGTAAATGAGAATCTTCTCAGGAAAAAGAATTATTTCTGTTTGGTTTTTCGATGACCATTAGCCCCTCTTGCAGTTTATGGAACAGGGCAGCAAATTTGCACACAGCAAGGAGCCACATGCTGGCTTCAACATTGTAGCAGTATGAATGTAATTCAAGATGCAAACCCATGAAAAGTATTCACAAAAAAAGCCTAGTCTGTCAAGCCACTTCTGTTCTAGGCATGTTCCATTCGGGTACTGCACAAACATTCCAATAATACATTTAATTGGAAAAGGGGAAGTTTGGAAAATTTTTGTCCAGTCTTTCAGGGCAATGAACCAAGCTCCAGGCGAATGTAGTATTAACTGAGGCTCCTTAATTCCAGTTGTAATGAAATCCACCTACTATAATTTTAATCCATTTCATTGTTCCAGAAGGTGATAACTAAATAACAATAAGAACAGAATGCTGCAGGAACTCAGCAAACCAGGCATAATCTGAGGAAAAACAAAGGTAATGTTTTGTCCAATATAATACTTCAGAACTAAAGGGCGTTTGGAAAATAATGTTTTTTTTTCGCTGTTGACAATGGGAGAAAAAAAGCAAGTGGAAAGGATGGTGAGATTGCCCAGAGCCAAAGGTGTAGGGAGTGCTAATGGTACAGAGGAATGATATAGATGCAGACGTTGCAATGTTGACGATGCGGGATTGAAGTTTGGTAATGCCAATGAATGTAAAGAAAGGTGTTCGACGCATTACAAATTATCATGGCAAAGACTGTTAAATTAGCATCACATTGAATGGTTTAACTATTCACTCCCACCACCAGTGGTGCTGTATGGCCATAGGTGTGCATCGACAAGATGCATTCCAGTAAATCTATAAGGCTCCTTCAACAGCGTTTGTCGCATCTAGTAGGCACATAGGTACACCTTCACCTGTAAGTTCTCCAAGTTACAATGGTGCAAAAATCCAGTTCATGATCCTATTCTAATTAGAATTTTAGAAATTAAATTTTAACTCGAAATGGGATAAAACAAATGAAACATCCAGAAGCCTGTTACTCTTGTATGCTTAGAGTCAGTACACAGAGGTTAACAGCTGGAAATGTGAAAACAGCTTTGGAAATAAAGCATTTGTGAATTCTGAAAGACTGTAAAACCAATTTACTTCATTAGATCAAAGAAGAAATTGTAGAATGTCGTACCTAAAGATCAAGTTAGGGATAGCTCATACTGATGGGTCGAACTTAAGGTTCTTTGGTTTCAATTTATCTGCAATTTGCTCAGAGAGCAAGTAATTTTACTTTGGAGTTGGGAGAATGTTGTAGCCGAAGATATGCGTACTGGCAGTTGGGACTTAGGAGACGTACCAGTTAGTGGTGGCTCATTTCCAAGGGAAAAGGTTAGGACCGAGGTGATCTTGTATTAAAACGTAAACAAAGACTGCAACCTTGCCTGTTTTAATGATAAAGTTTATTAACACCAGAAATGAAGATTAACAAGGGAGGAAAAAAACCCACACAGCTCCAAAGATTTTAAACACTGTAAAAATGATCCATATAGAATTAATCTATCTGATACAGTTTCCAAATATTGTTGCAATTCCAAGACCATCCAGTATTGCACTCTAACAAGATCTAGCCAGCTCAGTTCTGAGAGATTTTTCTGTTTGTTTCAAGCCCTTTGAAGTATTAAAACTATTAAAATTTCAAATCCTCTGCTGGACCTGTAGATAATAATTAAGAATGTGTTATGCACCTGACTTTGATTCGTCTAGTGATATACCATCTCTCCTGCAGCTTCAATTCCTTTTCCTTTCTGTTAAGCTTCAAAAAGACAACTCTCTATCGATTGTATCTCAATGCTCAGGTCTGGGATTAAGAATTATAGTTTTATTACTTTAAACTCTTTAGGGATGCTGCTTAGCACATTATCAAATATCTTCTCATCACTTCAGAGCTTAATATATGCTTCTTATTGACGACTCCCATCACAATCTGTCTGACTGACTGACTGACTCTGCAAAGTTCTCTCCCTAACCCTCTGGGTAGTTCCCAAGAACTCTACATAACTTCTGCATGCTTGGAATTATGGGTATTATAGTTTGTTTCCCTTCAAAAGCCAATTGCCAGCTACAAATACACGTCCAACGTAAAGTTCCCACAGGTCAAACTCTCAGTGAAAAAGAGTTTGTGTATATATTGCCATTTTATCACACCTGGCTTGGAACTATATGCCCTTTGCTTACTGTAACTAGGTCAAAATCCTAATAACATCCTATCCAATTGCACCGTACAGGCACTTATACAACACAGTATAGCAATTCAGGAAGGTAGTTCATCATGTCTCTAGAGCGATTAAGAAGAATCTGCAGTAAACGGCCTTACCGTTGATAACCGCTTGCTATGAGTAAATAATCTCTTTCATAAAATGGAGTCTGTATGCTCAGTGTGTAGGTCGCTCTTCCATCTCCACAAAGACTGCTGGCTGTTCAGAAAGCCTTAAAAAGAGCCTCAAAAAACCTCAGGAAGAGAAATAAAATCTTCTCATTTCTATTAGAAAAGGTACTACCCTAATTTTAAAATGGACTGAGCACAACAGAAAATGTCATTTTGATGTTCAACTTGTCAGACAATTCAGGATCTTGTATACTTTCATCAAGCTACCCACCACATTTCTAAACTCTTATGAAACCGAGTCTATCCTTATAAAAGAACCCACTCTTTCTGGGTATTAATTTAGTACACTTTTCAACTGCTTCCAAAAAAAGAGACCAAAACAATACATGGTATTAGAGATGTTTTCTCACCAATAGTCTGTATGACAGAAGCATAACATCCTTTTATGTTCTGTTCCTCTTGTACTGAAGACTATTCATGTCTTCTGAATGATGTGCTGTATCTGCAAGCTAATCTTTTGTGTCTCATACAGTAGAACACCTGAATCCCTCTGCACCACAGTCATTCTCTGTTTAAGTGATACCAGTTTTATTATTGCCAATGTGAACAATGTCATATTTTTCCATATTTTACTCCTGCCAGATTTTTGCTCAGTCATCCAGCCTATTTACAATTGTCTGCAATCACCTTAAGTCATCTTCACAACATATTTTCCTACCCATCTTGGTGTTATCTGTGAGTTTAGATGCCATGCCTTCTCCTCATCTAAGCCATTGATGAAAATTTGATTTCAATTTAAACATAATGGAATTTAATCTGGCTTAACGGCAACCATGTAACTCTTGTAATTTTAGTAAAAACCTATCTGGATTGCTGATGTCCTTCAGGAAAAGAAATCTGCCATCCTTAAATGGTCTGGCCTACATGTGACCCCAGACCCACAGCAATATAGTTGACTCTTAACTATCCCCTGAAATGGCCATAGCAACACCATGCCTCCTCTTCCTCAGGCGGCTTAGAAAATTTGGTATGTCCATAAGGACCCTAACAAACTTTTAAAAATGCACCATAGAAAGCATACTATCCAGGTGCATAATGGCCTGGTATGGCAACTGTTCTGCCCAGGACTATAAGAAACTACAGAAGACTGTGTGCACAGCCCAGACAATCACAGAAGCCAACCTTCCATCCATGGATTCCATTTACACTTCTGATTGCCGCGGAAACGCTGCCAACATGATCAAAGATCCCTCCTACCAAAGAACAAAATAGTTTATGGAGAAAACAAGAGCAATGAAGCATCAGCTCTATGTGATTGCTACATTGCAAACTTCTGGGCCACTAGTAATTTTAACCTGCAACCTCAGAGGATTCAGTAAACAGCAACACCCTGTTTAGAGTGGTGATCCCTATAAATGCAATGACTGAAGGCTGCTGTTGGCAAAGGATTTGTTGTTCCAGTTTGTCACATCATGGATAAATTATTAGGAGAAAGCAATTTTCCAACTAAACAATCAGGATCCTTATTTTAATACTATTGTGACTGTTTATATTAATGTTGGTCTGTGCCCATGTTACCCAGACAATCTGATCCAATATGCCATACTGAAGGCATCTGGTCTTTAAAACGCTTTAATTCCTGGGCCCACAAATTTAAATATGCAAAATAAACATTTGCTAAAATATTCAATTTCGCACAAAAATACTTAGCAAGATGAACAGGTTTGACACTTCAGATTTGTTTTGTTTAAGACCCTTAGAAAAACTGACAAAACACACGGCCTTAGACATTATTTTGAAAACACAAATTTTTCTGTTTTTTCACACTGATGCATTTAAAGCCACATTGAGCTTTGGACTGCCCCCATATTCATTGTGACTCTAGACATTGCAAAAAATAGAGTTGCTAATACAATTGAAAAGGCTATGAAATAATCACAGTTTGAACCTAAATAATAGGAACAGTGCCATTCCTTTTGCAGTACTCGATTTTTTTTTAACAAATTGTCGTAATTATTGTAACTGCATTAGTTGATGATTAAATCCACAACTTAGTCATCTTTTATAATCATTTCAGATTCATTTTTCCTACTTATCATTTGCAAGGTTTGTATCAAATTTGAACAATACCAATGAAGAACCATTCCCCGCTTTTAGAGTGCCTTTCATTCACGTTCATATGTTTTGCTCAGACGTGGATATTTAGTTAATTAATGTTACCCATTTATTAAACAGTCAACTGATGAACAGTCCAATATGGCCTTTTGATTTTACTGATTAGGAACAACACACATGACTGTCAACCATCATCACATTTCTGCACGTTTCAAAGTCTGGACTCATTGATTGTTACTGATACACAAGATGGACTGTGGAATTTGGAATATAAGAGACTAAGTATGGAGATTGATAGTTTTATAACCATTTTGAAGTGGATACCTTTGAAATTACAAGTCAGTTGTAAGTTGTAGCTTAAATCTATGTTGCATGATCAGCTGTGAAAGAACTGTCCAATTGTGAGAAATTGGCTTGTATTAAATGCAGAAAAGGTTATTCTTTTTACCACATGAGCATCTGGGGTAAATAGACTTAACATGATCCTCTGTATCCAGCTTGTGACACTAACAATAGTCTACGGAGAGTGTTTTAAAGTGCAAACAGACAACTTTAAGTTGCAACGTGATAAAGCAGCGTTAGACCGCTAAGGACTACCTGCATACATAATTGCCTCCTTTTAGTAAGTTTTCCAGAAACTGGCAGAATTATGGGACTGAGATTTATCACTGACTCATACAATGTTGGCCCAATGTTAAACTCACTTCTTTGTGATCTTATTATCTTCTCCGAAAATTCACCTCATTCTCTTTCAAAACACTGCAATTCTTTTGTGTTATGGATTGGCTGTAGGTTTTGAAGTACACTGATGAGATTTGTAAGTGCAAACCCACACAAAGCAATGAAATCTATATGTTGTCTGGTTAAATGCATGGTCCATTTCAGAAACCTGGTGCAGCATAGATCTGTACATAAATGTGCCTTGATTAATGTTCTTTTTTCAAAAAAAAACCTTGGTTCCAATAACTGCATGAGCAATACTGTTTCATTTAAATTTAAGTCCATAGAGAGTTTACAATACCCATGGCTCTCATTTCAAGTTATTCATATACAGCACTTGTCAGCTTGCTTTTGTTGATCATGTTGCTTGCTCATCAACATCCTCCTGATGGGTGTGGGTGACCTGATTTTCTTTATAAACCAGTAACGCCCTGAGAGTTTTCTCGTTTGATGAGGCTGTTGTTCTCCATTCTACTTCAATGCAAAAAGTTCCATCACTAAACCTCAGAAACATGTATACTGATCATCAGTTAGTAAGTGTGACTTACATGTTCTGACACTTACACCATGTTCAAGTTTCACATTTAGACTGTAGATCTGGCAAGCTAAAGTACAACAATTCCTCTTAGGAAATAAAAACATAACATCACAGAATCCAGTAGCTACTTTGTTTTAAAAGATTTGTTTTGTATTAATCACTTGGGAATAAAACCTGAATATGTTTCAGTTAATTTGTACACAGTACATGAGGAGTCAGTTTTTGAGGAAAAAAATATAAATGCAGTAGTCACCACTGACAGTATGATGTACAATGTGTGGGTAATTCCTCACAACATTGATGAAGGATCCCACCCAAAATTTTACCCTTTTTTCAATTTGTTGAGCATTTCAGCATCTTTAAATATGCAATTTCAAATTGTTAGCATAACCGTCTCACAAATAAGCCACTTTATTAAAGTTCAATCAAGGTGGCTTTTCTTTATGGTGAGATGAATTAAAAGATATGAATGGCTACATGACAAATACTGTGATATTATCAAAAAGGTTCGCTGTTCGGTTTTCATTTCACTTTCCTCATTGTTCACTGTTTCTAAAACCCCAACATAAAGAGGTATCACACCATTGTTGGTGCTAAAAGCCAGCGATGCTCTATCTGAACCTAGGTACTTGCTCTAATGAAACAAAGAACTGTAGATGCTGAAAATCTGAAACAAAAGCAGAAATTGCTCGAAAAATTTAGCAGGTGTAGCAGCATCTGTGGCGAGAAAGCAGAATCAATGTTTTGGATTCAGTGACTCTGCTTCAGAACAGTCCAGGTAGTTCCACGGGGTTTGCAACTTTGAATAAAATATAACGTGCAAAGCTTTTCATGGTGCCATATTGATGAAAGGTTTCATGCGTAAATGAAACTTGCTCAGTCCTCGTTTCATTGGCAAGGCCTGGAACTTGGGGTGACTGACAGGTGCACTGCCTGCAAATTTTCTTTCCATAAATGTCAGTGGAAAAATGCTACCAAAGCAACTGTGATTTACCAGGAAACACACTGCATTCAAGAATCAGACAATCAGACCCTGCCCTTAGTGAAGGATTATGTCGTTTGTACCTGATCATAGAAATGAGACTGCATGGAAAATACAAATAGCTGACAGAGCTAGTTTGTACAATGATTAATTTGTTTATAGATTGTAGTTTGATTTTCAAAAATGTATGAACTTTAAGTGCTTGTATTACTATCTTATCAGAAGTATGAATTTACTTCAGGCAAAGTTGAGTAATATATTCAACATCAATTGCTACTAACATAGGGCCCTCTGCTGGACAGTAGGGTCATCACATTATGAACTATGACAATGAAAAGCTCACCAGAATGAAAATTACGTAAAAGCAGTCCAAATGCAAATACAACACAATACTCACAATGGTGACCATCAATTAATTATCTTTGACTTACTCAATACATATCAATAACTAATTTATTTATCAATACATTTTGAAACCTAGAAACAAAAAATGCTTCAAACAGTAAAACAAAAGCAAATTAGTATAAAAGCAAAGTAGTATAAAATCTGTCACTTTTCAACTCTTTTCAGTTCCAAAGAAGTTCCATATTAACTCTGTTTCTTCCACCACAGCTGCTGCCAGACCTGCTGAGTTTTTCTAGCACTGTTGGCTTTATGAAAATTCTTCTTACAACTGAGTGTCTGTGAATATTGTGTGCTCTTTTGTAACTGAACTAAAACCTTTAATTGACTCAAATAGTTCTTCATCATCTGGGAACTGGAGGAGAAATAAAAATCACGTTAGATAAGCATCATTCATTTACAACAAACACACACTCTTGTACAGGATTAGATATACGCTCAGTCAAATTATGTGGATGGTCTAGTTTGATATGCATTGAATTCAATCACACAATTAAACAGTCTTTTCTCTATTCAGACATTGATTACTGTATAGATACATAGAGATACAGCACAAAAACAGGCCATTCAGCCGGACAGTCCATATAAGCATTAATGCTTCTTTCAAACTTCCTCCTATCTTTCCTTAATCAAATTTATCATCATAACCCTTTATTTCCTTCTTCCTCATGTGCTTGTCTCGTTTCCCTTGAAATTTATCTACACTATTCATACAACTGCCCTCCTGGGTAGTAAGTTCTACATTGTCAGCACTCTATAGATAAAGAAGTTTATTTCTGAATTCCCTTTTGGAGTTCTTGAAGATCTTATGTGTTTGGCCTCTTGTTATGCTCTTCCCCACACTAGGAAACATTCTCTACTTTCAGCATTCTTAGATTTCACGATGAATTTCCTGAATTAGCAAGGTTTTCATCTTTTTATATCTGGTTAATCACTTCTTCTGTAATCATGATTTATACTGGACTCCAGATTAATCAAATTCAACTCTGAAATGGGACTAAGTCAATGATTACATTAAGAAAAAGAATGAAACTGAGTAATGACTAATGCAAAAGGCACCAAAAACAAACTTTCAGCCTCTTCTACACCATTCCATTTTTTTTTTCCTCTACTGACTTGAATGGAAAAGTGAACTGGGCTCAGTGATAAAAGATGGGATGATGATTCCCTGTTGTTCTATCATGCAGTGATGGCTCTGACCTATTTCATCCCCTATGCTTTTTATAAATATTTAACACTATACATGTTTATAACTTAATTACCATCCCACTGTCACGACCCTGTCCAAGGGAGTCCCAAACTGAGTCTTCAATGAGGGATTTTCTGTCATGGGTATCAATTAGCTGACTGACACTGCAATGCAGAGAAGTCTGAGAACAGGCATCACTTAGCTGACTCTGGCTTGGCACACAAAGCACTGAGATGTTGGAATTACTGATGCGAGCTCCACATTCTGTGATTTTTGTGTCGGTTAGTCCCTTAAAAGTCAAAACAATTATTAATAATTATGATTACTAATTCCTAATGCCAATTACTAATGTCAAACTGATTGAAGAGCTGCATGCATCAGCTTGAAACTGGAACAGAGCTGAACACAAATTTATTTCCAGTGCATCAAACCCTTCACCACATTTATAGCATTTATATAGTAAAAAGCACACCAGTTTATCATAAGTTTGTTATTAAATAGTACAGTTCCCTGTTATTTGTCCATACATTTGAGGTAAAATGCCTGGTTATTTTTAAGGATTCATTACAAAGAATGGTAAATAATATGAAGTGTGACCACTTACAGTTTACTAACCAACTTGGTGAATTAAATTGTTGGTCACCTTTCTAAAGGAATATAAAATTTATGTACTTTCAAAAATCATTTAGGTTTAGAAAATGCCTGTGTTATCCAGTGGCTGTTACCCTCTGCTATTGTAAAACTGTCTCTTCCCAAGGGGTAAAGCAGCATAACATTCATGGCTGGCAATAGTGATGGTACTATAACAATTATTAAGCAGGAAGCAGCCTTGTTAAACACCTCAGACACTTTACTCACTGAACTCCAATACGGTATATCTGAAAGAGGTGAAGACAGAGAACCTGAAGGCATAGTTGACTGTTAATACAATTGGTAGTACCACATCTATACCACATATTAGCTGTACATATCCTTGCTGCAGATGGCATAGCTCTGTTACTGCTTTCCTCGTATATTTGCCTAGAATTACAGCTTTAATATAATCCAGCAGCTGAAATCTGGCTATTGTGAAGCATAAGCAGCCTGGTATCCTTCACTTGCTCCTTGATAAAAAAAATTAAAGAATAATTTCACTTGGTTATTCTCTTGAATCAATATAGTAGACATTTCCAAAATGCTGCAGTGCGAAAATGCTTGGGACCATGCTTTCTGAGCAATCGGTAGTGATCTGACTAAAAAGGTCAAAAGTCAACAAAATCATAGTCTCAAAACACAGCAAGGTGTCTTTGTATATGTCTTTTATTTCACTTTGTAACAAAGCACTAGCCTCCAGAAGTCATGAGTACTGAAATCCATTTTATGTGGACCAGTTTTATTATTATGGAGACAACACTTGCAAATTGTGTGGACAAATAATTGTACCATTGGAATCTAATTTAAGTATCGTAATTCATAAATTAGTAGGCCCCTCTGACTCCACATGAAATACAGGAAAAATAAGTGAGGCATTAAGATGGCAGAGATCTGGCATAATGCTATACTGTGCATATTTACAGCTAATTTCCACTGGTTATACCTATGTGTAACCGAGCAGAAAATTTGCTTAACGTTTATTCAGTTACAAAAACTGAACTCGTGTGGAGGCAGACAGGAGTGTGACACAGGGAAATATGATGCCAAAAAATTCCTAAATCCGTGACACCCTCATCCTATGAGTGAATTTAAAAAAAGTTAGATTTTAAACAATACAATGGAAGTTTTTTTTTGTTGATTGGACGGATCTTAAGAAGCTGTGAAATTAAATTCAGGCTTCCAACACTCTTGCTTGTCGATCGGGAAATGATATTAGTTTATGTATTGTGATTTACCAGTAATCACCTGTTATTGTGTGAGTTATCGCTTTTTCATTGACTTGCTTTGCTGCTGTTAGGTTGTCAATGCCCTTGGTTCATTCAAAGATTAGCTGATCTGTTTTTTGAGAGTCAAAGGTCCCATTTGCCTCCTTCAAGTACTACCTTCCTGAAGCCATGTATAATCATCATGGTAGAAATTTTATACACTTGAGCTCGACTTTCTTTGCCGTCTATGGGTCTGAAATGGTTAACACTAAGGAGTGCTTTAAGCACCATACACAATGATGATGTCATACATACTTGGTGGGAGAACAGCTTAAGATCTCAAAGGAGTAAAACCAACCATCTGGGCCTTCCTCATATTTTCTGTAGCAAAGTCCATCACATTAATGTAACTTATACCATTGTTGTTACCATGTAATAAACTTTATCTCAGTTAAGGAAAAATCTTAATTAGGAAAAAAGTTAAAGGGAAGGAGAACTCAAGAGCTGTTAGTAATGGAGGTAATAGGACCCAAAAAGAAGGTGCAAAAACTGGCATAAGGGCACTTTATCTGAATGCTCAGAGCATTCGAAACAAGGTGGATGAGTTGACGGTGCAAATCATGGCAAATGGGTATGATTTAGTGGCCATTACAGAGACACGGTTACAGGATGGTCATGACTGGGAGTTAAATATCCAGGGGTATCAAACTGTTCGGAAGGACAGACAGACAGGAAGGTAAGAGAGGTGGTGTTGCTCTGATTTTTAAGGATGATATCAGGGCGGTAGTGAGAGATGATATAGGTTCTACTGAACAAAATGTTGAATCCATTTGGGTGGAAATTAGGAATAGCAGGGAGAAGAAGTCACTGATAGGTGCTGTCTATAGGCCACCAAATAATGACATCGTGGTGGGGTGGGCGATAAACATAGAAATAGCTAATGCATGTAAAAATGGTACAGCAATTATCATGGGGGATTTTAATCTACATATCGATTGGTCAAACCAGGTCGGTCATGGCAGCCTTGAGGAGGGGTTCAGAGAATGCAACTGCGATAATTTCCTTGAACAATATGTAATGGAACCTACGAGGGAGCAAGCTATCCTAGATCTAGTCCTGTGTAATGAGACAGGAATAATTAATGATCTCACAGTTAGGGATCCTCTCGGAAGGAGCGATCACAGTATGGTCGAATTTAAAATACAGATGGAGCGTGAGAAGGTTAAATCCAGTACCTATGTCCTGTGCTTAAACAAAGGAGACTATGAAGGAATGAGGAAGGAGTTAGCTAAGGTAGAATGGGAGCAAAAACTTTATGGTGGGTCAATTGAGGAACAGTGGAGGACTTTCAAAACAATTTTTCACAGTGCTCAGCAGAAGTATATTCCAGTGATAAGGAAGAACTGTAGGAAAAGAGAGACCCAGCCATGGATGTCTAAGGAAATAAAGGAAAGTATCAGATTGAAAAAGAACACATACAAATAAACAAAGAGTAGTGGGAAACTAGTAGACTGGGAAATCTTTAAAGGCCAACAGAAAGCCACAAAAAAAGTTATAAAGAAAAGTAAGATAGATTATGAGAGTAAACTAGCTCAGAATATAAAAACAGGCAGCAAAAGTTTCTATAAACATGTAAATTGTAAAAGAGTGGCGAAGGTAAACATTGGTCCTTTAGAGGATGAGAAGGCCAATTTAATAACTGGGAATGAGGAAATAGCCGAGACATTAAACAGTTATTTCGTGTTGGTCTTCACAGTGGAAGACACAAATAACATGCCGAAAACTGATGGCAAGAAGGTTATAGCAGGTGAGGACCTAGAAACTATCATTATCACTAAGGAGGCAGTGCTGGGCAAGCTAATGGGCCTAAAGGTAGACAAGTCTCCTGGCCCTGATGAAATGCATCCCAGGGTACTAAAAGAGATAATGGGGGAAAATAGCAAATGCACTCGTAATTATTTACCAAAATTCACTGGACTCTGGGGTGGTTCCCGCAGATTGGAAAACAGCCAATGTGATGCCACTGTTTAAAAAAAGGAAGTAGATAAAAAGCAGGTAACTATAGGCCAGTTAGCTTAACTTCGGTAGTGGGGAAAATGCTTGAATCTATCATGTAGGAAGAAATAGCAAGACATCTGGATATAAATTGTCCCATTGGGAACACCCAGCATGGGTTCATGAAGGGTAGGTCATGTTTAACTAATTTGGCGGAATTCTTTGAGGATATTACTTGCATGGTGGACAATGGGGAACCTGTGGATGTGGTGTATCTGGATTTCCAGAAGGCATTTAAGAAGGTGCCACACCAAAGGCTGCTACATAAGATAAAGTTGCACGGTATTACAGGTAATGTATTGGCATGGATAGAGGATTGGTTGATCAGTAGAAAGCAAAGAGTAGGGGTAAATGGGTGTTTTTCTGGTTGGCGGTCAGTGGCTAGTGGTGTGCCTCAGGGATCAGTGTTGGGACCCCAATTGTTTACAATTTACATAGATGATTTGGAGTTGGGGACTAAGTGTGGTGTGTCAACATTTGCAGATGACACTAAGGTGAGTGGTAGAGCAAAGTGTGCAGAAGACACTGAAAGGCTGCAGAGGGATATAGATAGCCTGAGTGGGCAAAGGTCTGGCAGATGAAGTGTGAGGTCATCCATTTTTGTAGGAATAACAGCAAAATGGACTATGTTTTAAATGGTAAAAAATTGCAGCACGCTGCTGTGCAGAGGGACTTGGGTGCACTTGTGCATGAATCGCTGAAGGTGGGATTGCAGGTGCAGCAGGTGATTAAAAAGGCAAATGGAATTTTGTCTGCCTATGCTCGAGGGATGGAGTTTAAAAACAGGGAGGCTATGCTGCAGCTGTATAGGGTCCTGGTGAGGCCACACCTGGAGTACTGTGTGCAGTTTTGGTCTCCTTACTTGAGAAGAGATATACTAGCACTGGAGGGGGTGCAGAGGAGATTCACTCAGTTGATTCCAGAGTTGAGAGGGTTGGATTATGAAGAGAGAATGAGTAGACTGGGATTATACTCATTGGAATTCAAAAGAATGAGGGGAGATCTTATAGAAACATATAAGATTATGAAGGGAATAGATGAAGTGGAGGCAGGGAGGTTGTTTCCGCTAGCAGGTGAAATTGGGACTAGAGGGCATCGCCTCAAAATAAAGGGAAGGAGATGTAGGACTGAGGTCAGGAGGAACTTCTTCACCCAAAGGGTTGTGAATCTGTGGAATTCCCTGCCCAGTGAAGCGTTTGAAGCCACCTCACTGAATGTTTTTAAGGCAAGGCTAGATAAATTTTTGGAAAGTAAAGGAATTAAGGGTTATGGTGAATGGGCGGGTAAGTGGAGCTGAGTCTCAAAAAGATCAACCATGATCTTATTAAATGGCGGGGCAGGCTCGAGGGGCCAGATGGCCTACCCCTGCTCCTAGTTCTTATGTTCTTAAGACAAGAACCTCTTGTCCTTCAACTACTAAAATTGTTTTCTTCTACCACACTGGACCATACAGATTCTATGGATCACAGTGAGGAAATGTGTAGGTACCAGCAAATCTAGATCATACAATATGATGAGCAGGGGTGAGAATTCATCTTTCTACATTCTTGGGTGTCAGCCTCAACTCAGTACCAGTACTGACATCTCTGAGTTAAAAGGTTGTAGGTTCAATTCCAACTTGAAATGAGCACAAAGTCCAAGCTGACACCAAGGACACCTTTTCTCACTAAGATAGAAGGGACAGCGCACGGTCCAGTTGAGAGCAGCAAGGTTCAAAGGGACATAGATGGATTAAAGGGGTGGACTAAATTTGGGCAGGTGTGATATCATTGACTTTTGATCCAAGATAAATACATCAGTCTATTTTCTTAATGGTGACAAACTTGGGATAGTAGAGGGGCAAGGATAGTTGGAGCTTTCAACGAGAAGATAATTATTTTCCTCAAAATTTGAAGGTATTAAGCATAATGAAATAAGGGTGTGAACGTGGAGTTGAAATCCTGAATAAGTTTGAGCTAATTCAGTGGTGAAGCTTCATAGACTGATTGGCCAAATCTTGTTCCTATGTTCTTTGTGCTGATAGTAATTAAAATAAAGAACTTATTTATAAATAGCTTGTATCATAAAATACACTTCTTTAAATGATAGAATTAGAATGTTTATGATAGGATTAGAATGTTTAAACTTCAGCTGAGAAGACCTACAGGGTCACAATTATCACTGACAGTACAGTACAGCATTGCTACTACACTGCAGTGTCAATCCAGGTTATGGGCCGGATCCTCACAGAGACAGGAGGACTGCGCTGATCTTTAAAATAGTGGGTTGGAGCTGACCAGGGATTCCATCCCTTTTTCTGATGGATCCCATTTTTGCCGATACAGGAAGAGGAACAGGGCATGACCTAAGTGATAGATACTTGAATTCAACTAAGCCTTTTGAACAAAGTGCTGAGTTCAAACATATTTTATTTTTGCTATAGCAAGGACCTTAACCAGTACCAGTTACGCATTTATGAAGTTGTAAAGGCTCATGAAGTGGTCAAGGTCTGTAGTATTGTGAATCTGTAAAGTATTGAATCCTCAACCCTTTACAAACTAGAAAAAAAGACTACTTGTGTAAGCAAAAGTTGAAATAAACCTGTTCTAGCAGTTACAATAGCTTTTTGCTGACATTACCCCAACATCTATCATTATTAACCCATGGCTGCTTTCCACTATCTATAATTATCCCAGCAAGTGTGTTGTAAATTCACAGTTTTATGGATAGCTCAAAGATACTATTAAATGTATTAGTTATCTTTGATGTAAGGATATGAATAAATCTCACCCCCACCACCCCCTACACCCAAACAAATAACCAAGATGTAAGCGGCACGACGGGAAATATCCCAACTTATGCTTGCCATCACAGAAGTAAAAATGTGGCTGTGTATGATCAAGTGTCTAGGGCAGTAACTGAACCCATTCTAGTTGCTTCAGATAAAAATATTAGCACGGGTAGACCATAAGCCTGTGATGCCATTCAATACAACCACTGAGCTGAGACTGCAACATAGATATTAAAGTGGGGCTGAGTAATAACATACTCTTTATTGGTTTTCTACATTATAAATAAAAGATACTGACTTCAAATCATGTTCTTAATCCAATACAAGATCCACGCGAGTGTGATGCATCATCACGGTAATTACAATGATGTATCATACTTCCACAATTTTGTATCATGTGATTTAAAAGAGCACTGTCTTCTTTAATAACTATTTATCAAGCCTAATTTTTGCTTGTGGAAGAAAAATTAATAGTGATCTATGCATTAAACAAAGGGGAAATAGCAAACATTTTCCCACTGCGACAGTGCTTCTTTAATAACATTGCCAAGGGTGTAAATTTTCCACCCACTACATTCAAGACAAAATCATGCAATTTCAGCTAATTTCAGCTTCAATGCATTATGCACACTACAGTCCACAAACTTTTAGGCCTACCTCAAAACACATAGTATAACTTTTAAGGGTAACAGAACTTGAAGCATCAGATGGTGCTGCAATACCATCAAACTGAGGAGAGAAGAAGAGTTTAATAACTACATAACATTCAGATAACATAATACCTCAATCAGGAGGAACCTGAACAGAATAAATAAAGTAAGTCTGTTCCCATTGGTGGGAAGGGTTAGAACTAGAAGATACTAATTTAATGTGAATGGCGAAAAAAAACTAAAGATGTAGTGAAGAAAAATATTTTAACACTGATTGATTATGATCTGGAATACACTGCTTAATGTGTGGTACCGGTAAATTTAATTGTGGCTTTGAAAAGAGAATTGAATAATTAGCTGAACAGAACCAAATTTCAGGGCTGCAAGGCAAAGACAGGAGCATGTGACTAGTTAATTTGATTTTGCAGAGAGCTGCCATTGACATGATGGGCGGAATAACTTCCTTCTGTGCTGTAAAATAAAATAAAGGGTACAACTGTAAAAGGGGGTTAGGGTAGTGGGACATGAGTAATTTACAAGCAGAGCTGGTTGTGTACGGTTAAAATCTCGCCTACTGCAAACAGCTGAAGGCACATACTGTTTGATATGATGTTTGAGACATATAGCCCACAGACCTAGCACCAGAGTAATACTGAAATTCACATAACACATTGCTCATTTTGTGTGATAGGCAGAACATCACTTTCGGTTGAAGGCAATATCCTGTTGGTGAAAACACTCAGGTTGATAGGGCATTGAGATAACCTACCCTCCTAGGTAAACTGGGCACTTTTCAGTACTGAAAGTGGTGGTCTTTAGCCCTGTAATAAGTTTGCACAATATATAGTGAGGACCTCTAAACACAATCTCCAATATTAGATATGATTCTGCAATTAGACAGCATTTGCTGAATAATCCTGAGGGTATTAGGAAATGTGCTGACAATCAATTTATGGTTGTCAGTCAGCCTCAGTGTGGTGAATTTGTACAGATGGCAAGATACATATGTTAATACGTAGGCTCTGTTCTTTGCTGATGAGAATATGCAATTGTGCTATGCCTTTCAACTGAACAAAATAGACAATAGCCATTTTCTCGTGCACTCTTCAGAGCAATGCTTTGACCAGAGTCAACCTGCCTTGTTTAAATTTAAACAGAAAGTGGAAGTTAACTGTCAGTCATTATCCAACTGAGGCATTTCTCATGATATCTCTATGAATCTGGTTGGCAAGTAAACTCTATTAGCATACCACTCTACAGTAGAAACATGTTGTTTCCCTTTACACTGCTATTCTTGTGATTTATCCTGATGAGTGCGAGACAAAATGTTTTGACAAAATGTGCCTTATTTTATCAATTTTCAAAAATTTAAGTCTTGCAGCTTTACTTTTCCAAGAGTCCACATTTACCACATGTACTGGTTTCTCAATAAAAGAAGATTTATCCTCTGTGGGTTCTTGTTTCATATGTGCAGTGCGTACAATAGGAACATACAATGTTGCTATGTTGGAATGCTGGCTACTGACATCAGAGTTTTCTTGACCAGGAAACATTACAGAATTAATTGAATAAAGAAAAGAAAATTTTGTTGAAACTCAAATGTGAGCAGAGTTTATGTATAAATTTAATAAAGGCAGTATATTTCAGATGATCCAAGATTGTGTGCAATGATATCATAATAAAATTTGCCAAAGATATCAATGATTTAGTGGAGGAAGAAAATGAAATAAAGCAGTTGATTAGGATATTTTAAATGCTATCCTTAATAATGATTGGATCTTCTTCACATTGAATACAAGACAGATTTACAGTGGACACTCATTGATATTTCTTCTGAATTCAAGAAAAATGCATTAAGAACACATGGATTATCAAGAAGATAAAAGCAATGTTGGATATCTATTATTAAAGAGAATGATGAAAAACTCATGGTAAATGTTTATAATTCTGATAGAAAAGGGCATCTGGTGGAGCAAATTATCTCAAAGTCTCTCCCAGTCTGCTACCAAAACTTTAGGTGTGAGTCAAGAAGCTTTTTTATGTTTTTAAAGTGGGATTTCTAATGGAATTTACTAAAGTAATATCCAAAGAATAAGAGAAGCTCAGAGCAAATTCACCTCCATTATATTAAGAGGGGATTTTGCATCTAATTTTTCTTTGAGTCTTGTAGACACTCTAAATGCTGTTTGTTGCTTAATAGTGTACAATTGTTCATGATTTACCTTGGACTGGCCTTGCTTTTTAAAAATACACTCATAGAATTTGGCGTCACTAGCTGGGCCAGCATTTGCTGGCCATCCCTAATTGTTCTGAAGAAGGTGGTGGTGAGCTGCTGCAGTTTGTTTGATGTAGATACTTCTGCAATGCTGTTAGGGAGGGAATTCCAGGATTTTGACATAATGACACTGAAGAAACGTTAAATTTCTAAATCAGGATGGTGAGTGTCTTGGAAGGGAACTTTGCAGGTGATGATATTCTCACATATCTGCTGCCCTTGTCCTAGATGGTAGTGACTGTGGGTTTGGAAGGCGGTGTCTAAGGAACCTTGGTGAATTTCTGCAGGTGCAGCTTGAAGATGGTACACACTGCTCCCTCTGGTGGAGGGAATGATGTTTGTCAGTCAAGTGTGCTGCTTTGTTCTGGATTGTGTCAAGCTTCTTGAGTGTTGCTGGACCTGAATTCAGCTAGACCATAGGGAGTATTCCCTCACATTCTCGTAACTTGTACATAATGGACATAATTTTTACCTGATAATAACAGAAGACTTTCAAAAACTTACCATGAAGGATTCATTGGGCAGATTAGTCCTCTTCTGCAGTGGAATTAAAGGAGGCCTTTCTCGTTTGAATGGTTGTTTAGTTATTGCCCTTTGTAGTAGGATAGCCAAGAATATAGCCAGAAACAGCAATCCAATGACTGCCATTATTGTGATGAACCACAATTCATTGTAGAACGGAGTATTTGATTGTAATCCTCCTGCTTTCTCCTCAACAGTGGGTATTGTAGAATCTTTAAAACAAGCAGAAGACATTTGCATTTCCTACAAGTAATTAAAACCCTCTTAGGGCTAGACTTTATGCAGCCCATTGCAGCAGAAATATGGAAGCCCCATCAGTTCAATTGCAGGAGATGCCCTTCTTACTTGCCTGAAAAGGTTAAAACTTCCTCTGATTAAGTGGGAATGCACCAGGGATGCAACATGGGATTCCTGGCCACCACAGCATGATGTCGATTAAACATCACATCAGGGTTTTAACAGGCGCTGGAGAGATTTTATGTGGCCCCATCAGGTTGCTCAGTAATTCCTGTTAGATTTGCCAGTGGCTTTCTGGGTAGGGTGAGTGTGGAGAAGATGTCTCATTATTAGGCATTCTGTGCATTGACAAGGGGAGGGATTTTAAAGTCTTCTTGCTAACCCAGCTCCTGCAATTCCACAGGCTCACCACGCTATGGCTGAAGAAATGTCTCCTCATCTCCATCCTAAATCATCTACCCCAAATCCTCATATTGTGTCCCCTGGTTCTGGACACACCCACCATTGGGAACATCCTCCCTGCATCATGGGCGACACGGTGGCACAGTGGTTAGCACTGCTGCCTCACAGCGCCAGGGACCTGGGTTCGATTCCAGCCTCGGGCGACTGTCTGTGTGGAATTTGCACATTCTCCCCATGTCTGCGTGGGTTTCCTGCGGGTGCTCTGGTTTCCTCCCACAGTCCAAAGATGTGCAGGTTAGGTGGATTGGCCATGCTAAATTGCCCGTGGTGTTCAGGGAGGTAGAGGGTGTATATTAGGTGGGTCATAGGGGAATGGATCTGGGTGGGATGCTCTGAGGTTCGGTGTGGACTTGTTGGGCCGAAGGGCCTGTTTCCACACTGTAGGGATTCTTCTAATTTAATCTACCCCGTCTAGTCCTGTTAGGATTTTATATGTCTCTATGACTATTTAATAAGTCTCGCTCATCTGAACTCCAGCGAAAACAATCCTAACCTAGTCAACCTCTCCTCATACGTCAGTCCCACTATCCCTGGAAATCAGCCTGTTAAACCTTCGCTGCACTCCCTCAAGAGCAAGAACATCCTTCCTCAGAAAAGGAGAACAAAATTGCACACAATATTCTAGGTGTGCCCTGTATAACTGCAGCAACACGTCCCTGCTCCTGTACTCGAAACCTTTCACAATGAAGGCCAACATACCATTTGCCTTCTTTACCGCCTGCTGCACCTGCATGCTTACCTTCAGCGACTAGTGCATAAGGATGCCCAGGTCCTGCTGCACACTCCCCTCTCCCAGTTTCCAGCCATTCAGGTAGTAATCTGCAGCCTTGTTTTTGCTTCTGGGGTCTAAGAATACCCCTGGGCTCCTGGTGGGTACAATGCCACCAGTTCCACTGGCACTGGTGGTGACAAGCAGATGCCAACATCAGATTAGCTGGCTGTTCCCAGCAGATGAGATTTAACCACTAGGGACCTCAGTTGGAAGGGGAGGCTAACTTAATACCTGAAGGGCACTTAATTCCATTGGTCCTTTCCCACTGAAGTGACAGGACCTCCCTTTGATTCTCTGAATAGGCAGAGAGACAGTGGTAGGCCCCACAATTTTCAGCCCTTGGCTATTTTTCAGGGTTGTGAGTTTGAAAAAAAATGATCCACGTGCATGAATTTAAGTTTTTTTTTTGAGAAACTGTCGGAAAAAATCTAAAGTTACCTTATTGTACATGGTAAATAAAAACTGAAAGAACTGCGGATGCTGTACATCAGGAACAAAAACAAAGTTGCTGGAAAAACTCAGCAGGTCTGGCAGCATCTGTGAGGGAAAAAACAGAATTAACGTTTCGGGTCCGGCGACCCTTCCTCAGAACATAAAGGTGTAACTACATACCAGAGTCTGCATATATACCATGAGTAATTATTAAAGGTTTCACGTGTCTCTGATCTCATGTAGCTAATCCATGTATGAAAAGGGTGAGGGAGGAAAACATTTCCTTACAGTGGAATGTTTGGATGTAAGAGGTAAGATTAAAAAATATTCACAGCAAGATCTGAGACAGATGCATTATTGAAGTACCTCTCAAAATTGGGTGCCATGTTATTGTACATGGTAACCTGTGTGTGGTGTTAATATTTGTATTATTAAACTCAAAATTTATTTGCATAGCTTCTTCTACATGACTCCACTATTTAAGTTTCATGCTGAAAGATGTTAGAGGTAACATGATTATGGATAAGACTGATGTAACAGAACTGTCCCGCATTAATTCTGCGGTCTGTCTTTCTACAATGGGGATTAAAAAGGACAATTTTCATTTTGTTAACAGCTCCCAACATTGAGAGGTACTTCAATAATCTGATCAGACTGTGAACCAAATTTAAAAAAATGTTAAAATACAGTGAATGATACTAAATATAATTCATATTATTAGTTTACACATATTTGATTATGGTAATAATTGACATTGGTTGATATATTATTTTCATACATGCCTTTTGTTTATTTTTCTTTGTTTAACTTACATGACTACAGCTAATTTTTAAAATTTACATTTCCACTCATGAAGTTAAAGGAATCAATTTTAAACAAGTGATTTAAAACAAAGCAAATGCGTAAAATGCTTACCCACACGTGTTGTGTTATATTTGATGGTGGGAGTACGTGCACTTCCCATATCTGTTGTACATATAACTTGAAATAGAAAAGCTATAACAAATAAGAAAACATAATTCCAGTTGAGCTCAATGTTTTACATAGATTTTTTTTACCACAATAGCAAGAAAATTACATGCTCAGTATTGTCATGCAAACATGCATTAATAAGTAGAAAGATATGGATGCTTTACTACAAGCAGCAGGATTGTGTTAAAATATCAGGCCTACTGACTGGAGACTCAGCAACAGACCCATGTTCCTTTCTTCATGAAGGCCAATCAGGCAGTGGTGAGGCCAGCAGTGGGCCTTTTTACTCAAATCAGGACCCTGGAAGCAAAGGTTCCATCTGTGAAGAGTCGCTGACCAATCAGAGTCCGCCTGATCTTTCATTCAATGGTGCCTGTGGGAAGGCTGTTATTAATGTCAGATTGATAGATAGCAGATTCCTAGGACCAATGTCAGAGAGTGTTTTAGGGATGGGGCTCACAGAGAGAACGGTATATATGGATTGGGAGCAAAGGCGGAGAGGTGGCTTTCAGCATCCCTCTTCTTTCCCAATGGTGAATCCCTTGATGTGGCATTCCTGCTGGGAGCTGGCTGCACAATTCCATGCCACGTGGAAACAAGCCTGCCTGTGTTGTGTTAATGATAATGATCTCATAGTCACTTGTCACTGTTTGATCAGCTCTGTAGGTTAGTTTCCTTAAAACAATAAAACATGTCCCAAATTATGAAGCAGACAAACCAACTGATTTCTGTGAATGCAGTTTGCAACCACTAAGCGGACTGCCAGGCAGGGTCACACATGGCATTCACATGTCTCAAGGAATCTTTAAAGGTGAACTGTCTGAAAGGCAGAGCACACACAAAAAGCATCTCACTCCTTTCTAAAAGAAATTTCAACTGTTTTCTGTAAGCAGTGAATATATTTGTCTGGATAATGCGTAGGTAATTTGCAGATACATCCAGATCTTGTGATGAAAAACTTGTCTGAATGTGCCATTTTTGCCAGTCATCAGCCATGTTGTTTTATCATTCCTGTCTCTGTTGTCAGGTTTTCTTTCGTGGACTGCACTTACCATTTCAGAATGTGCTTGATCCAACACACTACAACCAAGATTTGTTCCAGATTTGCTACTGACTGAATTTGTTCATCATCACCACGTTCCTTGGCATTTATTGTTTTGTTCTTTAAATGTTTCCAACTTATTTTGAAGCTTCTTTGGTTATTTTTTATTTCTATCAAAGTTTTAACCTTCCATTAGTTCAGTATATTTTCTCCTTCATGACTGGCTATAATAACTTTCTTTTGTTTCTTTTTTGTTTTCTTGCAAATTTGGACCTCTTCCACCTATCAATTTAATAGATGTTTGGTTTCCTGCAAGTCCTGTTTGAGTTATTTCACTAGAACAACATTGCGAGCAATTTTTTCTTTAAATAACTGTCTCATGAGTTATTTGCTGTTCTTTGTTTCATGAACATGCACCTGTTTTTGCAGGATTATTTCTCCTGCATTGCTTTGAGTTCAAGCTGATTTTTCAGTAACTCTTCTGGTGTGATCAGCTTTACATACAAGTTTTTTTCACATCTTCCTGTAAATTGGTAATCTTTTCATTGGATTGATGATACTGAGCTTGTAATTTATCCCACTTCCTTTCTTGCTTTTTTAACTCTTCATTCACGTTTGTGAGCTGAGTGAAAGTATCCCTATCTCAAAGATGGTATTATCAAACTGAGATTTGTTCTGAGCAAATAGTTCAGCCCTTTTCCCTTGAACCTGCATTTTTGTCTCCACACCAATTCAGCAGATACATACACCCCTCTCTTTGAGTCCCACCCCTAAAACACTCTCTTGTCATTATCTGCCTTTGGCCTAGACTGCTCCTTGATCCTGGAACCCTGCTGCCTGCCAATTTGACATTAATAACAGCCTCCCCACAGGCACCATTCAATGAAAGATCAGCTGGACTTTGATTGGTCAGCACCTCTTGGAAGATGGAAACTTTGCTCCCAGGGTCCTGATTTGAGCAAAAAGGCCCACAGCTGGCCTCACAATTGCCTGATTGGTCTTTGTGAAAAGAGGAACATGGGTGTGTTGCTGAGTCTCCAGTTGGCAGGCCTGACATTTTAACACTGTCCTGCTGCTTGTAGCAATGCATCCACATCTTTCTACTTATTAATGGGTGTTTGCACGACAATACTGAGTGTGTATTTTTTTGCTATTGTGGCTATTGATTTGTGGCATTCTTCCTTCGTACTGAATTCTGCAAGTGTTTCTTGAATAACCTGTTGCAGTTTCTTTTGTTTCTGATGTTTAACTGATTCCATGGATTATGAGGTTATAGCACACTGCAATTGTTGATCTGGCGGTGACTACCGCGTAGACCAGTTGTAATGTTCGGATGGATTGATTGTGCTTACATTGCAGCAGTATTGGCCCTACACATTGAATTAGTAAACCATTGTATGCTGCAAACGTTACATTTGGAAGTTTCATCGTAGCTTCATAGGTCTGTGGGAAGGCTTTTTGTTGGAAACGAGGTGTGTTGTTTTGGCATTTGCCCCCATGTCAACCTTAGCCAAGAACAAAGAATCACTCTGGTTTTTTTTATATAGACATGTAATTTGAGATTTTGCATGCAATTTAGATGGTGTGAAGGTGTTCATGTTTTCCACAGAATTGACATTGTGAAACATGTGTTCACAACTGTTTGTCTCATCATGTACATCATCAGATTTGGTTAATGTTGAGCTTCACTGGCGTAGCATACTGGAAATCACAACCTGCTATTCCTAGAGTTGTCACAAAATTTGAAGATTTTATAAAAGAACACAAAATTTCCCAATTTGCTTCTCTTTTAGATCCAGGTAAACAGACAGCATGAACCATGGTCTTCTACTTATCAAGATTTACCATTCATTACAAATATGATTCTAACTAGATTCTAACTACAAGTAAACAATTATGAACTGTTGACATATAACTCCACCAGCTAAAACTGTTAACCCCTTATAAAACTCACCCCACACTGAGGTACAGACAGACACAAAGCAAAAATGTATGTTGTGGGCAGAATGAAAGACTGGGAAGGCAATTCTGTGGTCCCTGTCCACAGGGTTCACTGAGAAGATCATTTTGGTTTATTAGGCCTTGCTGCTCCTTGTTCTTCCTTTTCCAGGTACTTTTGCTGGCTTGCAAGAGGCATAGAGTGACTGATTCACAACTCATTAAGACTCTGACTTGATGGTTAAAATCCACAACCTACAGCAACTAATGAAAAGAAATAAACTGGCTTTTTTCAGGCTTGAGGTGTTCTTTTACTGCAGAAGTAAGGACAGCATCTTCCTTTCTGGAGGTCTGGTGGTTTTTGGCTGTGTCCTTCATACTCTCAATCTGTTCAACTACCCAGAAGCCAATTACACAGTTGTCAAAAGGCAGAAGACCTTCCAAAGACCAATCAGCTCCTTGTCATTGACTGCAACCCACTTTGTATACACGCCCTGGCTCCAATCCATCTGCGGTCCTTCCCCCAGTGCTTGAACAAGCAGCAGTGTAAATAGCACTTGCAATTAGTGTCAAGTAACTTTTCTTCAAAAAGTGCAGCAATCCCTTCAACAGTCCTTGTTTCTTTTTATATAACAATTCTTTATCCATTTGAGTCCACAATAAAAAATATAGAAAAATAAAATGAGACACTCTGTACAATTGTCTATTGCTTCATGTATATGTTTCTGGCAGGATCCAAATGGTCATTATTGTAATTTGAAGATATTCTTTGTGCCTAATTTGTTGGCGTCTTTGTAGCTGCATCATCCTTTGCTCTAGTGTCTTGCCACTGTCAATGGCCTTTATTGTTACATATTTTGCAAAATTGATGAAAAGCTGGGAAATTCCATGATGCATGTCGAAGACCAGAGCTTCCACAAATCTTGCTATGTTTGAATGTTCTAAAGATTGTGTCAACCATCAAAGTTGTATTCAGGATCTGTGCGTTTCATTGAGCTGCAGGGATTGCTTTTTACTTGTGTCCATTCTTCAGTAGTTATTCTGGAAAGCTTCCACAGGGGTGGGTGTGACCACCAACTCAACAATTCATTTTGATAGCTCCACACCTTAAAAATCACAAAATAAGCCTTTTTCTCTTCATCTTCTCACAAAGTGATCCATTGATTCTGTAGGCATCTGTCAAATTGCATGAATGCTGGTCAATGAATGCATCTTTCCATTCTGGGTGTGAAAGTAACAGGACATGAATGTGGCTCTGAAACAGCCTAAATGATTATTTTGTGATGTATTCTGTAGATCATCCACACCACAACTAAAGTGCACTCATGATAAAATTTTTGGCTATTGACCCCAGTATTAGCCCACCAATCGAGTGAATTGGATGGATTAAACCTCTTGAATGCTGCTTTGTCTGCACTCATCAAGAAGGTTGATAAGTATTTCAACACAATTCAAATAAACTTTGTTGAAGATGGAGAGGCTGGTAAGGGTCAGGAATTGAGTCACCAGTTGCAGAGCACCCAGCCTCTACTCAGCTTGTGTAACAGCTATATTGATACAATGTTTCACAAAGGTGCTGCCACTGGGTCATGAAGACATGACTGGACTCTCTCTTGTTTGAATTATGTGGCATGAGTGTTACTTTCTATTTCTCAACTGCAATCTGGATATTTATTTTCTTTCTCTGGTAAGCTGGTATGTGTTGCTTCCTAATCAGGGAGATGTGAATGGAGTTGGGATTATTAGCAAATACTCCAATTCTGATCTTGCACCCGATGGAGGTTAGTTGACCAAGCAACTGAAGGTTGGAACCTTACTTCTTGAAGTCAGCTTTTTCATCTTTGTTAGAGTTAAAGCTGCAATGTGGACTGGAAATAAATGGCTGCTATAGAAACCAAACATCAATAGATTGTTGATGAATAGGTAATTTATGATGACACTATCACCAAGGAAGAAGAAAGTCCATCACCACATTTCTTACAACAGTTTACTAATGATTGAGAAAAAAATAACGGGACAGTAAATAATCAGGTTATATCTGAATACACGAACAAATTTAAATGATATAAAAATAGCAGGGAGAAAGAGGACAGAATTGTGTGGGACCAATATTTTAGACAATGGAGAAACAACTTAAAAGTGTAGTTGTGGCGACAATTGAAGGTGGGGAGAAAAACATAAAATATTTAAGATAACAATGATATTAAAATAATCTTTCTGGATGAGAGCAATAGGATGGCAATCAGGGAAACAAAAGAAGAAATATATTTATCCTCCTGCTCCTCCAGTCTCCACGGCACACAAAGGGTTGCTGCCAGCATGTACCAACACCCTTGATTTTCTTGCCTGCCCCTCATGACCTCCAGTAAGTGCCATTGCCAGCAAAGCTGCCAGGCTAAATTAGGTCCATGGTGACTGGTAAGTTATTCCATAAGTTCAGAAATCTTTTAATAATGTAACAAGCGGAATGTTGTTTTGCAGCAGTATGTTTCTCAAAATTCTTTCTTAAATGATAACCATTAAATAGCATTGACAGATTTAATTGTGAAACAGAAAAGCAGAACTTGTTTGAACTAACTTTTATCAGATGTTCTTGGAATATGCAATCTGCTGTCGAATCCACTGTAAATCCGAATGTTATTATCTGTCAGTACATACTCTTTCAATTCTCCATTCAGCTGGAATGTTTGACTCCAGTCCAAATAAATTGCTGTCAAGTTGCTGGTTACTTTGAATGGTGCTTTGTACTGGGGCACTGAGGAGCAAAACACATTACATTGTTGAAATCAGTAACTAGACTTTTTTTTTAACACTTATTTTGATTCATTAAACTTGACAGGTTCTTAATGCACAATACCAATTGTTTTTTTTTCTACATTCTCTATTTTTCCATTCAAGGGTACAAAAATTAAAAATTATCCAGTACAGTCCTTTTTAAACCTATAACAGATGGTGATAATAAAAATCAGTATATATTGTATCTAAAAAGTACCTTCTGAGTATATTTGAGGTGCAAGGTGCATGAGTATCTGTTAATCCCTTACAAACACAAATTGTGCTATATGAGCTAACTGCCAAGATGGTGAAAAAATTAAACTAGTTTACAATACAATTATAAGAAAATTGAGATTAAGGAGTAAAAATTGGCTTTGACCTGTTGTGGATGTGATATATTGATGCATAATTATTTGTGCCCAAGGGAAGTGATGCACGCAGGAACCAAACTCATCTTGCCTGCTCATCTCCATTGTTGCATTGGGCAGCCCAGTCGTAAATGAGCTTCCAACGGCCCTGGTGCCCCTGAGGCCACACAAGTTAAAGCTAACTTGCACTTCTTAAATTCAGTCTGTAGTTTGTAAAGGGGAGGTATTCTGACTGCAGCATGTTAGAACTATATCTCAAAGTGTTTCCCCAAGAAAGAAATGGTGGCAATAGAGCAGCAGTCTAAAAAGAGAGGGAGTGGGGAAGAGAGTTCCCAAGTTTTCCAATGCAGTGTTATAGGCTTTAGTTCTGAAGAAGAGAATGTCGTGTTTTTATAATGGGCCATGAAGCCCTTCTGGCGTCCATTGTGAAAAGAAATGGCAGCAGATAGCCACAGAGAGTATGCAATAACTCCACAGGTTTGGCTGCAGTTCTACAAAAAGTTCAATTTTCTCACATGAATAGTAAATGTGTCGGAATCCCATCTACTATCCACCATACCCCAAACTCTCTTATTATTAGATGCCTCCATTACTCACCCATCAGCAATCTGTCTGAATCAGGAATCATGCCTAAGTTTTATATACTTCACTTCATTCACACATACTTATCACTGGTACAAGCCACACAAACAAACTTACATATTTAAAAGACATTTCGATAAGTACATGAATCGGAAGGGTTTGGAGGGATATGGGCCAGGAGTAGGCAGGTGGGACTAGTTTAGTTTGGGATTATGTTTGGCATGGACTAATTGGACCAAAAGATCTGTTTCCATGCTGGATAACTTTATGACTTTGTGTTATTCGAGCTATTCATCCATGACAAGACAACACCACAAATGTTATTCCAACACATTCAATGTCAGTTGTCCTTCTATTGCAGGACAAGTTTGCACATTATAGGAGGTGGAACAAGAGTGCATGCAGGGGACAGGCATGATTGCATCACCTGAACTGCATGGAAGTGACATTGCTCTAAACCCTTGGCATGTTTTAGTGACACCCGTGGCAATGGATATATTCAGGAACACGGCTTGGGTCTGGGGATGGGACCGCGTTCTCCGTTTGGGTCAGGGATGAGGCTGCAGTACTCCTGTTAGGGATGGCATGTGCTGTGCTGTGTTCCGGTCGGTGGCGGTGTTGCTGTGCCTAGGGGTCTGGGTGGGGCTGCAGTGCTCCAGTTGGGCTTCGACGAAACACCACTGTGCCAGGCTGGGGGTAGGCAGGGGCTTGACCCTGGACCAGGAACGGCAGTGGGTGTGTGACTTCTGTTCCTGTCCTTGCATGCAAGTCCACCTTGGTGTTCTGTAGGCTTAGACTGCTGCCATCACAGCTGTGGATACCAGTTAGTTGGTAGTTCTTGTGCTGGTAGCCCCTTTCATCCTATCTCATGTGCCAATTAAGCAGAGGTGGGACTCCTGCCTGTTCCTAATTCAGGGACCTTGATGCTAGGTGATTGCACGCGATCAACATCATTACAAACATTTTGGCATACAATGCAAACACTGCTCGGCATACACTTCAGGTGGGATTAGCAGTAGCACAGCATAGCCAGAAATCCTGGCAGGAGGAAAACATTAAATATTTAACAAAGGATATTCAATCTACCACCTTGCCTAGTGAGTCCATTACTCTGCAATTAAATATTAAATCCTTACCTATTCAGATAGAAGCAGCATTCCATTGCCTTAACAGCTCTCAACCCCAGGAACACACCAGGGATCAGAGTTCCCAGCTGTCCTTTAAGGTAAATGGTGATAATTATGTTATAACATGCTGCCCACATTTGGAGGAACTTTCAGGTGAAAATTATGTAGGTGGTATAAGGTGGAAAGGAGGCTGTGTATCACATTAAGATATAATTTTCCTCACTCAGCTGATACAATTACAATGCAAGGAAACAACTGCCGATCATGTTCTTCAATAAATGAATGAAATTATATTTTGCAATCTGATGCAAATAATAAATATTTTTTAAAATTAAATACGTGTTAGGGATGAAAATCTATACTGCTCAGGAATACTGCAACTAATGTAGTCCTGAGTTGCCAATCCAAGAAGTTAGTGCAATTTCCCTATTGGTTATTTTATTTGAAAACATTACATATATCCCTTTAAAAATTTTTCAAAGAGATTAACATTTAAAAAAGAAAACAAAATCTAATCTGACATTAGCATCCTTTGTTAGATGAAACTAGTCATTCATGTAGACAGGTCTCCGGCAATATAACAATTTACAGATGGTTTAATAACGAGAAAGATTTGCATGCTAGTTGGAGCACAGGATTTGATATCTTTGGGGTTTATTGGTGAAATGTAACCAAGTCAGCAATATTTAGAACTGTGGCCTCAGCTTTAATAAAAGGCATTGCACAATTCCCATGGGGAGGTGATGGCCTAGTGATATTATCACTGTGACTGTTAATCCAGAGACACAGATAATGTTCTGGGGACCACGGTTCAAATCCAGCCATGGCAGATGGAATTAAGATTATCTGGAATTAAGAATCTAATGATAACCGTGAGTTCGTTGCCGATTGTCCAGAAAAACCCGTCTGGTTCATCAATGCCCTTAAGGGAAGGAAACTGCCATCCTTACCTGGTCTGGCCTACATGTGACTCCAGACCCACAGCATTGTGGTTGACTCGTAAATGCCCTCTGGGCAATTAGGGATGGGCAATAAGTGCTGCCTAACCAGCAATGCCCTCATCCCGTCAATGAATAAAGGGAAAAAAAAAATTCTTGAACTCAGTCTATATTAAAAGTTAGTTCAACATTATATATCAACCGTCAATTACAAACTTCCAGTATTTCACAATAAAATTCTGATACATCAGCAATTTAAAAGAATTGATCTGTCATGACATGTATTATGTATAGAGACAAAAAAATTGCAGACGCTGGAATCGAAGGAGGGTGGAAGAACACAGCAGACTAGGCAGCATCTGGAGGAAAGGAGCAGTCAACGTTTCGGGTATAAACCTTCTTCAGTACTGAAGAAGTGTTATACCTGAAACCTTGACTGATTCTTTCCTTCAGCTATGTTATTTATAAACAGTTTGATATGTGTATTACTCTTGGGGGGCATCAAGCATAACAGAACATTATTGTTCCACTTGACTAGTTGAATTTTACTTACTCTTTTTCTTTGCGGTAGTGATAATCCACTCTTTGAGGTTATACCTTGTGTAAGACTGAAGGTCTGTCAAGTTGAAGCTCTGGCCTTTTCCAGTATATACAACATTAATGGATTCAGTGATACAAGACTGTGTTATTGGTTGCATTGGCCGAGGCAGGCAGTGAGCATCTGAATTTCATAAATAGAAACATAAAGAAGTTCCATAAATGAAATGAAAATGAGCTACTTTGCGATATCAACAAAGTGAAATTATCTTTTACATAGTAGTTTCAATATATAGGATATAGAAACGTGGGAACAAAATTTTAAAAAAACCCTCAAATTTGATTTTTTACAGCATTAGATAATACTTAACACATTTAAATATATCACTGTTAAAACACTGGATTGAGAAATGACAAATTAATGCATTAATTTAATAAAAAGTATTTTCTATGGTGAAACTCTTAAAATTTGGATTACGAACAAGAGTTTTTTTCTCTTTGCTCATCTCTGTGAAGAAATTTGGGAGGAGGGATTCTCAGATAAGTTACAGAGGTGAGCCTGTTTTGCTCAGTTTGTTGCATTTAGGAACTAACACTTAAAATAATGCATACCTTTCTCAAAACGTGAGTTTAAATTATTCAACAGTGTCATATGAGAAATTCTAAGTAATATTCAGATTATATGAGATGCTCTCTAGCGAGATCTGTTTCCTAAATATATTAAAGCAGTTAGTGTATTTCTTACCTTTGCATGTTACCATTAGTTGACTGTGGAGCATTTCATTGCAAAATAGTGCTCATAGACATTATATTCTGAACCCGTGGGAGAGACTGATTGGCAGGAGCTGTTGCTGAGTAAAAAGCCTTGCCACAGATCCTTTGCTACAGCAGTCAAAACAAGTGCAAGCTCTAAACCAATGGAATAATTTGTAAATGGCTGCAGGCCATAAATACTTTGCCGTGTTAATGTGCTGTTAGAGAGCTGCGAGTAAAGCAAAAAAAAGTGTATGTTTATATATATTTTGATATCACATCATCCCTTACAAAATACATTTTTAAAAAAGCTGACATACACAGGAAAATGATTGATGAGGGAAAAACAGTTGATGTTGTCTACTTGTCCTTCAGTCAAACCTTTGACAAGGTCCCTCATGGCAGACTGGTACAAAAGGTGAAGTCACATGGTATTAGGGATGAGCAGGCAAGATAGATACAAGGATAACAAGGTGTAGAGCTGGATGAACACAGCAGGCCAAGCAGCCTTCCAAGGAGCAGGAAGGCTGATGTTTCGGGCCTAGATACAGAATTGGCTTAGCCATAGGAGACAGAGGGTAGCAGTGGAAGGATGCTTTTTTGGAATGAAGAGTCGTGACTAGGTGTTCCAGTGGGATCATTGCTGGGGGCTCTATTGTTCATGGTCTACATAAAAATTTGAAGGAAAACATAGCTGGTCTAATTAGTAAGTTTGCAGACAATACAAATATCGGTGGAGTTGTGGATAGTGAGGAGAATTTTCAGAGGATACAGCAGGATATAGATCAATTGCAGGCATGGGCAGAAAAATGGCAGATGGCATTTAATTCAGACAAATGTAAGGTGATGCATTTTGAAAGGTCAAGTACAGGTGGAAATTATAGAGTGAGTGGCAAATCCCCCCTTAGGAGTATTGATATGCAGAGGGATCTGGGTGTGCAGGTCCGCAGATCACTGAAGGTGGCAGCGCAGGTAGATAAGGTAGTAAAAAAGGCCTATGGCATGCTTGCCTGCATTGGAAGGGCCATTGAGTATAAGGATAGACAAGTTATGCTGCAGCTTTATAGAACTTTAGTTAGGCCACACTTGGAATATTGCATACAGTTCGAGTCACCACACTGCCAGAAGGATTTGGATGCTTTGGAGAGGGTACAGCAAAAGATTACCAGGATGTTGCCTGGCATGGGTGATTTTAGCTATGAGGAAAGTGTGGATAGTCTGTGTTTGTTTTCACTGGAACGCAGGAAGTTGAGAGGTGACCTGATAGAAATTTATGAGATTGTGAATGGCATGGACAGAGTGGAAAATATGAGGCTTTTTCTCAGGGTGGAGGGATCAATTACTAGGGGATACATGTTCAGGGTGCAGGGTTATGGGGAATTTAAAAGAGATGTGTCAGACAAGTTTTTCACACAAAGAGTGGTGAGTGCCTAGAACACGCTGCCAGAGGAGGTGGTGGAAACAGACAATAGCAGCATTCAAGAAGCACCTGAACGGATACGTGAACAGGAAGGGAATAGGGGGATACGGATCCTGTAAGTGAAGCCAGTTTTAGTATGGAAGGGCAAAATGTGTCAGCGCAGGGCATGGAGGGCCAGAGGGGCTGTTCCTGTGCTATATTGTTCTTTGTTCTTTGATCTTATGCAGGACATCAGTTGGACAACATGGTACTTTATTAGATGCTTTCAAAATCATCCATAGAGACAAAATGGGTTGTACCAGGAACATTGGGTGATGCCTCAATTGTTGGCTAGAGACTGGTGAGATACCCCTGCTGCCTTTTCCAAGGAAAGCTTGTACTACCTACCTATTAGCTTGTGGTGAGGTCACGGGGGGGTTGGTTTGCTTGGTGGTGGGTGGGGCCTTCCCAAGAAATCAAAACCCAAAGGCAAAAGTCCCATCCAATGGGAAATGCCAGCCAATCTGAGTCCTGCAGTCCTTGTGCTCAACAGTGCCATGGAGGAGGGAGAGGTTCTTGGTGGAAGGACACTATTGAAGTCTCAGGATTACGGGGGACCCAAGACAGAGGGCAGCAATGTTGTCTGGTGGTTTCTTGAGTTGAAGATCATGGAGAGATGAAGGTCAAGGGCGTCAGAAGCAAAATAGAAAAGGAGGCTGGCTCTCATCTGGCACTCTTCTGTTTAAAGATCAATTTCTCAATCAGGCTCAAGTTACCTTTGTTTGAGGGAACATATCCACTTAAGCTGAGAAGCTGCCTGCCGTAAACTGCATGATAAAAATCTACATGACCAGTTTGTAGCTGGTTAATCCAAAAGAAATTAAAATCCCAAAAATAGCTGGCTGAGGACCATAAGTGGTCCAAAATTGACTATTGGCCTATCCATCCAGAACTTATTTCCAGTGGAGGTAAAGTTTAATTTTTTTTTCCTTTATTCATTCAGGGGATGAGGGTGTTGCTGGCTGGGCCAGCATTTATTGCCCATCCTTAATTGCCCAGAGGGCAGTTAAGCATCAACCATGTTGCTGTGGGTCTGGAGTCACATGTAGGCCAGACCAGGTAAGGATGGCAGTTTCCTTCCCTTAAGGACATTAATGAACCAGATGGGGTTTTCCTGACAATCAGCAATGGATTCATGGTCATCATCAGATTCTTAATATATTTATTGAATTTAAATTCTACCATCTGTCGTGGCAGGATTTGAACCCAGGTCCCCAGAACATTACCTAGATCTCTGGATTAATAGTCTAGCAATGATACCACTTGGCCATTGCCTCCCCAGGGTGGCACCACCCTGGCTAACTAGCTGTTCTTCCTGTCACCAAGTGTGTCACTTCTGGGAGCAGAAGATTCCGTGCCATATCTCTTCAGCTTATTATTCTAATTAAAGTATCTAATATTAAGCAATAATGCTAACAAATGACAAAGTGATCTATTTCATGGTTTCGGAGAAAATGTGTGCTCCAGCCTGACTTGAATTCCATCATTCAAACACACAGTGCAGGATGCAAGAAATGGCAGCAATTTGACATACATGAATAGAACACAATGTTTATCATCACTATTCTGATTTTCTTTCAATATGTTGTACTGGTAATGTACAATTGGTGAGTATTGCATTTAACAACATAAAAAGCAGTCTTGTCAATAAATATGTACTAGCTCAGTCGAAGTGTATGAAATCACTGTAAGCAACTCAACTCCTCCTCTCTGCTTTTCAGCAAAAGGAGAAAAATCTTTGGCTTCAGCATTGACTAGATCAAAACCTAGTTTGATTTGAGTAAATAATTGAATAGCCAACTGAGAAAGCACATGTATTCCCTTCAAAAGGTGGGGGTGCTGGCAGTGATGGCAACATGCTCTGTAGCAATGGTGACACATCATGTATAGAATTTTGATGGAAGTACACCAACATATAAATAATTCTCACTTTATCACTCTGAAATATACATGTCTTTTTCACCTGTCCTTCAAGTGAAGATACTGTGTAATGAGCCTAGGGTTACAATATTACACTGATTTATATGCCAATTCCTTTAGTTAGTTCTGCAAAAGTGCAGCCTTGGGAGGAGCATGGTATCTTTGACAATAACTTCTGAATTTTTATTGCTATCAGTTTACCTTGTACTCACTGCAAGATCTGACAGCTTCACTGTTATTTATACATCAAAATGTGATCATTACATTGAGAACTATAGTACATGCTAATATTTCATTTCCAAATTTGCAGATGATGCAAAGCTAGGTGGAAGGGTATGCTGTGAGGAGGATGCAGAGATGCTTCCACACTGAAAAAGTGGGCAGATGCGGATCAATGTAAAATTATCCACATTGGTTTCCAAAAACAGGAAGGCAGTTATTATCTGAATGTTATAAATTGAGAGACGGGAATGTGCAAAGAGACCTGGGTCTCCATGTACACCAGTTGCTGAAAGTAAGCATGCAATTGCAGCAGATGGTAAAGAAGGCAAATGGTATGTTGGCCTTTATTGCAAGAGAATTCAAGTGCGGGAGCAAGAATGTCTTAATGCAATTGTACAATGCCTTGGTGAGACTACACCTGGAGTATCATGTGCAGTTGAGGAAGATCTTATCTGAGGAAGAATGTTCTTTCTATAGAGGAAGTGCAGTGACGGTTTACCAGACTGATTCCTGACATTGCAGGACAGACATACAAAGAGAAGTTGAATTGGTTATGATTATATTTGCTGAATTTCAGAAGAATGAGGGGAGCTCTCATAGAAACCCATAAAACTCTAACAGGATTAGACAGGATAATGCAAGAGGGATATTCCTGATGGCAGGGGAGTCCAAAACCAGAGGTCACTGTCTAAGCATTGAGACTAGTTTAAGCCATTTTGGATTGAGATGAGGAGAAATTTCTACACCCAGGAGTGTAAGGCAAATCAGGGCAGGACTTACACACTTAATGGTAGGGCGCTAGGGGTGTTGCTGAACAAAGAGACATCAGGGTGTAGGTGATTAGTTCCTTGAAAATGGAGTCACAGGTATACAGGGTAGTGAAGAAGGCATTTGGCATGCTTGACTTCACTGATCAGAACACTGAATATAGGAGTTCAGATGCCGTGTTGTGGCTGTGCAGGATATTGGTGACTCCACTTTTAGAATACTACGGCATTCAATTCTGGTCTCCCTGCTATAGGAAAGATGTTAAACTTGAGAGGATGCAGAAAATATTTACAAGGATGTTGCCAGGACTGGAGGGTTTTGAGTTACAGGGAGAGGCTGAATAGGCTGAGGCCTTTTTCCCTGGCGTGTCAGAGGCTGAGGGGTGACCTTATAGATGCTTATAAAATCATGAGGGGCATGGCTAGGGTGCACAGCCAAGGACTTTTTCCTAGGGTGGGGGAGTCCAAAACTAGAGGGCATAGGTTTAAGGTGAGAAGAGAAAGATTTAACAAGGGCCTCAGGGGTAACCTTTTCACGCAGAGGGTGTTGCGTATATGGAACGAGCTGCCAGAAGAAGTGATGGAGGCTGGTACAATGACAACATTTAAAAGGCATTCAGATGGGTATATGAACAGGAAGTGTTTAGAGGGATATGAGCCAAAGGCTGGCAAATGGGACTAGGTCACATTAGGATCTCTGGTCAGTGCAGATGAGTTGAACTGAAGGGTCTGTGCTGTAAAACTCAATGACTCTGTAATTCCCACAGAAATGCTGAATCCAACTGATAGTATAGTGATTGATCTACACTTCTTGCCTTAAAAACAGATCTCGCGCTGAGAATCTTCTAAAAACTATTATTTTCCAGCTTCTTGAAGATCATGAGTTTTTTATAATTACTGTAGAGACCATAAACTTGTCTAATAGCACTTGACCTGGGCATTAAGTTTCTGATGACAACCAGGTCACAATGGCTTATGGCTAATCATTGAGCAGTACTAGTAGGAGATCACCTCTCTCTTTCCATTGTCCTATTTTACATGGAATTAAAAGAGACAATTTTCTTATAAAAGCATGCACTTTTAACAGGTTAGAAAAGAAGGGCAGAATCTCTTCAGTCCCTGAGCATTGCGTGCATTTGAGGATCAGTTGGGAAAATAATGTGAGATCAACAGAAGTTTGATTCTCAACATTGAGAGAAAAAGGTCCAATCCTTCACCAAAGATTTGAATGACAGGTCAAGAAACTCGCCAATGAGCGGCATTTACAAATACGATCTGTATCGTTATGAAGTGACGATACTTCACTTCATAGCTGTGTCACCTATGTGTCACAAGAAGCATTGATTTTTGACTCCCCTTCCACTATCTGCACAATGAAGGCCAACTCCTGGCTAGGAATGGTTAACCTGGTGCATGGCTGGTTAAAAATGTCTCTGGTGCGATGAATCCCATGTGAGGGAAGATGAGCACGGCACTGTAGAGATGTGATGTATAGCTAAGGGGCTGATCATTGGGAGAATAGCATGAGAAATCTCGCTAGGGCTCATGGAGAGAAACCTTCCATGAAACTCGCTAAAATTGACATTGCTGGTAAAATTCAGTTTGAATTGTTTATCTTACAAGTATGGTTGAGACTAATAGGTGACAAAAAGAGAAAGGGTGGAAGGATAAACAAATTACTATGCAATACAAACTAAAGTACATTTAACTTAGACAGCATTTCAAGTTTCATTTGCCAATGCACCTGTGTTATGTTTATTTTAATTTAAGAGCTCAATGTGGTAACATTTCATTCACAGACTAAACCATCAGAAAACTGGCTAAGAGGCCCTGCTCAGTTCTCTGACCCTTTAATGAGGCCCGTAGAATTGAGCAACACAAGCCTCCTGCTCCATATAGGACTGAATGGTTAGTTTCTGTGCTGTAACATTCTATGATACTGCTTTACCAAACTGCGTGAGTGAAATGATGTTTGAAAATGTACTTTAAATGTAAAACTAGATCAGAATATGATTTACAGCTGAGATATTTCATGTCACTAATTAACAGACAAGCACACATTTTCAAAATGCAGACAGACACCTTTCACCAGTTAATTCACATCTGGAATTGAACAGCTGAAGCAACTGGCTATTGCTTTCTGATGTCAAATGCTTTCACTATTTATTGCTTTTTGTCCTACTAATACCGATTGAATGCAATTCTTTGTGTACTGACAGATGGCTTAGCCAAAATATAATAAAACATATTGCAAGTGTAATATCCTTGCAGAATCATCACACTATTTACCATGGGCTCAAAAGTGACCTCTTGTGTGCAATAATGGCCTCAGACTTCAACTGCTGATATTAGAGTATAATGATTGCTACTGCAGTAACCTTGAGGGAAGTAACACTGCATCATAACAAACCATAAATTGTCTTTTAACAAATAAGAAGCATGTCATGTTGGTGAACAGTGCATGGAAACAAATTGTTTGAATGCCCTGGTCAGGGCAACTATTGGTTATAGGCATTGCCTGAAACTCATGGTAACACAATTTATTTGCTGGCACATGCTTAATAATGAAATCTATGATGACTCAGGTTACTACTTGTACGAATGCTAAGAAAAAAAATATTGAAAGAACATAATATTTCATTTCTCATGGAAACAAAACACTGGGAGTTTGAGCAACATTGTTAAAATAATTTCCAGATTTCTGAAGCTGGGCACAAACACTAAAGGCTCCTCTTAGACCTTATAAGATTCACTCACTTTTAAACATAGCGATTGTTATCCCTATTAAAAGCAAGATCTTTCATCTAGGAACGAGCGTTGACATCATTGAACAATGTGGTCTCGGTGATCAGACACTGACAGTGTGCTCTTGCTGGCAAAACCCAAACTGTTTTCTACTCTATGTGATATAAGGACATTTTCACTGCAATTATCATCGTGTTCACTTATTCTTCATAGTGTGCAGAGAGGGTAGAGTCCACAGTGTTGTTTTCGCAATTTCACAGGCTATTAAGCAGATATTAGGACTACATTACCGTCCATCTATTAGTTTGCCACCCACTCTTCTATCTGTCTAAAAATGTTGTTTTTGAGACTGATTCCAGTGTAGTATTGTATTTTCACTATTGTCATAATACTGACACCATCTTCTGTAGACATGATACCAACTTCCATATGTCCTCATTCAACACCCAGCTAAACCTCACCACCAGATGTCTCAAACCCTCCACTCTCTGCCTAGCAAAACTGCTTGCCCTACAATGCAATTTTGAATTAGGTGAAAATTCCTTTAACTAAATATTGGGACGATCAAAGCAATTGAGCTTTATAGTGAGAAGGAAGTAATGAGAGGGATGATGATGTCATCTCTGGGCATGGACTGTTTCATTATCTGAGCAGTTACAAATGAAATTGAATGTTGCACAATTAGTGAACATCATTACGTTCAAGCTTATGATGGAGGTAAAGTTATTGGTGAAGCAGCTGAAGATGGTTGGCCCTACAACACTACCCTAAGAAACTCTTGCAGCAATGTCCTGGGATTTGGATGATTAGCACTCAAAATCAGAACGATTTTTCTTTGTACAAAGTATGACCCCATCCAGTTTTCACAGATTCCTATCAAGGGCTCACTTATGGTCAAATTTTGTCTCAATGTCAAAGGCAGTCATTCTCATTTCACCACAGAATTCATCTACACAGCTACACAGCACCAGCTACACAGACTCCAGGTCCATGCGCATTGGTATTTGACATATAGCCAGCCTCCGAGAACTCTCATGGCACATCTCTGGTCTACTTATAGGCTGCTTCTACACTAAGGGACCAATGCTTACTTTAGCTGCTATCTTCCTTTTATGTACTTGTAGAAATATTTACATACATATTCCAGTCTTTTTTATATATCATGTAATTTCTTTCTCAATGTCAAATTTCTCCCTCCTTTTAATGTCTTTGTTATCTTTTGTTGGGTTTTATTTTTCAATTTTATGGGCCATATCACTATTTCTTGCAGCACAGCTCACTTTTTATTTAAATTTGATATCATCCTTAACTTCCTTAGATGTCCACTGGCAGGGCATCTTTCTAATGTCTGTATTTCACAACATATTATATCTTTGTTCCATGTTATGAAGTGCTTGCTTAAACATCTGCTACTGCTTCTGTACTGTCTTATTTTTGAATCTATTTTCCCACTCAACTTTAGCCAACCTTGCCTTTATACACACACACTCCAGTTCTGAGGAAGGGTCACCGGACTTGGAACGCTAACTCTGTTTTTTTCCCTCACAGATGCTGCCAGACCTGCTGAGCTTTTCTTGCAACTTTGTTTTTGTTCCTGATTTGCAGCATACACAGTTCTTTCGGTTTTTATTTATACCTTTATAGTTGCCTTTACTAAAGTTTGACACACTAGATTCAGATCAAAACTTTCCCCTTGAATTGAATGTGGAATTCTATGAAGATCTGATCACTTTTACCAAAAGGATTCTTTAGAATCATAGACTCCATTCAGTGTGGAAAGAGGCCATTTGGCCTTCTAAGTCTGCAGCAACCCTTCCAAGAGCATCCCACTCAGACCCACATCACCCCAACCGTGACCTTGTAACCCTGCATTTACCATCGCTAACCCACCTAACCTGCACATCTTTGGACCATGGGAGGAAACCAGACCATCCAGAGGAAACCCACGCAGACTCTGGGAGAAAATGCAAACTCTACACAGCCAGTCACCTGAGGCTGGAGTCAAACCCAGGTCCCTAGCGCTGTGAGGCAGCAGTTCTAACAACTGAGTCACTGTGCCACCCCTTTTACTGTGGAGTTATCAAGTAATCCAATCTCTTTTATACATTATCAGGTCTAAAACAGTCAGTTTCCTTGTTCAAAGAAATTGTTGCAAATATATTCTATTAACTCATTCTCCAAGCTACTTTTGCCAACTTGATTTGTCCAATCTTTTTCAAAGGATTGGGAGAGTCCAAAACTCGAGGGCATAGGTTTAAGGTGAGAGGGGAAATATTTAAAAATGACTTGAGGGGTAACATTATCATGCAGAGGGTGCTGCGTGTATGGAATGAGCTGCCAGAGGAAGTGGTGGAGGCTGGTCCAATTACAACATTTAAAAGGCATCTGGCTGGGTACATGAATAGGAGGGATTTAGAGGGATATGGGCCAAATGCTGGTAAATGAGACTAGGTCAGATTCAGATTGGATGTCTGGTCGGCACAGACAGTTGGACCGAATGCTCTGTGACTCTCAGACACTATATGAAGATTAAAATGTCCCATGATTATTGCAGTACTGTTCTGACTAGTTATCAATATTTCTTGATTTATTCTCTGTCCTACGGTGTAGCTACTGTCAGGTGGGACATAAATCACTGCCACCAATGAATTATTTCCTTTCCTATTTCTTGTCTCCACCCAAACTGATTCTATATTTTGAATCTCTAAACCAAGATAATTTCTTAAATTGTACTTTAAAAAAAGTTAATAAAAATATGAACATATAAAACTAGACATTGAATGTTTTTTCATGAAAGTGGGTATCTATTTAGCATGTTGTTAGTCTACATTTATAGAATACAAGAAAGTTTTTTTTATTCATTCACAAGATGAGAGCGTCCTTGGCTAGGCAGCGTTTATTGCCCATCCCTAACTGCCCAGAGGGCAGTTAAGAGTCAATCACATTGTTGTGACTCTAGAGCCACATGTACGCCAGACCAGGTAAGGATGGTAGATTTCCTTCCCAGAAGGACATCAGTGAACCAACCATGATTTCATGGTCAGTAGAGTCCTATTTGCAGAATTTTATTGAGTTCGAATTCCACCATCTGCTGTGGTGGGGTTCAAACCCAGGTCCCCAGAACATTACCTGGGTCCCTGGATTAACAGTCTATCGATAATACCACTAGGCTGTGACTTCCCCATATAGAAATGGGAAGTGGTCCTGCTTGTTTTGAAAGGGGCTAACATTAATTTAGGACATCAGTTTGTTATGTTGAGACCTAAGAAGGAATGCAAATTGTCTCTACCTCAGCAGTTTGAGCAGATTTTCATTCCCATTCCCTAACTGCATCTAATTAGTCAATACAAATCAACAGCTTGCTGGAAGATGGGGGTAAAATGTCAATGAGGGACCAGGCACCACAAGGGACCAAAAGTATTACTTGCTGGTACTCATCTATATAACGAGGATTGATGTTCCGGGAATTGAAATGTGGTCTTACACCAGGATGAGAAAGAGAAGCCCCATCTAAGTGTGGCTCATAGAGGAGATAGGGGATAGAGGATAGAGGAGGATTGTTACTGCAGATCCCATTGCAATGTCAAAAAATGATAGACAACTTGTGTTTTTGGGTCTTTTCTGTTGTCAACACTTCTTTTTACTTGTATTGCCTGGCAAACTAATAGCCAGGGCTTCCCTAGACAAACCCAATGATGTTCTTCAATCCTATTGTGTTTATTTAAAGAATGGTTCAGCTCGTTGCCAGTGGTTTCCAGTGATTAGAATTAGAATTAGAATTAGAATTAGAATTAGCTTCATTGTCACATGTACTCACATGAGTACAGTGAAAAATTTACAAGTTACCAGTTACAGCACCATTTCGCGTACAAATGTACCTAAGTACAAATTCTTCGGAAAAAAAATTGAAAAATAGAGAAATAAAAAGTCCAGCATTACAGACCTTTGAGTCATCTTAGGTACAAAAGTACCAAATTATAGGAATAAGTTAGAAAGATAAAGAAATAAAAAGTTCAGAATAACAGTCCTTCCAACCCAGTCCATGTTGGCACCTAGCCTTCAGACTGCACTGGCCCTTGACTCCGGACCATGCTGGACTTCACCTCAAGGCTGGGAGTCCCCTCTGGATTCACTGCGAGGCCAGGAGTCCTGGCTGAGGCTAGAAGTCTATGATAACTTCACCTTGATGGTCTTGAGTTCAGGAGTCTGCGCTGAGGCTAGATTCCACACTGGCTTCATCTTGAGGCTCTCGAGGCCAAAGTCCATGCTGATATCAAGACCTTCAGAAAGAGATCATGGCCTTACGTCCTATGAATGATTTTAATACCTGTCCTGGTTCCACCAGATATACAGGGATAAATTGACCCTGAAATATCCGTTAATAAAGGTATGTGAGGAATGCTGTACTATTGTCAACAGTATGATGAAGCATACTATACATATGCATTATGTATGAAATAAAAATAAATGAGCATTTAATTTGTCTTTTCCTTCTTGTTGCTGATGCAAGGAGGAAATGATGCTGATAAAAGAAACAATTTGGGTGCTTACCAATAAGTCATCACTTCTGGACCGGTTGTGAGCAAACAGCCTGTACAAGCTGATAATTCCATTTGGTTGGGTCGGAGGAGTGATACTTGCTATTGCAAAGGCTCAGTGCACTAAAATAAAGCTGGTTGGATACAAGCCTTCAGGCAGGGCTTGCCTTGTTCCTGAAGGAGTCCATCCACTGGATATTTTTCCTCCAGAATTTGCTGAACATACCTGGAGGTTAAAGAAAAAAGTAAAAAAAGCAAAAACTATATTAAATGGTCATGCTTTAGCATGAGTAAGTGATTTATAACATTAGAGAAGGCCAACAAGGCAAAATTAGGCCTTGCTTCACTTATTGTTATTGCATCCAAGCAACTGTATTGGAAATATTATCCTGTATGACCCCACCATGATGAATAACAAGCTCTGCATGATATAGAGTTCTTCTTCTGTTACCTTTCACTCTCAATTCTTTTATGTTTATATTTTTATATTTTTATTACAACCTTCTAAAGTACAGTTGTGAGAAATGATCTTGGTTTGGATGTTCAAAATATAGAATCAGTCTGGGTGGAGAGGTCAGTTCTCTGACCAACAAGTTGGTACTTTCATCTGGCTTCAATATTCTCCCTGTACGTCTTCATTGGGCATCTAAATACCTATTGGTCTTTTCATTGAGGAACAGGCACCTCACCTGTTACCAGAGAAGTTTTATTGCCAGGGTCTCTGATATCTCTTCCCTTGCCTCCCTCAACACCCATACCTCTCATTTGGGCCATCAGATTTATTCACTTTTAAGGCAGCTAAGTCACTAGTACCTCTTTGCTTTCTGAATTAAATTCTTCCAATATATCATTGTCCTTCACCTGGATACTTATACCTGGTTATGTGGAGAAAGGAGAATAGAGTTGAGAAACATATCAGCCAGGATCTTTTTCTATTGTGAAGATTGATGCAAAGTGTTCATTGAGGAGCCCACTTCTTCGGTATCCACATACTCAGATTTTCTTTCTGGTCTCTAATGGACTCTGTTCTTTCCCTAATTATTCTCTTGACCTTTATATATTTTCTTTAAAAGACCCTTTGGATTTTCCTGTATTCTACCTGTAAATGCTTTTTCATGCATTTCTTTGCTTTCTTCTCCTCTAGTGACTTTGCCATTCTGAGACCTTATTATCTGTCATAAACTTCTGTTTGTTTTCTTAATCCTACTTGTATGTCCCATGGTGCCTAGGGTTCGCCTAGGGTCACACCTGTTATATTTCAAAAAGGACCAGGGGCCACAGTGTGTAAATCAACTATAGCTTTTATTAAGGTGGTGTTCACTCTACAAGACACCATGCTAGACTAAACTGGTTTCTTCCAAAATGGCTGATATTGTCAACATCATGTCACATGAGCAGACTCTTAATGTCAGTTGAATATACTTACATAAATACACAACACTACCTTTTGTCTTCATGGCAACATACTTATCCTCTACTCTCACTATTATCTCCTTGAATACCTTTCACTGCTCTGATTCTGTTTTACCTGCATGTAGTGCTTTTAGATAACCTGGGTCAAATTATATTTTATCCAAGTAAAATTAGCCTTTTCTTAGTTTAGAACTTTTCTGCCCTGCCCATCCTTATCCTTTTGCATAACTATCAAAAATCAAACTGAGTATGGTCACTATTTTCAAAATGCTCTCTTACTGTTATGTCTTTGAGGAGGCGGGAGGCTGCAGAAGGACTTGGATAGGCTGGGGTGTGGGAAAAGAAGTGGCAGATGGAATACAAAGTGGGAAAGTGTGAGAAATGCACTTTGGTAGGAGCAATAGCAGTGCAGATTATTTTCTAAATGGGGAAAGACTTTGGAAATCTGAAGTACAATTGAACTTGGGAGTCCTAGTTCAGGATTCTCTTAAGGTTAACACTTAGGCTCAGAAAAGCAATTAGAAAAGCAAATGCACTGTCAGCATTCGTTTTGAGAAGGCTCGAATACAAGAGCAGAGACCTACTGCTGAGGTTGTATAAGGCAAACCACGTGTGAAATATTCTGAGCAATTCTGCACCCCGTATCTAAGGAAGGATGTGCTAACATTGGAGGGGCTCCAGAGGATTTTTACCCCCGAGAATGATCCCAGGGATGAAAGACTTGTTACATGAGGAGTGGTTGAGGACTCTGAGTCTGTACTTGATGGAGTTTAGAAGGATGAGGGAGATCTCACTGAAACTTATTGAATACTGAGAGGCCTGGACAGTGTAGAGAAAATGTTTCCCCTATCAGGAGAGACCGGAACCCAAGCATCAGAGTGAAGAGATGAGCGTTTAGAACTGAGATGAAGAGAAATTTCTTTAGGCAGAGGGCAGTGAATCTGTGAAACTCATTTCCCTAAAAGGCTGTGAATGCCATGTCATTGAGTTTATTTAAGACAGAGACTGATAGGTTCTTGACTGGTAAAGGGATCAAAGGTTATCTGGAGAAAGAAGGAGAATAGGATTGAGGAACATATCAGCCATGATTGAATGGTGGAGCAGACTCAAGAAGACAAATGGCATAATTCTGCTCCTATATCTTATGGTCTCATAATCTGACTGCCTGGGCTCATTTCTGAATATTAGGTCTTGAACTAGGTCCTCTGTTGTTGGGCTTTCTAAGTACTGGCTAAAAAAGTTCCCCGGTTGAAAATTAAGAATTTTGTTCTCATCCTACCTTTCACATCTGATCATAGCATCATAAAGACGTACAGCATGGAAGCAGACCCTTCAGTCAACATGTCCATGCCGACCAGATATCCTAAATTAATCTAGTCCCTTTTGCCAACATTTGGCCCATATCCCGTTAAACCCTTCCTATTTATATTCCCTTCCAGATGTTTTTTAAATGTTGTAATTGTACCTGCCTTCATTGCTTCCTCCAGCAGTTCATTTTATACACGCACCACCCTCTACATGAAAAAGTTGCCCCTTAGGTCCCTTTTAAATCTTTCCCCTCTCACCTTTAACCTAGGCCCTCTGGTTTTTGACTCCCCTACCCTGGGAAACTACCTTGACTATTCCCTATCTATGCCCGTCATGATTTTATAAGCCTCTACAAGGTCATCCCTCAGCTTCTGATGCTCCAGGGAAAATAGTCCTGGTCTATTTAGCCTCTCCCTACAACTCAAACCCTTCAACCCGAGCAACATCCCTGTAAATCTTTTCTGAACCCTTTCTGTCCCAGTTAACATTTGGAAAGTTAACATCCCCAACTATTACTACCTTATGATTTCTTACATTTCTCTGAAATTTGATTACATATTTTATCCTTTATCTTTTCCTGACTGTTTGGGACATGTAATACACACTTAACAGCATTTTCAACCCCTTTGTGCTGTTTACCTCTACAAAGAAGACCTCATTTGATGATCCCTTCAAACATCATCCTTTAAGCCCATCAAAACCCACAGTTATCTCAACCGCCTCGGATCCTGCCTTCTGTAAGGAATCCAATCCATTCTACCGGTTTCTTTAACTCCATTGTATCTGTTCTGATTATTTTAGCTTCCATAGCAGCACTCCTTTGAACAAAGATTCATCCCTACAGTTGTTGACAAAGCCCTTGTGGTGTTTGATCCATTTACTGCTCATCTGTTCTTAATCTTCCCTTCCCTTCTCTTCCATGGTGAGGATTTCCCTGTCTTCACTTTCCACCCACATTCAAAAGATCATTATCTGCCATTTCTGCCACTGAACTTGATGCCACAGCCAAACACTTATCCTCCTCCCCTCCTGAAGGAACTGTCTCCTCCATGACATTCTGGTCTACTCCTCAATCACCCTCAACTAGGCATCTCCCCATATAATAACAGAAGCCTGGTGTATGGGTTAGAGGGCTTGGACTTGGGAGAGTTTAGGCCATAAAATTATTGAACTTGATATTGTGTCCGGAGGGCTGCATGGACCCCAAGCGGAAAATGAGGTGTTGTTCTTCTAGCTTGCACTGAGCTTCGCTGGAACACTGCAGCAAGCCAGAGACAGAGATGTTGGCCAGGGAACAGGGTGTTGGGTTAAGTGGCAGGCAACTGGAAGCTCAGGGCTTTTTTTTTGTGGGCAGAATGTAGATGTTCTGCAAAGCTGTAACCCAGTCTATGCTTCTTTTCCCCAACGTAACACCTCCCCTTTGCTCTGCGTCCAAGGCCCTAGTACTGCTTCCAGGTGAAGCAGCGACCTACATTTACTTATTTCAATTTGGTGTACTGTATTTGCTGCTCACAAAGACTCTCCTTTATTTTGGGGAAATGAAATGTAGATTGGATGATCACTTTGGAGAACACATGACTGAACCCAGAAACATGAACCTAATTCTTCCGTTGCTTCAAAAACAGAAGTTGCTGGAAAAGCTCAGCAAGTCTGGAAGCATCTGTGAAGAAAAATTAGAGTTTACATTTTAGGTCTGGTGACCCTTCCTCAGAACTGATGGTAGCTATGAAAATGTCAGTTTATATGCAGAAGATAGGGTGGGGGCAGAGGGTAAGGAGTAAACAATAGGTAGGGATAGAGCTCAAAGAAAGAGAAGAACAGTTGGACAGACAAAGGAGTTGATAACGATCTGGCTGGGAGAGTGAATAGTTGTTAATGGGGACTGTTAGTGGCTAACAATGGGTAGTGTGTAATGGCAGGCTGTATGATAACAAAGCCTGGTGTATGGGTTAGAGGGCTTGGACATGGGAAAGTTTAGGCCATAAAATTATTGAACTTGATATTGTGTCCGGATGGCTGCATGGACCCCAAGCGGAAAATGAGGTGTTGTTCTTCTAGCTTGCACTGAGCTTCGCTGGAACACTGCAGCAAGCCAGAGACAGAGATGTTGGCCAGGGAACAGGGTGTTGGGTTAAGTGGCAGGCAACTGGAAGCTCAGGGCTTTTTTTTGTGGGCAGAATGTAGATGTTCTGCGAAGCTGTCACCCAGTCTATGCTTCTTTTCCCCAACGTAGAGGAGACAACATTGTGAGCAGTGAATGCAGTAGACTAGATTATGGGAAATGCAGGTGAAGTGTTGCTTCACCTGGAAGGTATGTTTGGGCCCTTGGATACCAGGGAGGGAGGAGGTATATGGGCAGGTGTTGCACCTTCGCTGGTTGCAGTGGAAGGTGCTGTAAGGCTGTTGGGGTGAAGGAAGTGTGGACCAGGTGATCTGGAGGGAACGGTCCCTGCGGAAGGCAGACAAGGGAGGGGATGGGAATATGTATCTGGTGGTGGCATCTCACTGGAGGTAGAAATGGCATCTGATGATCTTCTGGATGTGGAAGCTGGTGGGATGGTAGGTAAGGACAAGGGGAACCCATCACTGTTGCTGGAGCAAAGAGATGGGTGAGGGTGGAAGTGTGGGAGATGGGTCGGACCCGGTTGAGGGCCCTGTCAACCACCGTGCTAGGGAATCCTCAGTTGAGGAAGAAGGTGGACATTTTGGAGGCTCCTTTGTCGAAGTTGGCCTCATCAGAACATTTACGACGGAGATGGAGGAACTGAGAGAATGGTTTGGAGTCTTTACAGGGAGCAGAGTGTGAGGATGTATAATCCAGGTAGCTGTGGGAATTGTTGGGTTTATAGTGGATTCTAGTGGCCAGTCTATCCCCAGAAATGGAAACAGAGATGTCGAGGAAGGGAAGGGAGGAGTCAGAGGTAGACCAGGTGAAAATGAAGGCAGGGTGGAAATTGGAAGCAAAATCGATGAACTTTTCCAATTCCAGATGAGAGAGGGAAGCAGCACCGATGATATAATCGATATATCGGAGAAAGAGTTGTGGGTCGGGACCAGAATAGAATTGGAACAAGGGATGTACCACGTACCCCACAAAGAGACAAGTATAACTGGGACCCATGTGGCCACCCATGGCCACCCCTCTGACCTGAAGAAAATGAGAGGAGTTAAAAGAGAAGTTGTTGAGGGTGAGGATGAGCTCGGCCAAGTGGAGGAGGATGGTGGTGGGTGGGGGAGGTTCAGGTCTTTGCTCCAGGAAGAAATAGAGAGTCCTAATACCCATCTTGTTAGGGGATGGATGTGTAAAGGGATTGCACGTCCATGGTAAAGAGGAGGCGGCTGGAGACTGCAAACTGGAAATTTTGAAATTGGCTAAAGCGTCAGAGGAATCACTGATGTATGTGGGCAGGGATTGGACCAGAGGAGAGAAGACTGAGTCAACGTAGGAAGAGATGAGTTCTGTGGGGCAGGAGCAGGCTGAAACAACTGCCTGGGCAGTTCTGTTTGTGGATTTTTGGAAAGAGGTAGAAGCGAACTGTGCGGGGCTGGGGGGAGATCACCAGATGAAATGAGGTCAGTTACCGTGGTTGATACAATTGCCTGATGTGCCATGATGGGGCCATGGTCTAGGAGAAGATAGGAGGAGGTATCTGAGAGCTGGCGCTCAGCCTCTGCAATGTAGAGGTCAGTATACCAGACAACAACAGCACCACCCTTATCGGCAGGCTTAATAACAAAGTCAAGTTGGATCTAAGCGCACAGAGTGCAGAGGTTCGGATGGAGATTGGTTGGATTGAGTGAGGGGGGGAAGAGAAATTGAGGTGATCAATGTCATGTCAACAGTTCTCAATGAACAGATTGAGTGCAGGTAAAAGGCCAGAGTGAGGGGTTCATGGAGGGAGAGTGTTGGAACTGGGTGAAGGGGTCTATGGGACGGGGAGAGGATGCTTGTCCAAAGAAATGGGCATGGAGGCAAAGACAGTGGAAGAAGAGTTCAATGTCATGTCATGCCTGAAATTTGTTAAGGTGGGGATGCAGAGGAATAAAGCTGAGACCTTTGCTGAGTTCTTCATTTGCTTGCCATTTTAATTCACAACCTTGCTCTCAGCTCACATTTTTATCCTTGATTTGTTGCTAAGCTCAACACAAGCTTGTGCGTCAACACATTGTCTTCCAGTTTGGTAGTTTACAGTCTTTTGGATTCAACTGAGTTCATCAAATTCCTAATGAGTGCCATGCGTTGGTCTTAAATCTTGCTTCTCATGTTTTTGCTTTGGATGTAACTTGTCATTATTCTTCCATTCACATTCACTACAGACAAACACTATCACTCCCTTTTGTTCAATTGTCATTTAATCTCTTCTGCTTTATCCCACACCTCCCCTTTTGTGCTTTTCCCCTCCTATCCCCACTTTGAACAGCACGAAATCCACTAAATTACTACCTTACATCTGTTCTGAAGAAGAATCATATGCAACTCAAGCTGTTTCTCTCTTCAAAATTGCTGACAGACCTGCTGAGTCTTTCCAGTACTTCCTGTTTTATTTCAGACTTCCAGCCTTTGTAGTATTTTGCTTTTTATTTTATGCACCAGAAGCAGGTTGAACATTAAATTCCTCAAGTGCTCCTTAGCTGACTCAGGGACCTGCCTTAAATTAGTGCAGTGCCAAGATAATATTGAAATGAGGTTACTTTGACTAATTAAACTAATTTCTGAAATTTATTTATGCTCTTTACTTTTAGGCCTGTCTGGTAAGTTATACATAAACAGATTGGATGCAGCAGACACAAGTGCTAATTAAGGGAATTTCCAATTTCATTAAGGCACATCCATGGGAGAATGATTTTAAGTTGCTACAATGGTTGTTAGACCAGCATTTTGATTGTTTTAGCAGAAAGAATATTCCCTTAACATGTCTTTTCACTACATTTTTGAACATGTAGTATGGTTCTGTCATTATAGTTTGATGCAGCTGATGTTGTCACAGGAGTTCTGCTGAGTTTATCATTTGGGCTAGAGGATGAGGCTTAGATACAGCAGCAAAGGAAAGTCATACGAACATTTGACCACTTGACCTTTTGACCCTAATCCACTGCCATTCAATCCAGCAATAACTGGAAGAAGAAGAATGCAGGAAATAATTAGGGCAACCTACATGCCACATGTTTTCGGGAACCTACTGCTATGTATCAACCACACAAAGGAGCAGTGCATCTGGCACCCCATCTTTATAAGTGAAGCAAACACAGAACTGTTCCATCTCTTGCCTAGTCGCAGAGTACAGATAACCCTAAATTGCAGATCTCTAAATCACCCTTGCCCTGATTTTCAGTGGCAAAGGATCATTTCAATCTGCAATAAATTACTTCAATGACATAACACTGTTTGTAAACTGTTGCATCAAAAACAGATCATCAAGGTTTGGTACTCCAGGAAAATTGATTTCAACTCTTTCTCCATGGAACAAGATTGCAAGAAACAATTAATTGAGCACAAATGACTTTGCATACAATGTGTCAGGATCCATGCTTGTGAATAGGAAGGGATTCTGCACCTCATTAAGATCCAGTTTTTTGATTGTAGTCATTTCATCTTTTTCCAGTGCCAACCATTAAGACATTCTGTCTACCTCCTGGCTGTTTGGTATCAGACTACTTGCTGGGTGACAGATGATAAATATATGCTCCCTAATTTTTTGTTCTGTATGTCATGTTGCAGCTGTACAGGACATTGTTGACACCACTTCTGGATTACTACATAAATTTCTGGTTGCCCTTCTACAGGAAAGATGTTGTTAAACTTGAGAGAGTGCAGAAAAGATTTACAAGGATGTTGCGGGGAGTGAAGTTTTTGAGTTATAGGGAAAGGCTGAATAGGCTGGGACTTTTTTTCCTGGAGTATCAGAGATTTTGGGGTGACCTTACAGATGCTTATAAAATCATGAGTGGCATGGATAGGGTGAGTTGCCAAGGTCTTTTCCCTAGGGTGGGGGGTCCAAAACTACAGACAATGAGTTGAAGGTGAGAGGGGAATGATTTAAAAAGTATCCTGAAGGGTAACTTTTTCACGCAGAGTGTGGAATGTGTATAGAATGAGCACCCAGAGGAAGTGGTGGAGATGGGTACAATTACAACATTTAAAAGGCATCTGGATGGGTACATGAATAGGAATGGTTTAGAGGGAGACGAGCTAAATGCTGGCAAGTGGGATTAGATCAGACTGGGATGTCTGGGTTGATGTGGATGAGTTGATCCAAAGGGTCTGTTTCCGTGCTGTATGACTCTATAATTCTGTGTGATTTCTTTAAGTGTGTGAACCCTTTAAACGTTTTTGGAAAACAATGCGGTACCAGGTATCAGGATGTTTGGGTCTTATCTTAATTTTTAGCCATTCTGCTGCACTTCTGCAATACTTAAGGCTGTAGGTCTATGGGGTCCAAGATGGTCAATGACCATATTCTGTCTTTACAGCTATTTTCATATCTTATACTAACATGATAATCCCTTTAATTAAATATTTAACTTCTTTATAAGCACTATGTCTTGTCCTATGCTAAGTGACTGTTATAAACAGGTTGCCATCAACAGTGACAGGTTTCTATATGCATTCAGAATTTTCATAGGCAGAAATGTGATGAATAAGAAAATTAATAGCCACTGGAATTCAATTATTTCAACAAAATGCATACATGCAAGTGATAGTAACCACAGCAGAATGAATACTAATTTAGCAAGGTCATGAGATTAATACATTGAGATGTTAATGTATTGCATACTTACACTATGGTCTATCAGCTGGCAGTAAAATGTTGCTTTGTGATCTACGTGCTGATCTAATGACACACAGCTCAAGCTTTACTCTACCAAATAGATGTGTGTTAGGTTTATCACTTTGGTTTAATAGAACAATGTGATTTATGGCACCAGTGGATCTCTAACAATTGGCAGATGTTTAACAAGGAGCAACGGGTTTCTAGTCTACGCTGTCAGTTCATCAATTTGATTAAAGTTTAGTTATACAACTCTCTTATTAAAGTGCAATAAATTTAGGTTTTACTATTAATTAAATGAAATTATTCTGGAATTCTTTTTTATTTTCTGTTAAAGTTCTCAAGTCTGAGGAATTTGCATTAGTCCGTATCTAAAGAAGTGATGATGAATGAAATCGACCTCATAAGAAAGTATGAATAAAATTAGAAATAGTTCATAATTTAATTAAATAGTGAAGCATATTTTACCAAAACTTGATATTTGGCAGTCTTGTGAAAGCAGCAATTTGACTATTATTATATTATTACTTTATGTATGTTTTATTACATAAAATCAAAATAGGTTATTTTAGACTGAAAATTATTAGACTGAAGGAAACTTTAGCCAATTGTAAAACTGACAATGAACAAGACCCCTCAATCTGAGTCATACCTACAATAAAAGAAAACACAATGAATAATCAATTATTCTAAGTTTCCCTTCATGGTCTCATCTATTGACTGATGGAATGGAATCAATTTCCCTCCATGTAGCATCTTAAGCCTGTTTGTCTTGATCCTTGAGACACCTTTGCCCATTTCTGGGGTACAATATAGAGGAAAAGTCCTTATGCCAGGAATCTGTCCCATTTATATTTAAAAGACCACAAACTGTGGTCTGAGGTGGTTGGAGAGTGGAATGGTTGCTGCTGCTCCATTGCGTTTGAAGAACGTATCTGTATTTAAACTTAATTTAAAGGACCCTGAAATGCTACTGTTGACTGCAACCATATTTACTCCTTTTCCACTGCTCACTGACCAAGTGCAGACTACGCTCATCAAAACAATTCCATGACTTCAAATATCTACAAGTTTAAAGAGACAGCTGTTAAAAGGTGCAGAGATCAATTTTCAGTTTTTATATGATTAACGGTTTTTTGAGTAACTTATTGCAATAGAGATACTAACAAATGGTTTTAAGAAAAGTTGGGAAACTCGTTTACCTCAACACTCCAACTTAACAGAGTGACAGCCTTCTATGATGTATTTTTGTATATGTGCATGAAGAAAGAAGAGAGTGAAGCAGAAGCCTGTTTAAATGTTAAGGAATGGGAGAGTCATTGGAGAAGGAAGGCAACTAACATATGCTGGCTGGTTCCATTTGAATTAGGGCTGGCAACTGCAACTCAATAAGAAACATTCACAATCAAATATCCACCTGAGAATTGGAACATACTGCAAGAAGAACTGCAGCTTCAGAAAGGATAGCATACCACTACATTGTCCACTGTTTTCTAAGTCAGGAGATGGCTTTCCCAACAACCAGGAGCTCATAGATTGGTGTACTGATGAAAATGAAATCCAGGTAGAAATGGAAGACCTTTAGAAAATGATGTGGATGTGGATGAGGCACAAAAAATGCCAGCATGGATCTGATGTTCTTTGTAGCTTTCTGTATGTTAATCTGTTTGACACTTACCACAGAGTTGTTGTTCAGTCAGATTTATTGACAACACTAGCTGTATACATGGCTATAATATCACAGATGTACCCACATAGTTCTGCATCTTACAATGTTTTGGCTAATTCAAGTTACATTAAGCTTGCTGGAGAGATTTTCACCATGAGGCTGAATGCATTTTCCTGCGAAATCTTACCAAACTCACCACATTAATTTCTGTTCACTCCTTTATGGTGTGTATCACGTCCAATTTCCATCCCATCTTACCACATGTCATTCCTGAAACAATTCCCCATCCACTGATTATCCTGGAATTGACCAGCATCCTTGATGCAGGTACCATCTTTAAAAGCCCATCGTACACCCAGACAAGTCCTGTCAATGTGGAGCCACCGTGCACTATTCCTAACATTTGCCCTAGACATAGTAGATGGGGAAATTGGTGCATTGATTTATGGCCAGAATCCTTGAGCTCCTGATGATGGCTGGGACATCCCTCATGCCCACAGGACAGTAGTCAAGGCCACAACGCCCCAGACTGTGCCTGGTCTGAGCTTGCCACTATGGTTAAAGCAGTCTCAGCTTCTGGAGAAATGGCCAGCACTGTAGGAAGGTCGATTACTTTCTCCACTCTTCCAGTGTTAAGTGTCACCATCTTCTCCCTGATACTTTACCTTCACTCTATTCCTGTACCCTCCTCCTGCCAAGGCTCATGCTCTACTATTCTCACAATTTCCCTCAGCATCTGGCCCATATGCCCTCATTCACTCCAACTGCAACACCACTCACCCTGCGAGGCCTCTGAACTGCCTACTCAAATGCTTTGGACCCCTCCCCATCTGCATTAGTAATAGCCATGTAACTCAATTTTGTCTTCTATAATACATGCTTCTCTCTCTTCCAGGAGCATGGTTTGCTGCCCATCATTTGGCTACTCAACTCTTATGAAGAGAGATTCCTGACTGCTTTGAGTAGGGCCTGGACTGATATCGGAGGCTGCTCTCCGGAAGCTGACTTACGATGCCCTGAGTGAAAGTCAACCCTGGTCTTGACTGAGGTCTGTTGACAACTATATCAAGCCCCTGGCTTACTGTCTACACTAAATGACGAAGCAAAACAATAGTAATATGAGCCTGGTATCTCTGTCTGAGGGCACAAAATGCAAAATGGTAAGAAAAAACAATGCAAGGCAGGGATGCTGCGACCATCCAGGTAGGCACAGAGTAAATAAGCATTATGACAGCAAGTGAAGAGCTCAGAAATGAAGCCTCCATTAGCTGGGTTTGTATCCCTGGGATCAGTGACCTTGTAGCAACATTGAAATGATAGTTGTTAGGCTGTGGTGCGGCCAAGGTGCAGCCTTGAAGTCTAGAAGCATACTGTAAGTAGATCAGGGATGTGCCATGAAGGTTCCTAGAGGCTGGCACATGTCCATGAATGTAGGCTAAGTATTATCGGTGTCCATTGAGCATGCTCTGAGATGTTGGTGTGCAGTGCCCAACATGGAGGTCGTTTAAAGCAAGCAGCAAGCACAATCCACCAAAAACCCGCTCTGGTTTCCATGTCAGGTTTGTCCAATGTCTAGTTTGTTGGGCAAGTTTAGTAAGATTGCAACCAGTATTAATGAGGCAAGTTGGATTATCACAAGGATTTTAACTGATGTTAATCACCGTCAAATGGCAACTCACTGCTGCCAGGTTAGAAACTTGCTTACAAAAAGCTTAAAAATGGAGCGAGAGAATCTCAACGTCAAGATAAGCTTCACCCGACATCTCACCCGATTCTGACACAATCTCACCGTATCATATGTCACTCAGATACATATAAGGTTCTACTAAGTCTGGCTTCTGTGTTTCTTAATGTTACCAAACTGACTGACCACACACACACACACTCCACAGAGCGAGTGACTGAAGACAAGGTGGGTATCTTTGTTCCAGATTGTTACTTGTCATGCAAGTGACTAAAAGGTACACGCCTGTCTGGTCTAGAATCTATGCATTAATACAACATCCCTCATTTCATCTTTAAAGAATGCAAACCCTTTTTGATACAAATGTACAAGAATGTATGTAAATGTACTTTCTCTGTATATTCAGATAACACCTTGGTAGGGATATGACACAACCAGATCTGGTCCTTGTAGTTACAGGCTGTGTAGCTTCACTCTGTGATGTACTATCTGCTGTTATGATGGATTTGTATCATTTATCATTGATGTGTGGCTGTTATCTAGCATAATGTCTTCAGTGTTCGAGTTGCCATCTTGTGTGACAGGTGGTTGATGAAATGCAGTTTGGAAAGAAGGCTATAAGATCATAAGGAGCAAAAGTGGCCATTTGGCCTATTGCATCTGCTGTACCATTCAATAAGATCATGACTGATCAGATAATCCTTCAATCCTGCCTGGACCCATCACCCTTGATTCCCTTACTAATTAAAATTCGATCTCAGCCTTGAATATACTGAACGACCCAGCCTCAACAGCTCTCTACTGTAAAGAATTCCACAGAATGTCTATCCTCTGACAGGAAATATCTTCCATATCTCTGTATAAAATGGGTGACCCCTCACTTGGACATTATGCCGTCTGGTCCTAGACTCTGCACAAGGAGCAAAAACATCTCTGAATCCACTCTGTCGAGCCATCTAAAAATCTTATGTTTTAGTAAGATCACTTCTCATCCTTCTAAACTCCAATGAGTACAAGCCCAAACTACTCAACTTCTCCTTATAAGACAGTCCCTCTATACCTGGAATTAACCCAGTGAATCTTCTCTGGACTGCCTCCAATGCCAGTGTATCTTTCCTTAGTTAAGGGGCTGAAATGATTCATTGCACTTCAGCTATGGTTTTGAGAGCATCACGGATAAAGTTGTACTCCATTCCTTTTGAAATAAAGGCCCATGGTTCATTTGCCTTCCCTGTTGGATACTGAACTTGGATGGAAGCCTTTTGCGATTCATGGAAGGGGACCCATAAATCCAGCTTTTTGCAGTATTTTCCATGTAAATAATATTCAGTTATTCTGTTTTGCAGCCAAAGTGCATATCCTCTCAATTCCCATATTACACCCCTTATGCCAAGATTTTGCCAACTCATTTAATCCCTCATAGTTTCTTTGTGTCATCCTCATTACTTGCCTTCCCATCCATACGAGTGTTATCTGCAAACTTGGTGATAGTATATTCAATTCTGTCATGCAAGCCATTAATACATATTGTGAATAATAGTGATCTCAGCACTAGTTACAGGTTACCATCCTGAAAGTGTGCCCTTTATCCCAAATTTGTCTTCTATTAGTTAACATCTCTTGTTAAATGTGTAATGAAGTTATCTTTGCACTGGCACCAGTTTCCATTTTGGCATATGCTGCATGTTGTCTATTGCTTTTTGGATATATCACTTGGATGGAGGTAAAGGCTTCAGCTTTTCTGACTGTGCCCATTTGGTGTGTCAAATTGAACAAATGTCTGGCAGGGGTCTGCAAGCTGTGACATTCTGAATGCTCTTTGGACGTTGTTGACATGTTTGCATGCCATGAACAGAATTTTGGAAGGTTCTTTGGCATTGTTGTGTGGTTGGCTTTTCTTCACATGCTGCTGTGGAACATTCTGTTCTACTTTGGGTTTCTCCGAGCTATTTGACATCCTACATGCTTTGGCCCAAGGTCCTCTTGTGGAATGCAGCTTGCATATGTCATAAAATGCTGGACACTGTTTTGATTAGAAAGTGAAGCCATATTGCATATGATGTTTGGATGTTCTACAGAACCTGTTGATGACTGCAATAGTTGTTTCAGATACAAGCACTTGTAGATCTTGTGTCCTTCCAGTAGACAGTCAGTGATGTATTTGGGTTAATGCACAATTGCTTTTCTGAAAGATTTGATGGATATAGAAGCGTTGTGTTCCTTCCAGCTAAATAAGGCCTAGTGAAATCACATTCCTTACTTTTAATCATCACTTGCTTTCTATCTTTCTTGTGCAGCTTTATTTTCTCCAAAATTCCAGTGTAACAGAATGGTTTGCAATGCAATGCTTCTCCAGTTCTTTTGGTTAGCTTCTCTGGTCCTTTTAATTACTGCTGTTTTAAACATTTCTGCTCCTTTAAAAGATGCAGGCTTGTGTCTGTGGTTGTTGTTCACGGCAAAAAAGAAGCAGTGATGGTGTCACACATTTTTTTTTTGTTTTTGTGCCAATTTAAAGAAGAATTTGGGAAACCAACTGACATCTGGATGCAAGTATGACCACTTTAGTATAGAAATTTTTTTTCTATTGTTTTACATCATAGTATCTCTTTCTTAGATTGGTGCTGTCCTTTTATCTTCTTTTAAACTCCAGTTTTTAAAATTTGGATCAGCAGCAGCTTCTCATATTTGTTTGGTTTAGACTGAAAGAGATGTACAATATTTATTGTGCTTCAGTGCCTTATAGCCTTTAGTTTCAATTGTAACTCTTTAGTTTTTGTTGTAGTTACAATTTCAGCTTTGAATTCGGATTGCTGGATGACTATAACGAGAAAGACTGTCCTCAACTGACACACTGCTGTTGCTTTTTCAGTCTTTGACATCCCCTTACTGCCACTAACTGTCACTTTTAGTGCTCATTTACCTCCATGATGTGCTTTGTAGTTTTCTATATTTGGTTTCTTAACAAGAAAGACAGATATCTTAAAATTTATTAATAACATTAACTATCCAGTCTTCTAGACATATCTAGTTTGGACTCTGAGGTTCTGAGGAAGGGATCACCGGCCCTGAAACGTTAACTCTGATTTTTTTCTTCATAGATGTTGCCAGACCCACTGAGCTTTTCCAGCAACTTCTGTTTTTGTTCCTGGATTCTGAGGTAACTAATATTGCTGCACATTACATAGCTAGCTGACTGAACACACTACACTGACATGACACAGAGAGAATGACAGAGGTGAGTACATTTATACTAGAATTCCACATCTTGTATTGTCATGTAACGTCTTAAAGGTACATGGCTGTCTGGTCTGAAATCTGTACCATGGTACATCAGGCCTTTTTGTCAGATGCGACACCTTACCTTTAGAAACGGTTCCCATTTCCAGTCCTCTCACCACTTTCCCCATCTTCCGTGATTAATGATGAATTTATATATTTGTAAAGGTGCTTGACTTGTCTGGCAGCTAGACTGCATGGTAGAAATTTCTCTCGGGTGCTGGAACAAAACAAGTGATATCAATTCAGCTGTCTGTTACGTGGAACACCTTATATTTAATTCCATTAACTCCTGGGTGAATTTCAGCCCCATATCTCTGCACAGCCCATTTGTTACCTGAGCTTCACAGGGGAAACTTTATCTAAATGCAGCATCTAATATGCCATCTCATGTCAAATCAATTATTTAAGAAGAAGACAAATACATCAGCTACTGGTACCTGCTACTTGGTACCTTTTTCACGTTAACAAGCATGAGTTGTGTTGAACTACTTATTTGGGTATTTCTTCTTAACGTAGGAGGGTGAGAGGTGACATCATAGGAGTTTATAAAATCATGGGTATAGATAGAGTAAATGGTAGGAGACATAATTAAACATGGAAACTTCTGTCATGAGGAGCTCTGCTTGAAATGGTCTTCGAACAGTTATTAGTTCTAAGGACAACTCCACTCTCACAATGCAGTGTGTAAGAACACTAGACAATGTAAGATGTTAAGCATGCTATAATCTCTGAAAACTCCTGAGATCTGGCCTTCAGTCCAAAAGCCTTGACCATCTGACCAGGTGCTGCCTAGTCTTCCTGGACCATTTCCCATTCTTCTTGCTCACTTGCGTTCTGTGCATCCCGTTGTGTGTTGTATCAAACTACCGATTTAAAACCCCAAGATTACTCGCTTATATTGGTTTTTGCCAAACAAAGGGCAAATCATATCAGAAATTAATTTCAGAAAATTTCATGGTCGTCAGCCCCATGACATTTTTCATTTTCAAGCCATCTTGTCACAAGAGGTACCTGAATAGCACTAGCCATCCTCCAGCTTTCTCCTCCAGCAATAGTGGTTAGCCAATTGTTAAGTGAGTACTTGTGGCAGATTTGTGATGCTACTCTTGATCACCCTGGTCCTGCTGAGTCTGAAGCCCAGTGCCTGGTTGGAGGTCGCTTCTGATGGCTAGCAAGGCTTTTTTTGCTTCTAACCCCTCTCCTAGAGTTGTGAATGTCAAAGAGCTACAGCCTTCATTGCTGGCCGTCTTCTGGAAGGGCTTTCCCTCCACAATGATGGGCCAGCAGCTCTGACTTTCAGTCTATTTCTGAGCATTCAAATGCCTGTACGGGGTATCTCCATCCAAAGGTGCACTTGCGGTCCCCAACCTACAGTGGCTGCACTCCTTTTCCAGTTGTCCTGCCTGCTGTCTAAGAGCCTTGGATACTCCCAATGGACTTCCTGTCTGTGCAGTTCAAATTTGTCCAGGAGATGGCGTGTTAATTGGCTGCCTTGAGTTCAATCATGCGGACAATCTGTTCCTTGAACATTTGCGATTGGGACCTAGGAATTGTTCCCGACACATTGATAAGTGAAAGCTGTAATATACTGCTCCCGCCAAAAATAAAATGTGAAAATGTTCAAAACACATTGCGAGCAGCTTTTATCAATTAGTTGGTATCAAGCTTTTAATGTACATAGATGACATTGCATCTGTGAGTTAATAAAATGGATATAAGAAAAGAAACAAATGTTACACAAATTCTGAATTTCATTGCCTGTCACCTACCTTGAGACCTAGCAGTGAAACTGCAGTGCCTGCTCCTCAGAAAGTGTCAAATTGTACAAGTTATGGATTTACCACAGTCATGGTCACTTCTTTTTATTGAAGGCTGCTTCCTCCAAAATAGATGGATATACTAATCATCTGATAATGGGTACATGAATTCTGTCTGATTCCATCTGTGAAGTTAAACTCTTCAGATATATGTGTAGCATAAGGTCATTGTTATGGAGAGAGTAGGTTTGGATATCCTTGTGTGTTGAAGAAGGAAGGAGTGGATGAGGGAGGTAGGAAAGGCAGAGTGCATCACCATGGACACTGATGGAAAGGTGGAGAGAAAATGGTAGAAAGCATGGGTCAGAAAGGATATACCTTAAGGCCTTAAGTGACGCTAATGTCCATGTGAGACATACCCAACATAAACTCAGTGTATTTAAATTGTCTGCAATCTGAGACGCAACCATGCTTCAGGATTAGAAACCTGACACCAGAACCATTTTTGGATCAAAAATTTCCATCACAACCAACACAAACTTGCCCCCTCCCTGTTCCAACCGCATAGTACACAAAGAAGATAAAATAGTCACAACCCATGATTTTCACAGAGCTAGGCTGCTAATTGGCTGGAAGACAGGTTGGACAACCAAATAACAGCAGCGGATGTGAGATAGAAGCAGGGCCTGTGCAGTGCAGCCTTTGTTGAGGCAGAAACTTCGAAACAAGATGCAAATACCAGACAACAGGAGGAGAGACAGAGACCTTTCTGCCCCTCATTTTATAACTGCTGACCTTAAAGTCCTCCCGGAAGCTATGAGGCAAAAGATGAAATTCTCTTTCTAGGGTGTACTGGGAGAAAGTTATCCAACCAGGCAAAACAGGCATGGCTCAAAGTGGCTAAAACTGTCAGCCGCAGAGGTGTTGTGTGGAGAACTTGGCAGCATCGATGCTTCTTCTGAGAATGGTCGGCTGGCATTGGTAATGGAGGTCAGCAGTTCTTTATCCTTCTCTCTTTTTTCCATCAAAGAGATAAGGGTGACATAATGCCAGGGAGAGGGCTCACACAGAAGAAGGTACTGCTTCAGCTCATCATTTTAAATACAATACAGTGGGAGGGAGCAACTCATCAGGACAGCCAAGTGGGAGAAGGTGAGAGATGGTTGGGCTGAAATGCACTTCTCTGTCTCTGACAGCATGCCAAAGGACAGCTGCATTGGGAAGCTTCAGCACTGCAGAGCCTTCTGCTGTGACAGACAAGTTCTCGCGAGTTCCTTCTTATGTCTCCCACAGTCAGCGCCTGTGCATCACCCTGGTGCAGGATGGTGAACAAGCAAGCTCCTCCACTGAGAAAGTGGCCAACCTCAGAGAGAATCAAATGCAGCAGCAGGAGTAGACACAGGAACAGCACACCGGCATGCACAGAAAGCATGCAATTTTCTATAGCATTGACTAGTCAGTAACACTGGTGGTGCCAACATACAGAAGTGGGTGCACATATGCCCCAGCTGATGGTACCCTCCAGCAAACTGCAGCATCAGCCAAGAGCTGAGGCAGCCACCAGTGCAGGCAGGAGGGGTGTAATCAACAATACAGTGGCCTCCTTGAACCCTCCGTGTTAATTGATCATCCATGCAGCAGGGCCGTACAGTGGAAGCTCCTCTGTACTCAGCAATAGAATCATTACCTCTTCAGAGGGTACTACTGAGTGATTCATTGGGGTTTATTTCACTTGCAAGTATGCACTTTGTTTTTCTTTGAACATTCTATAGATTTACTGCAGACACATGGGCTTGCATTCCTTAATGGCAAAGCTAGAAAAGAAAGAAAAGAGGCAAAACTCTTTCAAAATGAGACCGCTGTAGAGATGTGCAGCAGGCATTGACAGTTAAGACAGGATTGGAATATTGTGTCTTCAATTGATGCACACTCAAGGCACTAAAAGTGTATGCCGGAGCCTTGTGGGTTAGAAAGGCATAGCTGATGTGCGTGGATCGCATGTTCCTGATGTTGACAATGTCCTGACAAAACCTTTGAGTCATCATTGGTTCCAGTTACCTCCTTGCACAGCAGGAACACAGCTCTGCTTTGTATTTTCCTCCTCTTCCTCTTCATTTTCTTGCTCCTCCGCTTCCTCCAGTGAGTTTTGTTGTTCCAGGATCTCTTCAAGGTCCACATCTCTCTGAATGGCCATGTTATGGAGAATGCAATATTCATCACCACAATGTGTTAGACCCTTGCTGTGGCTTACTGCAAGTTGCCTACCATTTCCCCTATGAAACCAGAACAGCATTCTTAGAAGCTTGAATGCTCCTCAAAAGTGGTCTTTCTGAGCAGATGGCTTCAATTGTTCTATCTCTGTGACTCGAAGGTGACTTAAAGATTGAAGTATCTATCTCTACAAGGGATGTCCCTTGCTTCCAGAAAGGCACCCACATAGTTTTAGTGATAATATGGAGAGCTACGGCAGTCTGGAGTGACTGCAGATAAACATGTCATGGCAGTTGGCAAGATAGAGTACACATGCACTTTCCTCCACCTCCTTGCTCTTTGGCTCTGCTTCTGCTGATGAGGATGTTGATCTTCCTCACGACTTGTCCCAGTATCAGGGAACCCACTTCCATTTGTTGCCTTGCTCATGCTCAGTTGCATCCACAATAATCTCTGGAGCCCATTCTATCTTGATTCATGACCCCACAAGACAGGAGGGTCATAGCTCCATCCACTCTCTGAGCACAGATAAACCATTTGCTTTGCAGCCTCTGCACAACCGATGGTGCTTGTGTGCTAATAACTGAGCATCACTCTTGAGATGCTCTCTTTGATGGTCCTACCTAATTTGATGTCATGGCCAACACAGCTCCTTGTTGTATTGCCAACTCCACGCATCACAACTGTCCCTCATCCAGCATGCAAACTGCTCCTTTAAAGAGCAGGTATAAAAGTCGAAATCTGGCTGGTTGCCAGTTCCATTTTCCCATGTCCTAAACAAAATGGCTGATGATGGGATTGATTATTAAAAACAGGCAAACTGATCAGCAGCACTAATTTTCATAACCACACCAGCTCTACACTTGCCCTCATCAAAACATACAAATATGGTCAATAACACAGAAACAAATTATACTTCGACAATCCCTGCAAAACTTGCATTCTTGGGTGGGAAGATCAACCCCAATTTCATTTAAAAACTGAAAATTGGGCAACATTCTGGAGGAAGTAAGTTATTCTGTTTGTAGTTATTAATTTTTTGCAGCAATCTTTTACAAATATGAAGCACAAATATCTCTCCTATAGTAGCCGATAGCTGTGCACAAAATACTGGCTACAAACTAAATATAAAAATTGAGTGTTGTGCATGCTATGCAAAAAAGTCAGCATTTATTTTCGCAATATGCTTTAGAAGCTGGCACAGGAAAATTAAATTTTAGCTTCATCAAGAAGTGACTAAACAAATGTACTATTCTGTAATCAAATTTCTCAGAAACTATTAGTATAATTAAACATGATTACTGTCAAAGCTGGTATGGGTCAACATATGCATTTGTAAGTAATTTGTATCATGTCAGAGTGAATGGACAGTCTAGATGTATGAGTTTATAGGGTTAAATTAGGTTCAATAAAAGCCAATTACATAGTGATCAATCAGGATGATAGATCAAAACAGCTTTGAAAAGAGACCTGGTGAATAATTTTCAGCAGGAGCACGTTCTCTCCTAACTTCTTTCAAACACAGAAAATTAGCAGAGCCTGGAATGAATGCCTCGTACAATAAAAGGTGTTGACATCTTTTATTCAGTGAGGAATATAAAACACTTATTTACCTTTTATATTCCTAGTTTCTAAAGCTCTTCTGATGAATGAGTGATCAGGCAAAATGTCAATGGCAGCAAAATTATAGTTTCTCCAGAAAGTGTTGGAAGCTTATTAGATCAAATAGGCTCTAATTCAAATATGTATAAATACTGTTTGCTTCCTGCCAAACTTTTCTAATAGAAAATAATTGTTCCCTCCTCAAAACTTAGCAAATGTCAACTTACTTTAAGTTCTACTGACAATAACATATCCTCCAACAAGTCCTGTTTGTCTACACCTCACCTTTGACCCAGTGCTATTTCAAAATTAACTTTTCATTCTTGTGTTTAAATTCTTCCATAACCTTGCTCCTTTCTCTCTCTTTCAATAATCTTCCCGAGGCCTACAACCAATCTTCCTTAGTTCTCCAGTTTCCTAACTCCAGCATCTAGTGCATCCTCCTTAAAGGGACTACCGGAGGCAGCAAACAAAAAGCAAGAATTTAATATTGACTTTACTGGATGTAAAGCAGGAAGAGCCACAATCAAATGTTGTGGGTTGCCACCAGCTACCATTGCTCTCCTCATACCCTTGTCAATAGCTACTATCTTCCACCCAAACATGATTGGCACAGTTACCTTTCCAATTCTAGCCAATATCCCCATCTGGTCCTGGTCTCTACTCCCCCACATCATGACATTGACCCACTGTAATCACTACTAACCATGACCCATCCTTCCTGTGCCCAGCCACAACTACCTATATTTTCACTCACTGTTACCCTCTCCCATTTCCCCAAGTTATTCTTCATCCAGGTCTAAGGCCCCTTTAAAGGGCTGACTGGCATTTCCAATCTGCAATTTTGTTTCTCTGGCAAGCTTAGTATGGACACACATTGGCTGCAGGGTCAGGGACACAAAACCAGGGCCACTATACAGCCTCTGCTCAGGGTCTTGGCCCAACACTGACCCTGGCCCCATCTCTTGACCTGAGTCCAGTGGGCCCACCAATAACCAAAGCAGAGGGCAACCAAGTAGCAGACATATAAATGCATTGTGGAGCAGGGCCTAATGGCTTTCGCTCCTGCTGGAACTTTTTAGTTAGGAACATAATTGCCCAGAATTTCAAGGCTGTTGCCTAAAGCGACAGCACCGGTATCACTTCTTCAGGTTTACCAACCAATTCGGGGGAACAAATATAATGAAGTATCCAACCTGTTAAAGACAGGATTTCTAATTAAATGGGCCAAGTTCTGGGAAGGATGGCCCTCGGCCTAAAGGACCAGCTGAAGAATCTGAAGGGCTGCAGTGAGATGAGCTCTCCCAAGAACTGGAGGAAGAGGATAACCTCTGCAACAAAGTGGATGTCGATAGAAATGCCTAGTAATTAGCATTAAAAGTGTACTCCCATTATGCTGGAGACAGAGTACCAAATGATTCCCTCCACTAATACAGGACTTTTAAGTGCTAACCATCATACTCTGACTCTCCTAGCGTTCTCCTGCACAGCACTCCTCAGAAGAAGAAACTTTGGACAGCCACTCACTCCTCACTCTCCTGTTTCTTCACACCCCCTTCTGAGTAGCTAAAACTTAGCCATCCTCAACCGATTGCCCTAGCACTCCCATGGCACACAGTCAATTTTCACCAATGTTGCCTGTTCTCCTCTGCATTTAAGTTGTCATGAACCCTCATACCCTTCAGTCTTCTCTTGTTTCAGGGGAAGACAGCAGACAATTTGGTAAGAGACTGAAACCCATACCAGGATGGAGCATGGTGGCCTTCCAGTGACAGACAAGTGGCGATATCTGTTCAGCTGTTTCACTGGGAAGGAGGTCTGGTTCCATGAGGTGACAGATGTCAGCAGTGATCTGCCACATAAAAAGATGCTGTCATCTCTTGAGAAACAAAAACAGAAGTTGCCGGAAAAGCTCAGCAGGTCTGGCAGCACCTGTGAAGAGAAATCAGAGTTAACGTTTTGGGTCTGGTGACCCTTCCTCAAAACCAAAAGTTCTGTTTTTGTTTCTGATTTACAGCATCCGCAGTTCTTTCGGTTCTTATCTCTTGAGACTCTGGTGCTCAGAGACGTTCAAAGAACCAGTCCTTTGCAGACATGATGTTTGGGGTCTGGTCTTCTTCTAGGTGAATTTTGGTATCCATCTACGCTGCCCTGTGGAGCGGCAATGCAGCTGAATAGAAAGCAGCTAATGCTTCTCTTATTGTTTCTTGTCAGTTTCACTGAAAAAGCTCTTCCATCTGTATACTCACCTTGGTGACCCTGAGTCTGTGTACTACTGGGAAAGAAGGAATTCAGGCCTCCTAACCCCAAGTTTAACTGGCTGAAATAGTGTCCTGCTGGATTTGCAGCATGCTCCTGAGAAAGTTGGAAGAGAGTGGAATGCAATTGGGATCTTGATCCAGTGTCACTTTCAGAAGATTTACCACCCTGTATGTAACAGACCCCAGCTCCCCTTAGCTTGACAAATTCTGCCAGGATTGTTGGACAACAACGTGTAATTTCTGTGCTTTGGACAAGTCTGGCAAATACATACACAGTGAAACATTCGTGAGATTGTATAAGTTCATATAAAGTTATTATTTGTTCTAAATTAATAAAACATCCACTAAAAGTTTTGTTTTCTATCTGGTGTTTTTTTCATGAGACCAAATTCAGCAAAACTGAATGTGGCACATTGTGCCTGTTTTTATAATGCATTTTTAAACTCAGCCCACTTGAATCAACAGTACTGTTGCTTTCTGTCTCTCTGATTCACTGCCAAGAAATGAAACGAGTTTCCACTCCGTAACCAATAATTACAGCTGCACAAAGACTTGTGTGAATGTTAGTGAACACTGATGTTGATGCTTAGCTTTATCTTGACACAGCAATCTTATTTCATCTTTAGAAGAGTGCACCATAGCACCGGGCAGTCATTTCTATCCTTCACATCTAAGGCAACACTGACCTATTTGAGTTCAAACCCACAGACTTGTATTTACGAATGAATGAGCAAAGAGTGTTTACTTTCTGTAATGCTAATGAAACTGGAAAACGTATTTTATTTGTGATCGTGACAGGCCTACATTATTTAAAAGGCACTTCAAATGTGTATAATGTGGAACTTCAACTCTGAAAATGTTAACATTGTTGTGAATCTAGAAGTAATCATTAGCTTCAATATAAATGAAAATAATTTGAACTAGATTTTGTTGACCCCGATTCGGTCCCAAATCTTTTGGTTAGACACATATTTTCATGGCTGCCACAAGGATCCATTAAGGATGCTCAAGTGTTGGAACAGTATTACTCTAATAGCAAAGAGAACGGCCCAATAAAAATCTGTTAAAGATCCACTGCTCCCAGTGGAATGGATGGGTCTCTCAGTGAAGATGATTGATCCCCTTGTGATTTGATTACAAATCAGTATTTCCACCAGTAATCATGTCAAAGATTGTGTTAAACGCAATGGCTAAGAAATTAGTACAGGGGAAGAATGGTGGGCAATCCCAGTGCAGTGCACATGGCAGATGGCCGTAATATGGATTAATCATTCATCCTTGCTTGCTCACTACAAGATGTGGACACACATGCCATTTCTTAAGATGGCAGGTCAGTCCTGAGGGTGGGAGGAGTAGGACTTGGTGTGGTGGGTGAGAGAAGTAAAACAACAGGCTTGAATGCCAGCTGAGAAACTTATGAATGGTTCTCACAACAATTTTTTGATATGTCCTGGAGTTAGATGAGGTTCACAGTCAATGACACTTGGTTAGAAGATGCAGTTTCTTATCTAAAATATCATAATCTTCTAGATGGAAATGATTCTTCCTGATTCAGACAGTAGCAATAGATCTGATTTACATTTTGTGTAAGCCGTAGAGCTTTGAGTGAGTTAAAATCTCGCCTATGCAGTCTATGGAATTAACGTATCATATAATAATTGTAATAATTTATGTAAAACCAAAACTTCAGTTTAGATCTGTACAAGTTGTAAAACTGAACCACAAGATACATATGGGAGAGAAGCCATTTGGTCTATTTCAGCTCACATCCATGTCAAACACCTTTATCTTTAATCTACCTAGGATTTTTGCCTTCAGTGCGGATAAAACTAGAGAACCAAAGATTTTGACAGAATAAGAGAAGGTCGCTAGGTCTATCAGGTCGAAGCTAATCCCACTACTCTTCTCTACCTATAGCTCTGTATTTTCTCTGATTCAATTATTTTTTCACTTTTATCTTTTAAAAGATGTAATCTTCTTTATCCAGAAATGCCCTATGGCAAAAGATTCCATGTTTCACTAACCCTGTGAATAAAAGTATTTCTCCTGGCCTTGTTTCTTCCTCCCATATGTCTCTCTTCAAACTGTCCTTTATCCAGTTTTAGCTATGCCTATTTTGAATTATCCTGAAGTACTTCACTTTGTCTGTACTGCTATTTATCTTCTACACCTGTTGAATTGTTTTAAAAAAGGAATAATACATTTAAAAAAAACTTCCTCGAGGAACATGTGGATTTGAGTTTTAAATAGATTTTGACAACTTTCCATATTAGGAATAATAATTTTGGTTGCGTAGCACACTAATACGCTGATCCTGTATTTCTAAGGTCAGCATTGAATTCAACCCAGACTCATGAAAATGCTTAATCTTGATATGTGAAAAATGGTTCATCTCTCAACACAGGCATGGCTTCTTTCAATGAGAATAGTACATCATCAAAAATAATAAAGCTAATTGATCATAAAATATTAAGTTATGTAATGTTTAACAGTATTTAGACCAATGTAAATCATATGAGGTTGAATGTATTTTAGTAACTCTACAGTTAATTAATTTGTCTTTGCAATTTTTTTCTTCAGTTTACAGAATGGTGACTTTCAATACAGTATTGTTTTTATACTGTAGTCTTTTTGCTTTCCATACCTTTTTTATTTTACTTTTAATTACCGACAAATAATAATCATATATTTTGATATACTTAATTTCAAACAGCCTTAGTTTGAGGATAAAATTTGGTTTTCACGTAAAATTAGTAAAGCTAATTGTTTTTCTGCTTGTCCAAGGTGACACAAGTAAAGCTGTTGAAATTATAATTATTGGGTAAAATTTAAATAAAGTATCATTCTGATTTCTGGGATGAAATATTTGGTTTCATTTTAGTGTTGAACACAACATCCTCCTGCTATATTTTTCATTTATAAATATTGATATGGGCAGAACTGATATTTTATTAAATTAGTAGAATATTGTAAATTGTGGAGTTGTGGAAGTTATATACAAACAGACTGAATGTATGTTGCATTCCGTAAATACATTTTCAAAACTCTGCTGTTTTATTCTGCAGATGAGATTCTGTACTTTCTCATAAAGGCGCAGGATAATTTAAACTAACATGATTTAAAAAAACAATTTTTAAAAAGCACAATGCACAAAAGCTTTTAGACTTTCACAATTTTGGCATACAAAAATAAAGGTGTTTATTATTGCAGCCTAACCTGAATTTGCCTTAACTTCAAACTCATTTAATAAAAAGAGCAATCAGCAGTCATAACTCCGACAGACAGTATGGTTATAATTTGTTTCCTATGGGTTTGTTATGGGATGATTATCACATTCCCATGAGACAGTCTGGCAGACTTTAAAAGGTCTTTCCAATACCTATAATGGCTGAGGGCAGCAACTAATTCAATAGATTCGATCAAAATCATCCCTGCTTTCACTGTGCCTGATTTATTACTTCAGCTATAGGTATTCATCACTCATTTTATTTTGATGCTGAAGCCTCATAAATTATGCCTCATAAATAAGAAGAAATAATCAGCAAAATTATATCAGCTTATCTACAACCTTGGCATAAATTCTTCCCCTTGTGGAAATATACATGGCTGATGTTTAAAAAGAATTACGCACTCTGAAGAAATCTGCAAAGATAAAATGATTTTATGCTCACAATCTGCTGTCTTCATCTGTTTGAAGTGCAGAGAAAAATATGAAGTTCATATTAACCCAATGGGAAATCAGCAGCATTAATATTATTGGGACAATGAGATGGTGCTGAGGCAGATTTTAAAAGTAAAATGTAATCTTAAAAGGAGAACAAAAGTCTCGATAGAAAGTTGGTTCTGTGATAAGAAATGAATGACATTGATTACTAAAGCCTAATTAGAACTTACTTGAATATCGATACATTTTTGGCATCAAAGAAAATTTATAAAGTTGTCATACTAAATGTTTTTTATTTTTCCGACAGATCTGTGACAGTCTAACAACTATTTGTCTCTGTTCTTTATGAAACAGTCACTGCAAAATGTGGCTCTGTATTACCATCAGAACTTACATTACTGAAGATGTCACACATAAAAGTTGGTGATTAACCATCTTTTAGCCACTTTCAGCATGTTCACCGTGCACTATTTTGTAAGGGTACTAGCACGTAGAGTAGGCAGATTGTAACATCAAAACTGATACACCTTTTTCCATTCTGGACCTTGCAGGTCCAGTTATTATCATAAGAAATATAGGAGTTAGAGTGAGCCTTTCAAGTTTTCTCCACCATTCAATAAGATCATGGCTGACCTGCCACCTCAACTCCAACTGTAGTTTTCAATTGCTCAATTGTTCAGTGTTTTATACCTGTTCTTTGTTCACTGTGTTTGATTAGGTAAACCTGCATGTGATTACTGCAAAAAAAAGACTTAGGGGCAGGCTTCTATAAGCATGAAAGCAAACATTCCACTATCTTTTAATAAAATACCTGTTGTACACATATAACCTGGAGTTATCATCTCTGCATATATCTGAGACAAGAAAATGCAACAGTATTTTCCAAGATGATCCTGTTGTATTATTGTGTAGATTCTAGACCAGACAAGGCCAGTTCCTTTGAGACAGTTGCATTATATTATGTGAAGTTTGAGTATAAAGGTACCTCCATCATCACCTTCAGTCACTGTCTTTGTGTTATGGAGTCAGTGTAGTATTTTCAGTTAATCAACTATGTGTATGTAATGTACAGTAACATCAGTAAGCATAGAATCCAGACAATGCATGTAATTGTGTGATTTGTGCTAACCTAAATAGTTAACATTCTTTGTAAACCTCAGGACATCTTTCTCAACAAGAACCCGCGTCTTCATGGTAAATGTTATGCAGACTAACATATAGAAACCACAAAAATGCTTCAATCCTCATACCCCATTAATTCACAGTATCCAAAAATCTATTGTATTGTGACTTGAATATACTTAACCAGTAACTATCCACAGATCTTGAGGATACACAATTCCCACTGAAGGGAAACATTTTCTCAGCATCTACCTATAACAAGTCCCCTAAGAATCAGTTATTTCAATTAGATCACTTCGCGGGAACATAAGCCTAGGCTATTCAATCTCTTCTCAACGGACAATATCCTCATCTCAGGAAACAGTCTCATGGACCTTCATCTTTCAGGCAAGACAATAAACTGAGGTTCTGTCTGCCTTCCCAGGTGGAAGTAAAAGCTGTCATCACCTTATTTTGCAGAAAATGCACAGGCCAATATTTATCTCTCGAGTAACATCACAGAAAAACAACATTATCTGGTCATTATCACATTCTGTGTGCTTGTTATGTGCAAATTAGCTACCACTTTGCCTACATTATGGTACTGACTATATTTCAAAAGTACTTAATTGACTGTAAAGTGCATTTCGCACGCTATGATCATGAAAGATGCTATAGAAATGAAACATTTACTCCCTCTACGGCAAGTATCTACTTTCTTAGGTTAGGAGACCGTAATTGCATTCAGAACCCCAGATGTAACCTCATCAATGCCTTGCATTGTAAAGACGTCTTTATTCATATTTTAATCCTGTTGTATCAAAAGCAAACCTACCATATGTTTCTAATTTCCTGCTGTACCTGCACATTAATTTTCTGTGATTCATGTACAATGACATTACTACAATGAAGTGTGTGTATTCTCCAGAATTATCTGTGAGACCTGGGGTAGAGTATTGGTATTATGGGGAAGGGTGCCCATATGAAGTATTTGGCAGAAAAAAAATCTCCATCTTCCTATATATTAAAGGGTTATTCCATAATACCTAATAGCTAGTTACATTATACCTGAGATACATGGTGGTCTCTTGTGAGAACAACTGGAACTTTACACAGATTTGCTCCTCCTTGGAACAGAAAATCTATGGAGCTTATCTCATGATGTAAGTTAGGCATTTTAGGTGCTAACTGCCTTTTGTAACCAATACCACTTGCCACTCCCCTAGGGAGAATGTCCGTGATATTAGTAGCCAGTTGGAACACAGCTTCCTGAACTGGTGTGGCAGCCTGATGTCTTTTATCACTGCACAGCCATTCAGACAACATTCTAGGATTGGATGACATCCAGCCTGGAATCCTGATCTCAAAATGAGCTCCACTGCAACACTGAGAGATTGGGTAGTCTGTGCCTGTACCTTAATGGAAGCAAATTAATCACACAGGACTTTCTCTTAACAAATCAATGCTGGCATTTACGAATCAACCCATAAGTTTCCATTTGACTATTAATTTTATCTTGAATAATTGTTCCAAGCAATTTCCCTGCCAGTAAATTTAAATGGACAGGTTTGTAACTGCTGAGCTTAAATTCACAACCTTTTTCGAACTAGGGTATAATGTTTACAATTCTCCAGTTCTCTGGCAGCACACGAAATTCAAGGGAAATTTATAAACTATTGGGTAGGGGGATCTTCGTTTTCCCCTCTCACTTCCTTCAGAGCAATTGAAATGCATCTCATCCAGTCCTGATGCCTTATCAACTTTTAAGTATCGACAGCTTATCCAATAAACTTCTTATCAGTTTTAAATTCTTCTTCTGACTGGGCTTCCTCCTCTGTTAACACGGTTAGGGAGTTAGCTGCCTCCCTTGTAGAGACAGATGCAATGTATTCATTTAATTGTACAGTCATGCCTCTCGTCTCCATGTGTAAATCGCTTTTTTGGTCACTAATTGGTTCAACAGCTCCTTTTACTGTTTATTTATTCATTTGTGGGACATGAGCGTTACATGCTGGCCAGCATTTATTGCCCATCCCTAGCTGCCCTTGAGAAGGTGGTGGTGAGCTGCCTTCTTGAACTGCTACTGTCTACCTGTTGTAGGTTGACATTCGGGAAGGAATCTCATGATTTTGACCCAGTGACAGTGAAGGAACGGCGATATATTTCCAATCAGGCTGGAGAATGGCTTGGAGGGGAACTTAAAGATGGTGTTGTTCCCAGTTATCTGCTGCCCTTGTCCTTCTAGATGGAAGTGGTCATGAGTTTGGAAGGTGTTGTCTGAGGATCTTTGGTGAATTTCTGCAGTGCATCTTGTATGCACAGCTGCTACTGAATGTCGGTGGTGGAGGGAATGGATGCTTGTGGATGTGATGCCAATTAAGCAGGCTGCTTTGTCCTGGATGGTGTCAAGCTTCTTGAGTGTTGTTGGAGCTGCACTCATCCAGGTAGGTGGGGAGTATTCCATCCTGACTTGTGCCTTGTAAATAGTAGACAGACTTTGGGGAGCCATGAGGTGAGTTACTCATTGGCATATCCCTAGCTTCCAACCTGCTGTTGTAGCCACTGTGTTTATATGGTAAATTCAGTTGAGTTTCTGGTCAATGATAACCCTCAGGATGTTGATAGTGGGGGATTCAGTGATGGTAACAGCATTGAATGTCAAGGGGTGGTGGTTAGATTCTCTCTTATTGGTGATGGCCATAGCCTGGCATTTGGGTGACACAAAATTACTTGCCTTTGTCAGCCCAAGCCTGATATTGTCCAGATCTTGTTGCATTTGGACATGGACTGCTTCAATGTCTGAGGAGTCGCAAATGGTGCTGAACATTGTCCAATCATCAGCGAACATCCCCACTTCTGGCCTTGTGATGGAGGGAAGTTCATTGACAAAGCAGCTGAAGGTGGTTGGGCATAGGACACTACCCTGAGGAACTCCTGCAGAGATGTCCTAGAGCTGAGATGACTGACCTCAAACAATCATGACCATCTTCCTATGTGTAATGTGTGATTCCAACCAGCAGAGAATCTGCCCCCGATACCCATTGATTCCAGTTTTGCTAGGGCTCCTTGATGCCACACTCAGCCAAATGCAGCCTTGATGTCAAGGGATTTCACTCTCACCTCAGCTCTGCAATTCAGTTCTTTTGTCCAGGTTTGAACCAAGGCTGTAATGAGGTCAGGAGCTGGCTGGCCCTGGTGGAACCGAAACTGGGCATCACTGAGCAGGTGCTGCTTGATAGCACTGTTGGTGACACCATCCATCACTTTACTGATAATCATCAGTAGACTGATGGGGCAGTAATTGGCTGGGTTGGATTTGTCCTGTTTTTTATGTACAGGACATACTTGGGCAATTTTCCACATTGCTGGGTAGACACCAATGTTGTAATTGTGCTGGATTGGCTTGGCTAGGGGAGTGGCAAGTTCTGGAGTCTTCAGTACTTTTACTGGAATATTGTTAGGGTCCGTAGCCTTTGCATTATCCAGTGTCTCCAATCGTTTCTTGATGTTACATGGAGTGAATCAAATTGCTGAAGACTGGTATCTGTGATGCTGGGGACCACTGGTGGGGGCTGAGATGGATCATCCACTCAGCACTTCTGGCTTAAATTGCTGCAAAAGCTACAGCTTTATTTTTTGCACTGCTGTACTGGGCTCTTCCATCATTGAGGATGGGAATATTTGTGGATGACCTCCTCCAGTGAGTTGTTTAATTGTCCACCGCCATTCACAACTAGATGTGGCAGGACTGCAGAGCTTAGATCTGATTCATTGGTCGTGGGATTGCTTAGCTCTGTCTATCACTTGCTGTTTATGCTGTTTGGTGTGCAAGTAGCCCTGTTTGGTGGCTTCACCAGGTTGACACCTCATCTTCAGGCGCTGCTCCTGGCATGCCCTCCTGCACTCTCCATTGAACTATGTGCCTATGGTAGATAACCAATGTCGCTTTCCACCATCAAGCCATTGATGATACAATGAACACCATTCCTTACATGGTCCCCCACTGACATATGATAAATTTAGCTCACATCCATTCCCAAAAGCCAGGTTTTGGGAATGCATCCCGTCTTGCTGGATCAGGCACATACTGCTGTAAGAATATCTCCTGAACACAATCTAGAAATGCTTTGTCCCCGCCCCTTGTATTACCACTATGCCAGTCTACATTGAGGCAATTAAAATCCCCTATTCTAACTACTCTATGATGCTTGCAATGCCTTGTAATATCTTTGCAGATTTGTTCCTTTACATCCTTCCAATTAGGTGTTGGTCTATAGATTATACCAAACAATACAAGTACACCCTTTTTATTTCTTAACTTTAGCCAAATTGATTTTGTCCTTGATCCCTATGGGGCATCCGCTTTCTCCAGCACAGCAATGCTCTCCCTAACCAAGCTGCTATCCTCCTCCTTTATTCTCTGTCTTTTCTGAACACTTTGTAACCAGCAACATTTAACACCCACCCCCGATCTTCCTTGAGCTAGGGTTTAATTATTGCCACAGCATCATAATTCCACATGGCAACCTATGTCTGTAACCCCCTGACCTTATTTACTATACTTGGATGTATGTACATGCAAAGATATCCTGATTTAGACTTCATTACTTTGTCCCTTAACATGACCTAAACCAATGACTTGTATTCTATATACTGGTGCTGTCCATCTCTCCCAGCATTTTGTGCACCCTGGTATTTCTCTCTAATATTCTTTCTTGGTTCTCAAAAAACCTGCTGAGTTAGATTAAAGTGTTCCCAACAGTGCTAGCAAAACACCCTGCAAGAAACACAGTTCCAGCTTTTACAAATGTAACCCATTCAGCTTTTACAATGCCTGCTGGTCCATTTAGTGTGCTTTTTTATGTAGGCAATTTCCCCAGGGCCATTTTGAATATCCTAGGAATCTGAAGTCTTCCCCCTTTTCAGCTGCACATTCGTCTGATTTATCCTCCTATTTCTGTAGATACTTGCTTGTCATGCTGCCAATAATCAGTAGATTATTACTTTTGAAGTCCTGCTGATTTTCTATCTAGCTCCATAAATTCTGATTGCAGGATCACATCCTCCTTCCCACTACCTTGTCATTTGTACAGATGTTGACCATGACCTCGGGCTGTTCTTCCTCCCCCAGAAATATGTACAGTGACCATTCTTTGATATCCTTAATGCTGACACCAGGGAGTCAACATACCACCCTGGAGTCACATTGTGTCAGTGGAACATTCCTCTCTCAGGTAGACTTACCAATGCACCAAATATTTTGGTGTATGTGACTGTTAGTCATCTCTTGTACATCACCCAATCTTAGTCCTCATCTGAGATTCCTTGCCTGAGAATCCCTGTCTGAGAACACGGTGTCTGATGATTTGGCATGCTAAACGTTCTTTCCCTGTAGACTGGGTGAAGCTTGCTTGTGCCAATGATTCGAGCCGTACTGGTTCCCATTTTTATATCACCCTCTAAGTTATGCACCACACTCTTTGTGAGCTGGCGGTTGCAACTATCAACCCACAGTCAGGTTTAGCTCCTGAACTTCATAATGAGGCTGCAGTGGTTTCTTGGATAGCAGTTCTTGGTTATCTGGAAATGTAAATGCAAAAGAGATGTATGGCTTAAGGGAAGGGTTGGAAAGCTAGAGGTCCATGGTCACATTACCTGCTGTTTGCACTTCATGCCAGATGTCAGGATGATGCTGAGGTATGATTTGAAAAGCAGCATAAAGCAGAACAATACCATCATCCTGAGAGTTCTTGGCAGTGCCACATTCAATGGGATTAGCCATCCCATGGTGGGGAGTACCATCTTCTCCATGGGACTGAGTTCGTTGAGGTGTGCCTGTCCTGATCTGGATCTACTTGGCTCCCTCCTGTTCTTGGTCACATTGTCCTCCAAGAGATGAGGAAGAATGGTTATTATTGTCTGAAATATTTTGGGTGTTGTGCCTGTGGAAACAGCAAGAAGGGAATTTGAGGTTGGCAGCATTGGAAAGTGCGTAAAATGGAGTATCTGAATGTCGGGCCTGAATTCAGATTGCTGGACATTCCTGACAGGGAGGTGTTGGTGATAGGGTCCATCGAGCATCATGAGATATTGGTGGAATGATGATTAGGAGATGTCATGTGAAGATGCAGTCATTTGACCACACATATTAGAATTCCAAGCCTCTGGCACTACTCAAGTGTTCTCAGGTTGGCTCTTGGAGAATTGACTTCCTTGGCCACCTGCTCCTGTTTCCTTCTCAGGGTTTCCCTTGAGGACCTCCTAGCCATCTTTAGAAACATTGCTTCTCCCTACTTTCCATCTTCTGTACTGACAAATCCAGTGCCACATCAGAAAACCTGGGAGAACTCTCCCTTGACTGCTGTGGCTCCATTTGGAGAGCTTCTTCGTATAGTCAATTTCCCCATAGACAGTCGATAGCAGTTTCTGTATAAACAATGCAGCTTCCTCTCTAGAAGGACAAGCTGCCTTTAAGATATACAGGTAACTGAAACATGTGCTGGCCATACACACTGCTGGATTCTCTTCCATGTTTGCAGTCATTCATCAGCAGATTCCACATGGGGCTTGTGCCAATTGACTCAATGAAATCTGGCATTGTGTAATCGTGCCTCATGAATGGTGTGCCTGAAAATGTATTTAATCCGATTTTTCCCCTACACCTCTAGCCATCTTAGTTAGAAAATTAGCCTAACTCTTCTGAGAAAGGCTTGACATCTGCAAGAGTATTATTTTAAAAAATTAAGAATGATTCAACAACCTGTTCACTTGCCTGATATTTGATTAATTCAAGTTTCCAATATCTTATTTTACAAACTTAGCTTTGCCCACATTAAGTATTAAAAGCTAAATACAAAGAGAATTGCAGTCAAAACAAACATGAAAATGATTGGGATTATTGCAATATAGTAACCAAAATGTTACTGTATTTCTGTTTTAACTGACATTTTCAGATTTCATTGGCTTGAGTGAGATTATCTGCAACAGAAAGAAGGTTAATTGTCCACTGCATAAATCTATTTATTGACAGGTCAGTTAAGAACCAATTATGACAATATTATTTAAGATTTACAGCATCTGGACTAATTCACTCTCTGCTGACTTAACAGCATAGTGTAGACTAAGCATGGTTTTACTTGTGCACTGACTAGCATGCACAGAATTCAGCCTGATGGAAGGACATAATAAATATGAGAGATAAGTTGCTGCGATGGATTGGAAAGTACACAAAAAAGATGTGACAATGGTAAGAAGCATTGGATGGCTTGCAAACAAAAATGTACTCCTTAAAGATATAGAAACCCAACAGGAAAGGTGAATCAACTGTGCCTTACAAAAGAAGTTAAAGATTGCATTAGATCAAGCAAAGTGATTTACACATTTGCCAGAAAAAGTGGTAAGCCCAAAGATTGAGACAACAAGGTGCAGGGCTGGATGAACACAGCAGGATTGAGATCATTTTAGAATCCATCAATGATGGCCAAGAAATTGATAAAGAAAGGGAAAAGAGAATATGAATGTAAGCTAGCATTAACAATAAAGATGAACTGCAAAGGCTTCTTTAGGTTTGTGGAAAAGGAAAGTACTAGCAAGGAACCCTTGTTCCATTGTAGGTGGAACACTTATAATAGAGAATAGGAAAATGTCTAAGAAACAAAACAATTAATTTGTGTTCATCTTCACAGAGGTAGATATAGAAAATCTCTCAGGAATGCTCAGAAGTCTAGGGACTTGTGAAAATGAAGAACTGAATAAAATTAATATTATTTAAGAGTTATTACGAGTAAAATTAACTGCATTGATGGTTGACAAATCCTCTGGACCAGATAAGCTACATCACAGAGAGTTGAAAAAGGTAGCAATAGAGTTAATGAACACACTTTTGGTTATCTTTCAATATCCTGTAGATTCCAGAAAGTTTCCTGTGGATTGGAAATACCAAATGTAACCTCATATCATTTTGTAAAAAAAGAGGGAGAGGGAAAATGGAAAACTACAAACATGTGAGTTTGAATTTGGTAGAAGGGAAAATGTTTAAAATGGTTATAAAGGATATGATGACTAGAAACTTGGAAAATAATGATTTTATTGAGCAGAGTAAATGTGGAATTATGAAAGGGAAATTATGTTTGACAAAACTGTTGGAGTAATTTGAAGTTGTTACTTGTAGTATAGATAAAGAACGAGTAGGTGTGGTTGCATTTGCATTTACAGACAGCTTTTCATAAAGTGCCGCACAGAAAGTTTTTAGATAAAATTAGAGCACACAGGATTGGTGATAGTAAACTGGTATGGATTGAGAATTGATTAACAGACACAAAACACAGTTTAGGAATGAATAGGAAGTTCTCACAATGCCTGGCTGTTACTCTTGGGATACGACATGGATCAATGTTGGGACCATAGCTGTTCCAAACCTATATAAATGATTTAGATTTGGGGACCAAATGCAATATTTCCAAATTTGCCAATGGCACAAAACTAGGTGAAAATGCAAGTTGCAAGGAGGATGCAAGAAGATTCCAATGACACTTGGACAGACTAAGGGAAAAACGTGAATATGGCAGATACAATGTACTGTGATTAAGTATGGCATTATCCAGCTTGGTAGAAATAAAAACAGAAAGGATATTTCTTAAATAGTGAGAGTTTGGAAAGTGTTGATGTCCAAAGGGACCCAAGTATCTTTCTGCATCAATCACTAAAAGGTAGTGAGGAATCTTTGGCATTTACCACCCTGAAAGCTGTGGAATCTCAATCACTGATCATGTTCAAGACAAAAATCAATTTGATTCTGGACACTAGGATAAGGATTGTGCATGGAGATAAGGTGAGAAAGTCATATGCGGTAAACAATCAGCTACGATGGGCTTACGAGCCTACTCCTTTTCCCTGTGTGTTTCATAAATTTGATTTATATTGGTTTATGGAGCAAAGGAAAAATTAGAAAATTTGCATTTAGATGATAAAAATTATACTTCATACTTCAATTCAGCTTTAATTTAGCTTGCGCCACTATTCATAGATTTGGATTTCTGCTCAAAAGAGGCAGAATCCTGATGTTGCAGTTGCAATATTCTACCACGGAATAGATCATCTTAATTCTTTTCAGTGGTGGTTATGATTTTGGATTTTACCAAATTCAGAAGATTTTGTTAAACGCTTATTCCCTACAAACAGGACTGCAACAATTTAATTTCAGGGTAAAGTCCAATTTATAGAAGATTAAGAATACAAATTTAAAATAAATTCAAATTTTAGTTAAGTTATCCCACCCTTTGACTACATCATCATTATGATTGTTTTGTCACTAGATATGGGCATAAAGAGAGAAATGTGTGTACTAATTGCCATAATATGACCTTATAGCTGTGGTCAACATCAAAGTAGCCTTTCTTTTAACAAAGTGATTGAGTTAGTCATTCCAACACTAAATGTGGTCATTATTAATTCTGATCTTATCTATCGTTAGTTATTCCATCTGGCACTGGAGACGAGGATGTTGTAAGAGGTGCCTGGGTCTGGCGCTTGATTGTGCTAGGACCATGTTTGGATAGATCTTATTGCTATCAACACTTGCTGTAATACTCATCTACAGAGCTTACTCGTATTAAATGGTGAAGGATTAACCAAGTAGTCTTCAGCAGAAGAGGCTGAATTGAGTATCAAGATGTAATTTATTACATAATAATAAAATATAGGTTACACAAGCTTAAGGCTAGTAAACTACATTAACTCTAGGAAGAGACACACTTATCTCCAAAGAAATAGTAAATAGATCTATGCATAATGGCTGTAGAATGTACGACTAAAAACAAATAACAAAACTCCTCCCAGAGACCATCATTTATATATCAGCTGACAGAGGTATTCCAGAGCCTCCAAGTTAATCCTTTCATTATACTGCCTTAGAGAACATCTCGTCCACCTCCCCCACCCTGCTCAAGTTTGTTTTCCCCTTGTTTAACTCATTAATTGATTCAACAAGTATACTAAATTTAACCACAATCCCTTCCTCCTGTCCCCACCAAGTCTCTGACTTTCCACATTCTCCAAGACTTGGAGTAGGTGATTTTTTTTAAAAAAAGTTCATGGGGTGGGGCCACCATGGCTTAGCCCACATTTATTGCCTAAAAGTCAACCACATTGCCAGAGTCATATGCATGCCAGACCAGGTAGGCAAGGCAGATTGCGCTCCCTGAAGAACATTAATAAACTAGTTAGGCTTTTATGACAATTAACAGTGGTTACATTGTCACCATCAGAATAGCTTTTTATTAATCAGTCCTTAAAGTGCAGTGTTACTTGTAAACAAAAAAAACCTATTTTTGATAATATCTACCAAAAAAATTTTGGAAGTTAGTAAAAGTGTAGGCACAAATATATTCTCAAGCAGGCTCTTACAAGTAGATGTTACAAACAGATTCGGTTCTCGTGTCTGAGAATTCAGAAACAAGCAGACTTTAAAGAATAGATTTTCATTTTTATAATATTTTTCCTGACTTCTGGACATCTCAGAGTGCTGTGCCACCAATTAAATTCTTTGGAAAAGTAATCAACATAGGAAACACGTCAGCCAATTTGCACACAGCAATTCCTACAAATAGCGGTGTTATATAATGATCAGGAATAGGTTTTATTTTTATATTGATTAAAGAACAAATATTGACTGAGACTTGTCACAAAATAACATGTTCTCAATGAACCAGGGATGCTACAACACTTTTAAATGTTCAAGAAATATCAAGAAAGACTGCATTAATATTGTGCTGGACACAAAATCATTCCCCATCTAGATCATGAGTTTGAAAACATTAAAAGGCAACCAATTTGTCCTGAAGACAAATTAATCAACAGAAAGCATGCTGTTGAGATTACGACGTTACAATGTCTCTCATTTTTCAATATTTCTCATTTTCTGTTTTATATGAGCTATGGTACAATCAATAATAGGAATACTGATCTGTTGTTTTTATGGTCTGTTTCTAATTCCTTTTCTGCAATGAAGAAGAATACTTTATGTTTTCTGCCTGATAACAAAGAAAACAAATTGCCATAAAATAAATACATCAAGGAAGCAGATAGTTCCTGAGAGAGATCTTTGACCATCTGGGTACCTCGTGATAGTGGTTTTTAGAATCAAATTTTTTTTGAAGAGGATTTTTAATGTTTATGAGTCAGATCTTCATTCCTCTACTTTGTAGGTGTTCAAAGCACTTGATTTTGATTTAGAAGACCTTATTTTGATTGTTGCTAAATGAAATATTAAAAATATATGAGTCAACGTTCAAATGATGATGTTACTGATTTTAAAAAAAAAGTGCTTTTCACCTGATATTCATATGCAGCATAAAGAAGTAACGCTGAAGTAACATTGAAGAACAATTGTAAACAAGAACCAACTCTGTTTCCCTTAATGGATGTATGACTTGTCTTCTGTGTAGTTCATAATACAGTATTTCACCATTGGGCTCTTTGGGCTCTCTCCATCATAGTAAAAACATTTCTTTTGTGTCAGTCTGCAATTCAAAGACAGGCCTGGGTTGCAGAGTAGGTGGAGCTTCTGGAGTTTGTGCTAAGGCCCATTCACTGGAAGCACAACCAGTGACCATACAAGCTTCAATGCACACTTCATTCCATTGATGTAAAGAAAATAGCAAAGTTTAGTTTATGTAAAGAACACATCAAAGATTTTGAACAAATTGATTTATTTCCAATGTTTTCAGTTCTACAGTCTCCTAATTGTTAAATTTATATGCAGTCAAAGCATGTATAATTTCTTTCTTTTTGAAGTTTTGTGACACTTTTTAATCTCAAGAGAGAAACCTTTCCGAGTCAATCAAATATCTTGTTCTCTTTAATAATTTGCAACAAAGTAGGCAGAAGTTAAAAACTGGGTATTTTCAAAGGAAACAAATTAGTATGGCCTAGATTTTGCATTAGCCTCATGTTGGCTTTTGTGAATGTGACAGAACTTCTTTAGAAGCTGTTATACCGGTTTCCTGTTTCCCCTGCCATTTCCAGTATTCTAGCAGAAGTGAGATTAGATAAATATCATAATTACATTCAACTGGTGGGAAAACGCCAGACAACGTGCTTCCCATTTCCTAGACCCTATGCCAATACCTGCAGGTGGATGCCAAGAACGCACCACATAAACTTTACCCGAGGACATTCAATGCAGGTCAGGGACCTATCATTGTCACACAACTAAAGATGAAGCATAATTCCTCAAATGTGGAAAACCTATATGACCAGTTGGCTTTTGGAAAGGAAATATTTTGGAGTAACAGTATTGCGGTGATAGAAATGGAAAAGGAAAGAAAGGAAAACATTTGCATTTTTATAGAGCCTTGTATTACCAAAATGCTTTATAGCCAGTAAAGCACTTCTGAAGAATGATTACTTTTATAATGCAGGAAAAGCAGCAACAAAAGAAGTGCACAGCAAGCCCTCAAACAGCAATCTGATAATGACCAAGTATTCTGTTTGTTTTCAATGCTGATGTTGGGTGAAAGATAAATATTGAGAGTGTTGCAAAGTTGGGTAGAATATTTGTGGATTGGATGGCAGAACATTAGAATTTGATGTTTGTAAAATGACAGGGCGGATATGTGTGTGGTCCGTTTAAAAGGTGATGTGCTTTTTCTGAGCTTAGAGATGCAAAAGAAGTCTGTGGCAGCTTGTGGGTTGCAGATACACAGAGAGCTCTTGAAACTGAAACATTTGTATCAAACGCTGTGTGGTTAGCAATCCAGGCAGCAATTTTGTTTTGTTAGCAAAGCAACCATTTTGAATATCAGCCAATTAATGTAAACCAGGCACTTAGAGACTAAAAACCAATTAAATTTAAATCTGATGGCTTTGACAACATAGTCATCCTACTTGACATCCTACTGTAAGAAATTGATATATCACCAAGGGTATAAAAGAAGAGGGTATTTGAAAATCAGTGTGAGAGCAACTGCAATTTATTAAAGTTAACAACCATCAGCTCTAAAGAGAAAATTACTGGCTCTCACAGAATTCTCCATGCTCTCAGAGTAACCATCATCTGACTAAAGGTACAGCAGGCACTCTTAGCTGATATTCCTGACACAAGAATTCAATGGAGAAA
>NC_063340.1:53836615-53876332 GCF_021869965.1 Rhincodon typus
GAAAAAGGGTCTAGGCCCGAAACTTCAGCCTTCCTGCTCCTCTGATGCTGCTTGGCCTGCTGTGTTCATCCAGCTCTACACCTTGTTATCTCAGATTCTCCAGCATCTGCAGTTCCTACTATCTCTGAAAGATACATATTGGCTGTTATTATGAGAGACTAAGTTTTAATTTTTTTTATTGGAACAGAGTACCATTAGAATTTTGTTTTCTTTTCAGGAATAGTTAGTAGTTAAGGGGGAATTGTTCGGTGTGTTAATGGTTCAGTTAATTTGTTCACTGTTAGAGTTGGATAAATAAATTTTTACTTGTTGGTTATAGAGTGACTAAAGGAGTTCATTTTATTTAACCACTCCTTTATAACAGCTTGAGAATGAGAGGCAGGTTATACCACTTTTCACACTTCTTTTAACAGATTATAGGGCAAGGCAAGCCTCTCTAGGTATCTTGGTTTTAGTTATTAGAGGAGGATTGACTTTCGCTTTATAACAAGACAGTAGAGAGGTTTTGGTTGGAAAATAAGGAGAAGATAGTCATTGCTAGGGTACATTGTAGTTTAATAGGAGTGGGAAAAATAAACAGCAGTTTGAGAACAGATAAGATTTAGGAAGGCACAATAAGCAGCCTATTCTACCTCAGGAAATACATGCACTGCAGTAGCCAATTTGAAGGAGGAGCAGTCCCTGGAAAGTCTTAAACTAACCATGTAAGTTTTGTTTAAGATCACAGGAAACCTTCAGATATTTCAAAATTAGTTTCTTTATTTGCTTTTTGAACATGTTTTGAGTAGACGTCTACAAACAACAAAGTACAGTTCTTGATTGAGTGTGACTAAATTGCTCTTATGGAATGCCTTGTTCTGAATGGTACTTTAGCAGCTATTATCTCTTCCTTCTGTTGTGTATTTCTGCACTTCTGGCATACATTGCATGTAGATACTATTCATTCGGCACTTTTTTTTGGGAAGACTTTGTAGTAAACAGCTGATGTGGCTTTGAGCTTACATTTCTCTATTCCCATGTGGTCTTTGTATTTGTTTTAGAGGAGTTCTTCCTGCAGCATTTTGGAAATGTTTATTCTCGTTTTGGCTGGTATCTTCCAGTGAGATGTTATCTGTGATAGACCAGTATGGCCATACTGCTGGCTGTGTTTGCTGTATCATGTCAGGCCTTCCCTGGATTGCTTGCTGAGAGAGCATCTGTAACTCTTCATCTTTGCTGGTCTAATATGTCATCTGATTCTATTTTGGTGGTATGATACAGTACATGATGGATTTTTATACCATGATCTTTTGCCATATGATTTACTGAAATCAGTTGCAGCTCTTTGCAACTGTTCAACCCCAGGAAAGCAAGACCACAGAACATTCAGTTTCCTTTTCCTCCTTCCCTCACTGATTTGTGTTGTTCCTACCTGTCAAACCTCAGTTCTATGTACGCCTCTAGCAAGATGTTGCTTGGTTTCAGAACAGATTTCTCTGGATAACCATTTTCTTTCAAATTTCCAGGAACAATCTTCCAGTATAGTTTGAACATGATGATGCTACTCTGTGTTTTAATCTCAAAATTCTCCCCTCTCTTTCACACCCTCTTCAATTTCAGGCCAGCATGATTCACTCCAGTTTTTCTTTCTTTGACACTAATTTATATGGACTTTTCAATATAATTCAGCATTAAAGTAGTGTAGAATGTTTTCCAGTTTACTCATAAACATCTCACTGCTGGCATTTTATGTCTTTTGGTTTCCATGGCTCAGAAATAAACACATTTTAGACTCAAAAATGCTAAAGTTTCATTGTGTGTATTTATTACATCTCTCCATGTGACTGGAAGAGTAATAGACTGATCCATTGTTAATCAGCACATGACAGCAGTGTGACAGAGAATGTGGTAATCCAGGGAAAATATTCACAAAACAGTTTACTGTCAGAATTTTATGAATAACATAATTATAAAGCAATTTTGTTGTGGTTGCAGACAAATAAACTTTGAGGAAATGGAAGTCTTTCCTGCTGATAACTTTGATGAGGCAGTCACTACGTACATTGATGGCCACGTGGGTGCAATTGGTGACGCCCTGCACGTACCTGAGGCAATCCAGTGATGCCAGTGATACCCACTGCCCTCTGTCCCTGTAACACTCCATCAGCCTGGAATTCAGTGTACTGCTCAAGTTGGGAAAATAGGGGATCAGTAACCCGTGAGTTGCAGTGCTGTGTAATCATTTGCGAAATGTCACTGATGACTGCAACTGATCCTTGAAATGAGCCAGAAGTGAGGAAATTCAATGCCATATGAACTTGGTAGGAAGAGTAGAAAAACTAAGTATCTTTTGTATGGTGAAAAGAAGTCATGCTATTGTTCAGAGGGATTTGGGCGTGCTTGTAAAACAAATACAGAAAGTAAGCATGAGGGTACAGCAAGCAGTTAAAAAAGCAAATGATATGTTGGTCTCTGTTGCAAGAGATAGAGATTTTTTTATGCAATCACGGAATGAGGGAGTGGCTGGCTAGGCTGCATTTATTGCTGATCCCTAATTGCCCAGAGGGCAGTTAAGAATCAGCCACATTAAGTAGAATACAAGAATGCAAGAAATGCAAACATGTAAGAATTAAGAAGTCAACTTGCAATGTACAAGTATTTGGTGAGACCACACCAGGAGTACTAAAAATGTCTTCACCTAATGAGGGATATATTAAAGGGGATGCAACAAGTGTCCACTACACTGACTCTATGGAGGATAATATTGTCCTCATTGCACAGAATGGACCTATCCTCTCTGGAGTTTAGAAGAACGAAGTGTGATCTCATTCAAATTCTGAGTAAACCTAACATTGCAGATGCAGATGTTTCCTCATTTTGAAGAGTCTAAAAGTAGACTCTTCGCATGTTTGTACAATTTCATTGGTGGATATTAATCAAAATTCACAATGGGCATTTTTCACGTTTCTAAAATAAGACAAAACTATTTTAAAATAACAAATTCTTTCAGTTTGATAATGAAAATTAAATGGTCCTTATTTCTCACAAGTTCAACATATCCTACTTCTAACTTAGTTGTGAAAGGAAATATTTACTAAAATACAGTATATCAAAATTAATTTAATGGTTGTGAACATTTCCTACATAATTTCTAAATACCACTTTCTCCACACATATTACAGTGATAATATATTGCCACCAGCAAGAAGCTGTTATAAAATTTTTCATTGAGGTATTGTCAATTTGGTGATAAGGACACAGGCAATGTACTTACTGACAAAGGGTAGGGGTGTTCCTGGGGTCTCATTATTCCTTGTATTCTTGACATACATGATGATGAATTTGAGTATGGCATTAAGGTCTTGAAATTATGACCTTTCCCCCAAATCTGAAATGCTCCATTTCATAATGTGCCACTATGTCCTGTCACCACAGCTGTACTATTGAAATGTTACAAGTTTAAGGAATGCTTACAGTGACAGACTCCTGTGCAACATACAGCTCATCGTACCTCCCAGTATATTAACATTCATCGTGCAGCGAGGTCGCACTCAATGATTTTTCAGTGTGAAACCCCTTCATAATAGATTGTAGGTGTTGGTTATTCACCCCGTGTACAGCCTCACCAGCAGCTCCAAACAAGTGTACTGACCTTCCCAAAAGACATCTCATCAGCTCATTGCCCTCATTATCTTGTGTTCTGAGCATGTCACCCATTACACACTTGGAGTGCCAAGTATTGTTAATGGAAGCCTGCTGACTGATCATTGTGCACTTGGCAGTTCTGTAGCACAGAGAAAAGTGTGGATAGAATGGAAGCAATGAAACATGGGGTAAGAACCAATAAAAAGGAAAATGTGTATTTATGTAGCCCCTGCCACAACTTTGGAACACCTAACAACATACAAAGTACTTTGAAATGTAATTATTGTTATAAGATGGGGGGTTGTGTGTGTATGTCCGTCTGTGCATTTGGGGGTGGGGTGGGGGGGGAAGCTTGGTGGTTAGGAGGGGTAATGGGAATGGACAGCAACAATGGAGGCACACAGCTATATTACTGTTCAGATGCACCAGTGACATTAGGGGAAAGCTACCAAATTTTCTGAAAGCCTGGTGTGAGGCTAGTACACGTACTCCCATTACTTGATGCAATCACTACATGGCATTATGTCTTGAGCACCTGGTGTAACATAATGTAAGTCAGGCATCTGTGTCCAAAATATGGAATGCCCATCATCATTTGTGCAGTAGGAGCATGTATGGTAAGGATTCAAGAATCTTTGGTTTATCTGAATGGATAGTTAGGACAGAATAAAACAATGTCAAATTAACTAGAAATACGTTGTGACATGCATACTCGGGACAACTATCAGTTCAGGAAACTAATCTTGGCAGTTTTGTCATTAGGTCTGCCATGTTTTTCTGCATTGAAAATTAGGGCTGTGATTTCCCCATTTGAAGTTAAAGAGTGATGGCAAGTGGATATCATGGTATCATTTTTGCCATGGCCCAAGGCTAGTTATCTGCATAATCACACCTCATTATTTATGTAAACAAGATGTTGTCTGTGTTACTTGGCAAATTACATGGTCAGCAAAACAGAAGTGTTCACCTCTACTGGGACCTCTGATTTCCAAGGCTTTGGCTCTATATTCAAAGTCCAACTAATCATCACTGCAAGCCAGGAACTACTTTTGTTCTGTAGTGCTCACCTCTACTGACCCAACACATGGCACAGAGGAAAATAAACTAGTTCCTTGCTTCATGGAGAAAGATCTCAAGGTGCTAATGAATTGGGTGATGGACTGAAGGTCAGTCCTCTTCCTGGCTGATTGCAATAACAGGCAATGCCAACAAATGCATTCAGCCTGGACAGACCTTGTAGCATAGGTCAGCGCCATCTCCACCATTAAAAATGGTGACCAGCAATACAGAAAGTAGCTCAATGATATCCTGCACTCTGTAAAAATAAATGGCACTATCTTCACTCTGCTACCTTACTCTAACTCTGCCACTGCACCCATATCTCACAAAGAGTGATGGACTACAACTCATAGATCACAACCTGATAATCTGAAATGTGCTCTGGTCCTCTCCAATTGCCAACAGCACTAACTCATATGTTTTCTGTGGCACAAGAAGGTATCCATCTTTTCCAACTAATTCCCTTTCTTTTCTTATATAGACACTAACAGCAGCAAGGACACTTCTGCAAGCAAGAAATCACAGCCTGTACCCCCTCTGCTCCCCATGTCTGAGGGAGAGGCCTGGACTCGCTAGAATTTAGAGGGCTGAAAGTAGATCTAATTGATGCTGAGGGGGATTAACAAAAAATAGACATGGAGATGTTTTCCCTTGTACACCAATCTAGAAAAAGAGGTCATAATTTTAGGCTAAAGGGTGGCAACTTTAAAACAGAGATGAGGAGGAATTACTTCTCTCAAAAGATCCTGAATCTGTGGAATTCATTGTCCCCGAGTGTGGTGAAATTTAAGCAGGAGCTAGACAGATTTTTAATTAGTAATAGGTTAAAGGGTTATGGAAAGTGGGCAGGAAGGTGGAGATGAGGTCAAGCTGAGATCAGCCATGATTATATTAAATGGTGGACTAGGCTTGAGGGGCTGAAATGCCAATCCTGCTCCTAGTTCTTAAGAACCCTCAGAGAATGTGCCAACAAGATGTTCAACTGCACTGGCTCAGAGACTTCACCTTGGAGGACTCTCTATCTAAATTAGACTTAGGGGCACAGACTGGTTGGCATACTTTGATGCATCTCGGCAGCTTGCTGAGTAAGAAATGACCAAGTTTTCTGGCATTCAGAAGACTGCTGGGAGACCAGCGTTCCCTCTAATTTGCTTACCAGCTATGTAGGCCTCTGAGAGCTGTGCGCTGCAGCAATATCTAGAACTGGAAGTCAATGGCACAGACAGTGGAGCAATGCCAATCACCATGTGCAGAACATTGGAGCCTAGAGCAAACATTGCTGGAGACCAGGCAGTTGCTGAACCGCAGGCAGAAGATCAGTTCTTCTTCTCCACCAGAAAGGCTTGCTCAACCAGCAGAGACAGGCACAGGGACATTGGGCAGGTATGTCAGAGACACTTGGTAGGCTGGAGAGAAAAATGGAGGAGTCCTTGAACGTTCTCAGTGCTACGGTAGTTCCAGCACATGAGTGCCTGGCTGTCACCATGGAAACGGTGGCAGCTGCCTTGGAGATCCAGGTTCAGAATACTCAGTGGCTCCTAGATATGCATTCAGACCTGCACTCCATTCCTCCAGCCAAGGATACTCAGAATCAACGACAATGGGGGAATAGGCACTTTAAGCTCACGCCAGGTGTCCTTTCCTCTCAGAGACACAGGCAGCCTGCATCTGGGCAAGACACTCTCTGCTGGCCTAGGGCTTCTAGGCCCAAATGAAATGGGGGTAATTGCCCAAATCTTAGAGGTCAACAGGGCTAATCCCAGAGCAGGTCCTCTGCACCCCAGCTGTGGCTGCTGGGCCTGCACCTAGCTATAATGGGGAAAGGGAATGGAAAAAAAAATACTTACTGAGGCACATCGGTGCTACAGTACTACATCATTGTAAATAAGCCAAGACTTTCCTCAATATACTATAACTTGCACTGTTGTATCAGTTTTTAATGTGGAACATGGTTAAGTCACACCCATGTGAGAGGTGAGGAACATTTCATACATCCCAAGGAGTCAGCATTGCAATCGCTATGCAGTGCCTATCTCTCATGAGCATCCGAACCTTTGACTGCAGATAGCGTTAGACGTCAGAGATCCTTGAATATTAGCTTTAAGGACTCCAGCCAAGCCATTGTACGTCAATGTGGAGGGTACTGAGGCTAAAGGGAATGTCCAGGGAGTGATCCAGTGCCTGGGCTGCACACATTTTTCACCATTTCTACCCATCTTTATGGGCGAGGATATGGAATCAGTGATGATTTCACACATTTCAGTGGGTAGGCTGTTCCCATGTATGAGCTTTTCAAGGGAGGGCAGTGATATTCTAGGCAACGTACAATTGGGCAGCTCTTGTAACCATTGTCCCTCATAATGCACCGATCTGCAGAGAAGTTTTATACAAAGTGCTGCCTCTCACAGGCTAAATGCTGTCATAGATGGTGTTCAAATATATCAAGGTAATTGGACAGTCTTTGTGCACTCTAAACCATTGAAGGGCACTGATGAAGGAAGAGGCTGAAGGAGCTTTCACAGAATTCATGCCAAATGGATAGTTTTTATATGGAACCAGCCTACACATGACACATAAAGTGTATGAGTACATGTCATATATTTGACAAAGCTTTCAGAACTGCACAAATTTAGTGCCTCATGATGTTAATACACACTCACTACTGCTTTTCCCCTATCAGTTATGTTAGGGCAAGTTATATACAGCTACTTCAATCTTGGTTCAACTGAAGATATCACTTGCATATTAAAATGTAAGATGTATCATGTAATCAGCAAGACCAAAATGTGAAAAACAGCAACTCCAACAAGTTAGACCTGTCCTTTACACTAAACAGAATCCTGTCTGTCAAATAAGCTACTTGGATGCTCAAACAATGAACAGAATGTCGACCTCATTCTTGCATACTGAAAGTGGAGAACAATAAGGCTGTACCTAACCCCTTGGGCTCTCTGAAACAATGCTCTGTCTTTCTCTTGTTGGGCCTTGATACTCAGCCTCATCTCCACCCTCGAAGGATTGCTCTCATTCCTCCATTTTGTTGTTGTCCAGGATGTTGCCCCTTTTGTCAGGGCTACTTGCAAAACCCTGCTGGAGAGGCCCAGACGTCGAAATGTCATTCTCAGGAGCCCGATGACCTGTTGCATTACGGCTCTAGTGTATGTTCATTCTTTGCCTACCTGTGCATTTCCTACAGGTATCATGAGCACTTCTGGAGGAGGCGCCCTTATTTCCTATCAACGTCCCTGGACAGTCCCAGAATCTTGGTATGAAGCAGGAATCTGAGTTGTCCAGTTCATTATGAGTATTGGTACCTCCCAGAATATCTGGCACAGATCTCCAAAATGTTGCTTTAATGGTCACAAATTAGTTGAAGATTAAGTGAATGTAATATTTTTCTGTTTACAAACACTGCTGGTTGGTCATAGGGTAGTCCCATAACAATATTGCTGCAATTGGTATTCCCCTGCTTTGCTGATGCTGAGTTCCAGGACCTTTGACCATGGCCAGCACAGCGATTCCACAAGTTGCAATGAGTGCTAATGAGACAAGTCACCATGTACCACTCTGTTTTATCAGACAGCTTTTTGCACCATTGAGTTTATAGATTGCAAAGAGGAAGATTGGAAGTGTGATATTAAGACACCACAATTGACTACTGATGTCATGCAAATGCATGGAGGTAAGTTTCTCATTACCCAACAGCAAGATTGTGAACTCATGATTAAAGGCTTGAGGATTTAATCACGTGATTTTTTCTCAAGGTTGACGATCTGATTTTTGTATTCTTGCCTAATTAAGACATCATTCTTGCCAACCTTGAGATGGGAAAAATCTACCTTAAGATGATGCTAGTGAGAGTATCCAATGTGTTAGCTATGAGGTTATTGCTCAAGCATCTTTTAGGGAGAACATCTTTCTGGGCCAGTGGCAACAATCCTTTTCAACATCTGCAACCTGACTTGTTGCTTCACAGCTGTACATTCGATGGTAAATTCTTCATTACCTAGAAATTATCCAGCCCCTAACCACTTATTTTCTGTTGTGAGAATGCCAATGGTAGAATGTTAGTTGCAGCTCTTCAATATCAGCAGCAGTTGTGGAATTGCTGTGACAGCTCCCCATAGCTGCATATCATACGGGTTGGGAGCATGAAATTAATAAGAAAAACGTGCAAACTCTAAGTATCTGGAGTAAATTGTATTTGATAGCAGTTAACACTGCAGCAATGCAATGCACTGTTTCTCCTCATTTTACACAAACTAGAATTCCCAAGTTACATTTCTAAATTATGTAGTTGATGGTGCACGGAATGAATCCTCATACAACAAATGTTTGTTGTGGTGGATTGTGTGTCAATAAGTGCTTAGTTAGCTTATTTTGTATGTGTATCTCTTGCCTGAACCTCTGTTCTGCAGAAAAAAATCTAATTCAAAAAACAACTATTATTAGTTGAAATACTCAAAACTCTGCTGCTACTATTATTGTTTCATGGATTACATTCTTCACAAAGTGTCATTGTGAATGTTTATAATTTGTTGAACTTTTATCTAATCCAGAACTGCGTGCATTTAACTCCTCGTGTTTGCATAGGTTCAGGTACAGGTATTGTTTTTCCTTATTTAACACGATAATACTGTTTTGTCTCCATTTGTCTTCTTTTAAAATTAATGCTTTAATGAAATCAGCAGTGTTCTGGTACTGGTTAGACCTTGATAACAAATATTACATAGATTACAGAGGTTTATTACCACATTCCTGGAATATGATGTTTGTCCTGTTTACATGAAGGATTGACTCATAAAGAATGTGTCAGGTGGAGAAAATATGAAAGCTTTGGGATTAATTGTGGCGAAATCAAGACAGAACATTGTGACAGTCACTCCACTGGCCTGAGCAGGTGGTTGCCAATTTACTATGATCTTGCTAGTGGGCGATGTACATAATTTTGGAGGAGCCATTCCAAAAAGAGCTGAAGGGCTAGTCCTAGCTTTGGAGGGAGGGCTGATGGAGCTTCCTTAGTTATTATTGGTAGCAACTGTATAACTGTACTCCACACTTGGTGTAAGAGTGATGTCATGATATCAAGTTTCTGGGCCTGTTTAAATGAGCACCCCATCCTGCCTAAGTTCATAACTTCTGATTTGCCCATTGGGATTGGTTGGTTCAGTCCACAAAACTTCATTTGATTCTGATCCTGTGACTTGTAGTTTGAGTTTTACCATATTAGACAGAGGTGCTTCCAATGTCCAACTATTTACAGATGAGCTAGAGGTACAACCACCGTTAGTGCAGGCAAATAAGATTTAAAAAAATACTGCGTGTATGGTTTTAGATCAGAAACTACAATAGTTTGCCTCTGTCCAGAGCAGGTCTGTTCATTATTACCAAGTAATCTATCTTCAGAAATCCTTCCAGTTTGAATTACTGCTGCTATCCATGAAGCATTGATTTGTGTGGCAGTAATAGTTTGAAGTATTGGAGGGCTTAAAAAAGCTGGAGCAGTTTCAAGTATTTGTATTTTAGTAGTTATACTGGTACAGAAGCCTCCTGCTGTATAAGCAATTTTTTGCATAGCTGTAAATCGCGTATGTGAACAGGCCTTCATCTGTATAACTTCACGTTAAAGTATCAAAACAGAAACAAAAAAAAGTTCATTCCTTTGTAGTCTGTAGGTCTAAAGAACATTATTGCCTTTTCTTTTTCTGGAGGAGACCAGGAAATTACTAGCTTATGTCGATTATCTGGTACATCTGGTTGAACCTCAGGAGCGGGAAGGCCAGTAGGTGCATCCTGACTGATTTTTACAACCACCCATGGGTTTTCTGCATGTCCAACAGAATTCCGACTAGGTTCTTTATACTTATACCATCACCATGGTTTTAAATTACCATCAATGAATACATATTCGTCTTTGCCAGCCTCATAGTCTCTAAATACAACCTCTTTTTCTATCAGTAGTTCTCTTCTTTTCACGGTAGCTGAAAGCTTGTCTATTGCCTTTATGAAACACATCATGCTGCATTATTTTTCCATTTGCATTAAGTGGTTTAAAGCAGCACAGTTCAATCTGTGTTGCATTCACTGGCTGAATACCAGGTGCAGGCTGAGAGGTTGGTAATGCTTTGTCTGAGTACTTCTTGTGGTGGAAGATGCATATACCATGCCTTGGTACAAGCTTCAAGCTTTAATGTTTCGACTGTGTAAGATCCAGGCGTCGAAGTAAGAACTGATGGAACAAAACCACTACTCTCCAAATTGCTATCATTATAAATATTGTATGTCTGTGAAACAAATTAATTGTGACAATACTACTTACAAGCTTCGAACCTTGTTTCTGTTTAGAACAAAACAAAAAAAGTCTTATAGGTTACAAAGTTCACCGCTTTCCTTGGAATTCACATTACTTTCCAGTCCAATCCTTTAACAAGGAAAAAGCCAATACAAAGTGTCAACCTTGTAACTTATCAAAACGCCGCTGTGATTTAACCATCAATAAAGGTTGAGTTTGACTGGCAGCCAGGAATGGGATTTTGAATGGGAATCTGAGTGAGATTCCAGTAAACGTTTACTATTACTGAAGGCTCAGGAAGAAGAGGGTCAAACTGATCCTTGGCAACAGTACAAATGCAAAAGAGTAGCCTGTTTAAACTGTCAGCCAATTTCCTTATCTCATAACAACCCATCAATTCTTAATTAATTGTCCTGCATTACTTCTGCAAACCAATTTCCCTCTGTCTTCTTCCAAAATCATATATTAGTAATTTTTAAAAAAATCATTAATGGCATACGAGTTGAAAATTTAATAAATGGGATGAAAATAAATGTGGCTGAAAATAAAAAATAAGTTGCAGATGTTGCAAATCTGAAACAGAAACAGAAATTATGGAGGGACTGATCAACTAAGACAGCAACTGTGGAGTGAATGGATGAGTTAACATTCTGGGTTATCAAAGAGTTTTGATAAAATACTAAGGCATCTGATCTCTCCATGACCTGTCACACTGAGTGTGTCCAGTATTTTCTGTTTATCAAAGATCATAAAATGTTGTTTGAAAAATAAAATTAATTTCTTTCAGTCCACATGAAATGTTTTAAATTATATTGAATTTGAGCTGTACTTAGTTGCAGCTATCATAGCAATATTAACAATGTATATTTGTATAGTACATTTATTGTGATAAATTGTCCTATAACTTTTCACAAGAACTTAATCCAATGAAATTTGACACTGAGCCACTTGTGAAGATATTGGAGAACATCACTCAAAGCTTGGTGAAATAGGTAGGTTTTAAGGAGTGACAGAAAGGGGGATTTCATGGTAGAAATTCAAATAGGTTTGAGGCAGAATTTTCAGAATTTAGGGCATGGGCAACTTAAGGTAAGGCAATGATGGTTGAGGAATTAAAATTGTGGATGCTCAAAAGGTCAGAATTAGTTGGTAGTGTGGATATCTCAGATGTTTATGGGCTGGAAGAAATAACAGAGATAGTGAGGGGTCCATCATGGATAGTTGGAAAACATGAATAGGAATTTTGAAATCACTAACAAAGATTTGTCAAAATGAATCACATTTGATACTATTCAAAAAACTTGGTGTTCCCAACAGAGACTAGTGCTCACATGGCACACAACATGAGAAAATATTGTCTCAAGGACTATTAAAAAAATCCCTAGTCTGTTTGCTAGCCAATTTCCTGTGATGCTTATCCAGTGATCACACACTGCCAACTACAATGTGGGGCTTCATTATTGACTAATAATTTACTTAAGCTTTAAGAGCTCAATATTTACAGGAAGGTGGTGGTAATGGAGGCGTTAGTGGCCAGGAAACCTGGAAGTAGTAGTAAGGTGAAAGATGTGCTGAATTGAGGAACAGGATATCATTTTAACATTTTCTTCATTTCCTGCTAGTCTGCAGGTAGGATCCAAGAGGGAGAGATTGTCAGGGAGAGGTTGGCGGATCATATGGGAGACCCATATATAGTGGGATCTGACAATCACTGGAGGCTAGATACCAGATTGCAAGGCAGTGAAATGTCACAGTGTTTGCGGGGGAACCGACTACTTTCAGATTGTGTGAGGATCCAGCTAAGGGTGGAAGCAGTCAGCCAATTGCAGGGATGTGGCAGTATTGGATCACAGTAACACTTTCCAATAATGTAGATCAGGCATCAGGTAATGGAGGGGTTGGCTATTGTAGAAGAGGCATTAGTCTGTGGGGATTCTGCAGATCAATGGGAATTCATGACAGGCTGCATATGGGAGAGATTACAGCATATGGTGATGCTGAGAGGATGAGTGAAAGCATTCAAATTACCCTGGTCTACAACCTATCATAGAGAACAATTATCTGTTGAATCTAACAATTTAAAATATTCATTCATCAGATGCGGCCACTTGTAACCTTAGTATTTATAGCCCATCACTAGTTGCTCTTGACAATATGGTGGTGAGCTGTTCTTGAACTGCTTGATGAAGGTACACACAAGAAAGGAGGACCTGGGATTCCAGGATCTGTGTACCACAAAGTTTACTTGTCATTTATCAGCTCAGCCTTGAAAGTTGTTCCATTATCTGAGAAGTTGCAAATAGAACAGAACACCTTGGATTATATGATTTCATTGATAAATTAGCCGCAGATGGTTCAGTTTAAGACATGGCCCTGAGGAAATCAATAGTGTCTGAAGGGGTTGACATGATTGGCCTGTAACAACTAATCATGATTGCCATAGAGACCGTTTTCCTAATTTCAACAGACTTTAATTCTACTTAGTACTAACTCAGTCAAATGTTACCTTAGCAGGAAGTTTGTCATACTCACCTTACCTCGGCTATTTTGTTCATGCTTGGACCAAGGCTGTTATAAAATTTGGAACAGTGTAGGTCTACCGGAACCCAAATTGAACATCAGTGAGCAGTCTTTTTGTGAAAAAAAAATGCAACGTAACTCTCACCTTTCTTTATCACTGTACTGTTTCAAACACTGGGATATCAGGCCCAGAGACTTTAAATCCAAATGATTGCTAAAATCTGAAGAATGCAGCCTCATTAATGCACTCTAAATACCAAACCTTTCAAGAGCATGTTATTTGCCTGACCCATTTAAGCCAGAAGTAAAATTGTTGCTTGATCCAGATATTTCAGCATAAAGCCCTCAACTGATGTCCCAGTGAATTAATGATGGAGGTGCCACCCTTTTAGGGGCCCTCTTGTGGCACACTGGTAATATCCCTACCCCTGGAACAGAAGGCCTGGGGTCAAGTCCCACCTGCTCCAGAGGTGTGTAATAACATCTCTGAACAGGTTGATTAGAAAAATAGATTGAAGTAAGATTGTTTATTGTTGGTTGGTGTCAGCATTCTCAATTTTAAGTATTTAATCCCCCAACCACTTCCGCCAGGTGGGTTAAATCCTCATGCACAGAATTTTTCAGATAGTATACTGTGAATGTTTACACAAAGATTTTGATCCAATCACAATTTATTTAACTATGACTGAAGTTAAACTCAGCTCTCTCTGCAGACAATAAGTTTACAACTGACCACAGCCTAGATCATATCACTGTTTAACTGTGTAATATGTACATATACATTCCTGTCTCTTCAATGATACAGAGGCTTTTGTTTACTTAAGCACAAATGCATGTGTAGAGCCATTATTATCTCTCTCCGTCAGGGAGAGATAATTGGTTATGTACAGCTTGAGGAGAACCAGTCGACAAGCATGGGGTAAGGTGAGGAGGCAAGCCTCCATGAAGTAACACATTAAATGCATGCAGTTTGCTTTATTCTGCATCACACTCTAGACATGTATCCAACTAAGCTAACCAACCCCCAAACTGATTGGATAATGCCGTGTTAGTTTGTGGACAGAGGAATGTCATATGGGAACAGTTACCTATTAATATTGCCCAGAGTAGTTTCTTGGCTTGTTTGTATAAAAGTAATGCTGTTCTGAATCAAAGTGATTGTTTTTCACAGCCGAATTGGAACGAATATTGTTAAATGCACAATTAAGTGAGTCATCAGTGGGCAGAGAAATAAGCTACAAATTATATACATGTAAATCTAGAAATGAGGAGCAGATGTGGATGGCACAGCAACCTCAGTTTCCCGCCTCACCAAGTCTGCTTTGCCATCTGAAAATACTTTCTTTTCTTTATCATATATTTGAAATGTTTCCAGACAAATGGCCAATTGAGGCATTCCAGAAGGTGCTGGGTGATTATTTGAATACAATAAACATGCAAGGACATGGGAAAAGTGCAAGAGTTTGGCACTCGGCAATGATGCACATTTAATGAACCAATGCAGGCATTGGGCTGAATGGCCTCCTCCTGCACTGTAACATATCTGTGATTCAGTAAAATGTGTAACATTGGTAAGTAATTACACTTGTTCTCTTTGTCAGAGTTGATTAAACTGATTGTCCTCAAACAGCAGTTGGTGTCATCGGTCCAAGTACGTAGTGTATTGATTCACTGTGTATCTGGGTACAATGTGCATCAGGGCCAAGCTTTCAATTTGCTTATCCTTCCTCAAAATCAACTTTAGGAGTTCTAAAAATGTCTCTCAATGTTCTTCAGTCCTTGATTTTTCTATCCCAACCTCGTCTTCAATTTTCCGTTGCTCAGCAACAGGCAGCCATTATTGAACTAACCTTATTTATACCTTACAGAACAGAGATGGCAGTAGAGAAGCTTTACAATCTATTGAACCTGTGGTGCCCATGGAGTTGTTCTTTGGTCAAGTCAAGGTAAGATATCTGCTGTCTTGGTGGGGAGGGCCTTCTGTTGAGAATCCTCTCCCCTCCTTGCATTCACTGCTCCTCGACCTGGTCAGGTTGTGGACTAAGAGGTATTGCAACATCTATACCCAAAACCTGGGTCAGGCATTCATGTAATCCACCAATTGCCAAATGCCCAGTATAGTTCCTCAAACTCAGTCCAAGATTGGTTTTGGTCTTATGAATGCGTGCATCCCCATGTGGATCTGTGCTTCGTTGCATGTATTGGCACCAGAATTACCAGAGTTATCCAAGTAATGTTTAGAGTAATCAAAGGAAAGCATAACCAATTTAATGAACTATTTGCAGTTTCACTGTACTGGCTGTGTGTGCTTAGATGCGCATAGCTTAATCTTTGAGACATATGCTAATGGCATGATCAAGCAGATAAAAATTCAGTCCAAGATAATGTAATGATAGAAGCTCTACACCTGCACCTTGTTTAGTGGCTTCTAAATAGCACTGGCTCAGAATACAGTTCTTGTTACAGAACAAATAAGCTCTAGTGAATGATGTCAAAATCTGTTGCTTGATCCTGTTTGGTGATGTGAGGAGGATGGGTATTTAATCTGGCAGCAGGTCTGGGTGACATTGGGATAGGCCTGGCTGGAGACACCAGGCACCCTTTCCACGACTGAGCACTGCGTGGCCTATACTGGACGTGACTAGCAAAAAAAAAGATCTTTTAAAAAATGTTTTGAGAAAATTTGACATTATTTGACAGCTTTTGTTCACTTTTAAAAGCAATGATCACTTGATCTAATTTGACATAATTTGCATGTGGAGAACTCTGTGACAGACAGAGGAGCAAGCAAGATAAGTCCTAGATATGCAATCAGCATCACTGAAAAGAGCAGGCAAGAAAAGGATTATGTGGCAAGATACAGTTAGAGACTGAAACAAAAACATAAATTGTTGCAAAAGCTCAACAAGGCTGGTAGCATCTGTGGAGAGAAATCAGAGCTGATGTTTTGAGTCCAGTGATCCTTCCTCAGTTCTGAGAACTTTTCCAGCAATTTCAGTTTTTGTTTCTCAGTTAGAGACAAAGTTAGATTTGTTAGTGCTGTTTGGAATCAGTTCTTGCTCCACTGCAGAGAAAGGAGTTTGGTAAGTTTCTAGTAAGAGATTAAAATCTTTTCTATTTTAACTTTTGACATATCTTACAAATTCTTCTTTGGAAGAAAAGTCAAATTGGATTCAATACATTAACTTTCTTTCTCTCTCTCTCCATAGATGCTGCCAGATCTGCTGAGTTTCTTCAGCATTTTGTTTTATTCTTTCAGATTTCCAGTATATACTTTGCTTTCATTTTAGGGTTTTCCTTGAAATCTCCCCCACTGACTGTCAGATTTTCTCTGATCTTCTGACCCCAGGGATTTTCCCATAAATGTCTCATTTCACACCCAATCTGTACTCCTGGACTCTTTCACTCTCCTGTCCAGATCTCTTCCCCTCAAATTCTCTATCCTCCAGGCAGTGAAGGAGCAAGAGGTTGATGTGGAACAGGAAGCACTCCAGGAGGAGAGTTGACCACATAAATACTTGTTATCTTTGCGGGATTAATTCAACAACACCACAAAAAATGATGGAGTACTAGTAATGTAAGTCTGAACTCAACAACAGTATCAAAGATATTTTCTAAGTAATCTGTTCAGAGATGTTATTACACATCTTTGGGGCAGGTGGGATTTAAATCTACATCTCTTGGCTCAAAGGTAGGAGCACTACCACTACACCACAAGGGCCCTAACAATACCATCACCAGTTGCTGTGTAGAGTCAAGATAATTGGTAAGATCCAGTATGTATGGTTAAAGGCAAATAATGGGAGACATGTAGCTAATTAAGCACTACTGTGAATCTGAGTTCAAATGCTTTCATGTTTCTCATCATTATTATGATCTTCATTGTTTTGATAGTTATCGTTTTTGTGCATTAGTTTATTTTTACATTTTATTTTCTAAATAGTTTTGACAGTTATTGTTTATATAGTTTCTATCTTTATAGCTTTTATGCCATATAGAATAGACAGACTTTTATTGCACTAAATGAAAAGATTAATAAACTCAGATTTACTTACCATTAATTTTCTTGCTGTGCTTTTTTAATTACTGTTTTTCAATGCATGGCTCACTGATTGCTTTCAGTATTATTTGGTGCTTTTGAGAGCTTCGACAAAATCCACGAGAGCTTCATCATGAGCTACATTGTGAGCTTTTGATGCCTTATTTGAGAGATTCTGAATATTTTTGAGAGTCTCAATGCTTTGATACAATGAGAGTCTACTCGATGATTCAGGTGCCCAATCAGCATTTGGATATCCACAAGTGCCACTGTTCATTTCAAACAAGGGCATTTCACAGTTGTCCTGTTGGTAAGAGCATTGAAAGCAAAGATGATGTCAAGCCTTTCTGATAGGGAAAGGTGCTGCCCTGTATAGCCATCACACATTTCAACTTCAAGTGCTTCTAGGGAGACGAAATTAGAATCCAAAGTGCTTTATCTCCAGGGAACAATTGCACAAAGATCTATGAAATCTATTTTTCTTTCCATTGTGTGGCCAGGACAGAGGACGATTTTCATTATATTGTAACTGTAAATTAATTAAGCATTCAGTATAAATAGGATGTCAGTATATTTGAGTGAATTATAAGAAGGCTTTCCTTTTTGGATTGGAGATTTCAGGGTTGAATTTCCATAAAGCTTCTCCCAAGAATCAGTTGCAACCTTTATGGTAGATCTGCAGGATTCCTGAAAGCATAGCATGAATGTTATTTAAACCAATTTCTGTCTTCTGCAGTACAGTAACCCACTATAAAATGATGGCATGGATATCAAACTTTTTTTTTAAATATCCCAGCTATTTCCATTGATTTTTTTTTAGAATTTACATTTAGATTTTTCATTAAACAGCACAAATGGTAGTTAACCCCAAAATTTTGGTTGTGGTGGTGTGGGGAGGGGTCTCACTTCTCTGGAGAAAGGCAAAAGAAAGGAATTCAGTATCACTCAAAGAGAGAATGCAGAACTTGTTCCAATTTGCAGGGATAAGGCTTTTTCAGTGCTTGGAATTCAGTGGCTCATTCCTGTAAGGATATGTAAAGGAGGGGAAAGAGAGCAATCTTTTCTAAGAGGCCAAAAATAGCCACAGAAACACCACTTTAAAAGTATTATATTTTCTTAGAGTATTTGTTTTTTTTTAGAAAAGATAATTGATTTCAGATACATATGCAAATTCCAACATGTGGGAAGGAGAGGGGGATGATAGGCAAGCTCTGTATGTACCTCCTCCTAACCAAATTCTGACCTGGCTCAGAATTTGTGCTCTTCCTTCCAAGCCATCAGACCTTTGGTGGTGTCGTTCTAGATTATTAATCTAGTCTATATTTCCTAGTTCATTGTTAAAATAATCTTTTTCAGCAAAAAATACATGGGTAATTTTATCTCACTGCATTTTATCATTCTGGTAAAATTGCCAGAAAGATGTGCTCAACTCCCTGACGGACCTGATTTCTCAAGCTGGTTGTATGTAAAGGAGTAGATTTTCTTATACTTTTTCACTAGTGTCTAAATAATCTTTGGTAATTAAACAAAAGAGACAACACTTGAGTGGAGAGTATCAATGGCCCCCCAAAACAGCCTGCCCAACTTTGTGTCCATGTAATTTGATGAATGGAAAAATCAACCATACTCCATATCAAATATGAAATCTTCCCTGTCTGATTTTCTCTCTGCTTTCTGCCGAACTGATTATTCATATTATCAAATTTAAGAGGAAAATCAGTTCTGAAATGCTTGAAAAGCCTGTTCTTTTTCTTTACAGATGTTAACTGACTTGGTATAACCTTTCCAGTAATTGGCATTTTTGTTAAGCATGCATTAAATCACTGAGTCTCAAAATGTTGCAGCAGTTAATTTTTACTCAAAAATGTTCGCATTTAGATATGCAAACATGCAAATGTATGGGACATCAGTAGCACACTACCAATTTTGCTGCATTGTATGAATTATATATTTGTTTTACATTAATTGTTAATATATGTTCTTGCCCCTCCCATAACTCTTAGGTACTTTACGCTGAGATGCTTTCACAATTTAACTCCATTAATAAAAGTGTTTTAATTGCTCATTTCAGTCCCAAACAGCATATTAACCATTTTAACTTAACTGCATGTTATCAGCAACATTCATTTCCATGGTGTTGTGTCAAGTTAAAAAAAGATTGACAATGACATTATTATAACTATTGTCTCCAACTATCGCCTCTCTCTAAGCTAGCACAGAATCAGCTAAAACTGTGGCAAAGAAATGGCAATTTATGGCAGTGCCATTGGGCTAGGGAGCAGAGCATGAGCCACAATTGTCTGATTGAAATAATAACTTCAGGAACAGATTCTGGGAATCTGATGTTAAAACAAAATTTGGTGGCAACATCAGTGGTGCAGACAGCACCTGTGAAGAAAGGGTGAGAGGTAATGTTTCAAGGCTGCAAAATTCAGATATTTTGTGCTCGCTTTCTGGGTACCACAAGTGGCCTTAGAAAGATAACCTGATGAGTACATGTGCCAGGCCCTGGTATTGTGCCCAACAATAACTGAGGATGGTACCTTATCCATAGTGAGTGCCTGTTGGAAGTATGGCAGGTAAAACATGTCACTACTTAGTATACAGCATGGATTTGAAGCTTTCGCTGTCATTTGAGAGCTCAAGTCAAAAGTTAAAGCCACATTTTAATCACAAATGGCTGAAATATGTATGCCACTGGCACTAAAGAGTTTAACAACTACTCTCTGGTTAGTTGTTAATAACTCTGGTTATTGTACAATATCTGTCTAGTGTCATATCTGCCTAACATGTTCAGGGAGCAACTGATCTACCAGAGTCTCGGTGAAGAAAGATGGGCTGCATTTTTATGTACCCAAGCTTCAGGAAAGGGAATATCTGAAAACCATTGACTTCCGATCAGATGGGAAGTCAGTCAATGAAAGACATGCATTAAATTTGACACTGAGGAAGGCAGTTAAGGCATGGTGTGGCAGGGAGCTTTGATTAGAAAAGGAAGTTGATCAGAATGACTTCTAATCTTGAGGTTGTGGATGCATGTGATTTTGGAGATTTTGCAGGGGATTGAGGGAAATGGAAAAATTGGAGCCTTTTCTGGGAAACAGAGGTGTGAATGGAGGCCTGCAGACGGGGGTGGGGGGGTGGTGGGGGTCGTGGAATCAAGGACTAAGGAGAGAGGTCTGTGGAGAATGGAGAACCAGAGGCTGGGGTGTGGGGAAACATGGGGACCCAATGTGGGAGATAAGAGAACCAGGGAAAGATCAGAGAACTTGCGAGTAATTTCAAAGACCCTGTAGCAGGGACTGAGATCAGGCCTTTGTCGAGAATGTTGATAGTTGGTGCCCAATTACACCAAGTTTCTCAGGCATGCATGCTTGTTCCTGAAGTTTTAAGAAGGAAATGAGAAGTTTTTTTTTCCCTCAGGGTTATTCGTAGCAGAATTATTTTTGTGGTGGAGGTTGGGTCTCTAAATTCATTCAAGGCTGTAAGATAGATTTTTGATAGACTGGGGAGCTGAGGAGGTGAAAAGTGAAGAAGATCAAAAGTAGAAAGTAAAGATGAGTTTACAACAAGATCAGTCATGATCTTATTGAATAGGGGCCAGGTTCAAAGTGCCAAATGGTCTTCTCCCGCTCCTAAGTCCTATATTAATTATGCATTGCCTTCCATGTGACCATTTTCAGGGGTTATCACATTTCACAGCCCAATCCTTGTGATCAACTCATATTGGAACTGGAAGCTACTATGGAAGCCTAGTTGTAGGAGGAATAAAGGAAAAAGGGGACCAAGCAGAAAAATATAATTAACAAGACCAGCTCGGACTGGCTCTGGTCATTTCTACCTTGTACTGGTTTACCTCACTACTTGGATTAGAGCAATCCCTAAAAGTAAAGGAGTTGATGAAGGGTGGTCTGGTGGTATGTTTGGTATATTGTGGTCTGGAAGGCCTCAGCAAGGGAAGTGAGGGCTTTGGCAATTCAAGTTTAAGAGGATATGAGTTAATGGAGTATGTTGTGAACCCCAGCTGCTGGCACTATTGGACAGGTTAGATCTCAGAATGAAATCTGGCCTGATAGATTTTTTTTTTTATTTTAGTTATGTCTCTTATTGAAACATAATCACATGAAGTTGCAAAAGTTCTTTAAAAACATAACAGAAGTTTCTTGCACTGCAGGTGAAAACAAAAAAAACCAAAAAAAACCAAGCCATCTGAATATAGAACACAAATCGTAAAGTATTAAAATAACCAGCATAAGGAAGTTTCAACCTTTCTCCCAATATGATCACTTTACAATAATTCGTATCCAGAGAAATTGTATCTCTATATCAAAACTTTAAGTTTGACTGAACTGATTCTCCCTCTATTCTGCCTTGTGAACAGTGGAGCCTGCTCTCACAAGTTTGAGAGCCCAGGTTCTAAGAACCTGCAAATTTCTAACAAAATGCTGTAATCTGGAAGTTGCACTAACCAAACTTTTCTGCTGAAATATCTTATTACTTTAATTGCTCTTACTAGGAACAAGACTATACATGCTCCTGACTGAGTTAGGTCTCCTCCAAACTGCCCTAAGAATTTCAGTCTCAGGGTTTTCTAAGGCAAATATCAATCCTTGATTATACTAAACTAAATACGATTGAATATCCTTCAGTGTTTACTCTAGTTGTCATAAACCCCTACAATAAAAATAGTTTTCCATTAACATTCCAGGGATTCATTGCTGTCTGACACATACTGAATAAGGTCACTATTCTAGAAGTATACTCTGACACAGATTTTAGTTTTTTTTTAAGAAGCCCTTCACAAATGTAGCCAACAACTTTATGTGGCTATTTCAAAATCTAAACTTGGAACTTTTAAAAATATATTACATGTCTTTCATCGCAGATGGATATAATTTTGATGAGGGTTCTGAAAGGCACATTGGACCTGTAAAGGAAGTTCCACACCAGACCCTCCCGTGACCCCGAAAAATATTGTCCAACCCCACTGTGCATTGCTGAAGCTCCTGCTTACACACACACACACACACACACACATTCACACACACACAGACACACACACACAGACACACAATTTCATTAACCACTTCAGCACAATTCAGTAGCTTAGTCAGACAAGATGGCCAAAGCCTCAACTAGCCCAGCAAAATGGGAGACAGAATAAGAATAGTTGTGTATGTGGCAAACAAGCTGCACTTTACAAGCACCAATATCTTCAAACCCTTGTGGAATTGTTCCTCAGCAAGAAGTTAGTGGCTTCAGGAAAAGATTAGGAAGTGGGACAAAACTGAAAAGCAATTTTAGAAAGAAAAACCCAACTTGCATGTGGCTGTCATTCTTTTCCTATTTTCCTACATGAAGATACAAAAATCTGTTTTGTGTTCATTTCAAGCTGGATATGTCGGATAAATAGATAAAAGCTGACATTTCACTCACATATGCTGCAGCATGTCTCAAACACACCTCTAGGCCAATTTCTGAAAGACGTAAGTAGGACAAATTAACTACCCACAATTGCAGAAGGGCTAATGCTCAAGAGAATGGTAACTGTTGGTGGTAAAGGAGAACTTTCATTTTGCTTTTAGTTCTCAAGAAACACACATATACATTATGAAGCAATCTTACAATTTTACTTTTTTGATACTATTGGATAACAACATGCTAGAATTATTTTACTTGGAATATGAGGAATACTTGGCTTAACAGTTGAAGTATTTTGCTTGTTACTGGAATTTGACATATCAGGTTATGAGGAAAAGTGTTGTGAACTAGTAATGAGGGAGATTTTAATTCAATATACCTAGTGGAATTTGGACAGAGGGCAAATTACCAGGTGTATCATAGGGATCAGTGTTGGTACTTCAATGGTTTAGAAGTTGAGCTGATTAAGGGATTGAAAGTACAGTTGCCAAATTTGCTGATGACATCAAATAGGTAGAAAATTAAGTTGTGAAAAAAGCATAAGAAGGATATAAAATGTTACAAATAGGTTAAGTAAATAGGTAAATATACGGCAAATGGAGTATGATGTGGAAAATTTGAAAAGGTTGATTTTGGTAAGAAGAATGAAAAAGCATATTATCTAATTGGTAAGACATTGCAGAGCTGTCATGATTTTGATGTCTGTTACCATGAAGAAAGTTAGTTTGCAATGCAGCAAGTAATTAGGAAAGCTAACAGAGTGCTATCATTTATTGCAAAGGAAATTCGATACAAAGGTAGGGAGGTAATAGTTCAGTTATATGGGGCACTGGTGAGACTGCATTTGCACAGTACTGGTCTCCTTACATAAGAAAGGATGTCAAAGCTTGGGGTGTAGTTCAGAGAAGGCTTACTAGACTAATACTTGGAATGGGTATGGGGAGAATTGCATATTGCTAGGGTTGTATCCACTGCAGAGTAAGAAGTGACTTGATTGTAACATATAAGATCCTGAGGTCTTGACAAGGCAGATGTAGAGATGATGTTTACTCTTATGGGTCAATCTAGAACCACTGGCCACTGTTTTAAAAAATCAGGCTATTAAAGATTGCTCATTTTAAAACAGAGATGAGATGAATAAAGTAAAAGAGCTTATGTCAGAATCACCTATGTTCTCTGATATCTCAGTTCTATAGGTACATTGTTCATTTCAAGTATTGACTGCTACATTTCACATCCCACCCCAATTTTATTCTTGAGATAGTAGGAACTGCACATGCTGGAGAATCTGAGATAACAAGGTGTAGAGCTGGATGAACACAGCAGGCCAAGCAGCATCAGAGGAGCAGGAAAGCTGACGTTTCGGGCCTAGACCCTTTCTGAAGCTGCATTCATCCAGCTCTACACCTTGTTATCTCCAATTTTATTCTTGTTTTGTTTGGAAATATCTTGGAGAATGAGATTATTGCAATGGTTACATGGTGTAGTATATTATTAGAATACAGTGAAGTTTTGTTCAGTTGTTCATTCCAAAACACATTCCATAATGTGGGATGGGGTTGTTGGTTAGCCATGGCAGACAGGAAGGAGGATGGGGAACATCAGTGCACTCTTCAGTAAAGGAATGTTAAGGTTTGACACTGCACAATGTAGTTGCGGATTACAAGTAGAGAAATTAAATATGTCTGCTGTAAATGTCACTGAAAGTCATTGACTAGAGTGTTACAAAATAACATCACTATTTTATTTAGTTTAATGTTTTTTAATGAATCCACAAATATACAAGGAAAGTGTGTTGGTATTATCTTAATGGTATACTATTTTAAATAGGACCTGCTCCCGGACAGCTGTTCCTAAATATGCTCCAGCTAACTGCACCTAGTTTGAAGTCCAGAACATTGCCAAATTGCTAATATTGGGCAGTGAGAAAAAAAAACTAAAATAGATATTTTCCTTTTAAAATAACATTTTCAAAATATCTCAAAGTGCTTTACAACCACTTTTTTCAGTGCAATCAGTAGTCTTTAATATAAAATCCACAAAAAACATGAATACTCTCATATTAAACACTACCACTTCAATATAGGAGTCCTACTCCGTTTAGGTTAATGTTTTCTCTTTAGTGTCATTGGAGAGTTGATGGTGGAATTTTAGTTGGCTAATCAGTGCTGGAATTCTCTTAACGCTCTATCATCAGCTGTTTTACACATAAATAATGAATTTTGAAGAATCGTCCATTCCTTTTCTCTGCATTGATGTGATTACACTTGGTTTGAAGGAACCTGTTTGTCTTCAGAATGTAGAAAATTCAACTAGCAAGCTTCTCAGGGAAAGCATTGTAGAATTTTAAAGGACAACTGCTTGGCTCTCAGCTTTTCCCAACTTAGAAACTCACAATTGAGCTAGACATCCAGCTTCAGCCTAGTTCTGTGTGTGTTTCTCTCTTCAATTCTTTTCCTCTTTTTCTTATGCCCAGTGAGGAGCAGATCCGTGACATCACCACAAGCTTGCTCCAGGGTCCTACAGCCCTTACACCACAGATTCCTTAAACTGTTATGTTCCTTGAAGATGCTATTCCCATAATGGTATTAATTCGAAAATGTCTGTGTTCACCAGAATGGAAATTGTTCTTTCAAAACAATTTACAGAACCTGAACTGGACCCGCCATATAAATATGGTGGCTACAAGAGCTGGCCAAAATACAAACACTTGCAGTGTTACAAGTTACAATGAGTAACTTACTTCCTGACTCTCCAAAACCTGTCCACTATCCATAAGGCAAAGCCACAAGTATGCTGGAATAATGCCCATTTGCCTGGATGAGTGCATTCATCCAGGACAAGATAGCCAGTTTGATTGGCACCACATCGACAAATATTCAGTTATTCCACCATGAATGCTCAGCAGCAGCGGAGTGTATTATCTACAAGATACACTGTAGAACTTTACCAAAGATCCTTTGACAGCGCCTGACCACTACTAGAAAGGACAAAGTCGGCAGATACATGGGAACACCACTACCTGCAAGTTCCCCTCCAAGCTACTCACCATCTAGACTTGGAAGTATTCCAAATCTCCTTCAGTGTCATTGGGTCAAACTCATGGAAATCCCCCCACCTAATGGCATTGTGGATCTACCTATAGCACATTTATATTGCTAGCGGTGATTTGAAGGTGCATCAACAGTGTGGTCGGGGGGTGGTGTGACTGTTACCTGTAGCTCAAACAGTTGGGAAAATACTGTACAGCCTTTGGTTGTTGATGCTAGGCAACTGGTTATGAATTCAGAGCAGAACAAGCCCAGATACTGGAGAAAAAGAAGAGGCCAAAAACAGGCATTAAGACAATCAATCACATTCCTAGGAAACAGCCAAAGATGCTTGGGAAAACATCGGATTGAATAGTGGGTCTTTGTGGCATCCATTATGTGTGAGACTCTGGTCCTAAAATTGGCCCTCATTATACTTGTAACAAGGTTGGAACGAGACCCAATTTCTACCCCTCAGTATCAAAAGCAGTTGCATAATTTAGGCTTTGAGTATAATTGTTCCACATACTTAATTCAAATTCTAATGCAAACTCACGAGTCTGTAGCAGATGGAGGAGAGAGCATAAATCGACTCAGCAATTATATAGTTTACAACATTTTCCTGTGGGAGACAAAAATCAACTTACATTTCCTCTTTTCTCATGTATTTTGTATGATTATTGCCAAGGGCATTTCCAAAGGGAACACTTGTGGGATGCTAAATAAACCACACTTAGAGGGTCTAGCATATAATCCTTCAGAAATTCAAAGGCAACTTTAAAAAAAAATCACAAAATTGGTATTTGGCAGGTATCTAAAGGCTATCCTCTCTATTATTCTTAACAATAAACACAGGAGTAATTAATAATTAAGCCAAACTAAAATGCGTACTAACTGCAGGGCAGGGCAAGGAAAATTCCACTTCGACATGAGCCATGAATGACTGACTTTCTGGTTCCATTGACTGAAATGCAAACCATCTTGTCAACTTATGCATCATTTCAATTCATTTCTTTCCATGAAAACAATTCTGCAATTTTTGTTTCTTGTTTTTGTTGTTGCATTTGATTTGTTCTGACAGCTTTGCAGTTCATTTCTGCTTCATTATCTGACTTTCCATCTGGGCAATAGGTGATTTTCCTTCCTGCTTAAAAAAAAACTTCTGACCATGACTGAAGGAACTGGTGTTTGGCCACAGCTAAGTCAATGGCAACACATTTGTTAAGTTGCAAGAAATTTTAAAACTATTCCTTCAATACTTGATGAGACATTTAATTTTACTTGGCTGCATCATAAGATTATGTTAATATTCTACACACTGTACTCAAAAATGTTCTAACAAAAGTGTTTTTAGAAAAAGGATTGAATTTACTTATGGATTGATTTTGGTACTCATGTGGTGGAAATTAGGTGGTCCCACTGTTGAAATGTGGATATTTGTAGTAAATTCATAATAAGTGCTCTTTCTGACATCAGAACCTTGGGTACGTCTTTCCTTAATACAACTTTCTTTTTCTACAGTTCATTAACAAAAATATGTAAATCTCAGTGATGAAACCACTTTAAATCAAGGAATCAATTTTCAATTATAATAATAGAACAGTTACTAAGATCCTCCACAATTCTTGTAAAAGGCCACAATCAAATGTACGATTGCCACTGGCTGTATGATAAAAAGGCATGAACTGGAAGGTCAGAATTACCTGTAAGTGTTGGTTCTGTTTGTGAATGCTTGCTATTGAACCTGGATTTAGGATTACTGAGGAGGCTGCAATATGTGAGACCACTCATAATATAGCTAAGCCCAGCCAGATGCAAGATAGTGCTTCTTCCAACACGTGCCAACAATAAACCATGACTCCAATCCCTACTGCACTAGTGTGTCATTTTTAATTTCCCAAAGCAGTCACTCTTATGGCATTTCTGAATGAGACATAAAAAATATGGACAGTTTGTAGTACAGCCATGAGAAATGGGATTTAGACCATCCAAACAATTCACAAAGAACCATTACCAATGTAAGAAAAAAAAGGCATTCATCCTATTACTTTGGGCTGTATTTAAACTCAGGCAATACTATAAATCTACTGTGCCACCTACTCTGCAATTGCGCTTGAAATATTCAAAATTAGAAAAAATGTTATCAGTCCAAGCAACATAAATGATTGAAGGTATTAATTTTTAGTTATCAATGTGGATGAGAAACAAACAACAGCACACCAGAAAAGAAGAGATTATCAGTTGATCTGACATGCAAAGCCACCAGCTCAGATACAGGTACGACACATGCCTCAAAGGCAAACATAAAGTGGGATCAGCACATGGTGAGTCAGAAATTTCACCAGCTGGTTGAGTTAAATAATGTGAAGTGACCATTTCTTCACAAGCTTCCAAAATACACCCCCAACATCACACATACCATTCAGAGGATGAACAGGCTTTCCATATTGTAAATCTAACATAATGGATGAAATTTTCTCAGGTTTTGAGTAACGTGGGCAATAGCAAGAAGAGTGTTAGAATCGGGTGAGACATTCAATGAGGCTCAGCTCTGCATGAAGATCATCTTGCTGCATTTATATGCCTTACTCAAGTGATATAGTGAGATTCTAGCTAGGAAATGCTGGGTGCCCAATGATGCTTATTAAATAACTTGTTTAACCATCTAACCCAGCACGGGCTGCGATCTTGCCAAACTCACCATACAAACTAGCTGGTGGGAAAACTCAACAGGGAAACATGAGTGGATTCTTGGCAGGTTCAACACTTTGCTTTCTCCAAAACATCTCCATGTTGGATGCCAGGTGCTAATGTTTCGGGGCATGGTCCCAAGGTAACAGCCAGACTCACCCAACATGCAGCCTCTATGAACAATTACGCCCATCTCTGATTCGCATACTGGGTGTTTCTGCACTTCAATGCTGCACCTCAGACTGCACCAGCAACTATCATTGTAATGCTACAGGAAGGACACTGTGTGCTCAGGGGCACCCAGCTCATCAACTGGACCAGGCTGCATCTCTGGGCTCTCCACTTGTTGTCATAGTATTCACTCACTCTGAATCTAAATGGATACTTACAGCATCCCTGCCCTGCCTTGCCTTTTTGCACATTTTCCCTATATTCGAGATACCAGGTTCATATTACTACTATCTTTGGTGTGCTATTTAGCACAGTCACAAAGCCTGCAAGCTTGCCACGGCTATCAGTTTGCTTTAGCCAGTCAAAGGAGACAGCCTTCACTCAGGGGATCCCAGGACAGTATATTAAGGGCAGCTTCCAACGCAATTCCAAGCCCTGCTCTGGGCAGTCAGGGCCAGGATCCTGTCCTCATAAAAGTGAGGAGCCAATGACTGGCAGCGCACCACCCATCTTGACTTCTTCTGTCTTATTGTGGGCTGTTTTCCTCCTGGAATTTGAGAGAGACATGTATTACAGAATATGAACATAGGTGACACAGCTACCCCTTTTGGTTCATGTTGGGTAGTTTCCCAAACAAGTGAGTAGGCTGCACAGAAAGCATGCAGGGGTTAGTGTTGACACAGGTTGGGGGGTGGGTGAGGGCAAGTAGGAAAGATGTTGCAGGCAATTGTGAATGTGTAGAACGTAAGCCTTGGTGGAAGGAATGTGCAGTAGCAGAAATAGAGTGAGCGTGAGATGTTGGAAAAAATATGGTGGCACTTAAGCTGATGGAGTTGAGAAGGACATTGACCTTCATTCTACAGGGCTGTGCATTCCCCCGGATGGCTGATACTGCTCTAACTTGGGTGGCCTCCATTATCTGCTCCTCGGGGAAGAGAAAATCCTGTTTGTGCATCACCCCATCCAGCAGAAGCCTCCAAAACTATGCCTACAAAGCGGGCACTAATTTCCCTTTGTGTGCCATGTCAGGGGCAAATGTCAGTAACTGTGCAGGGCAGCACTGGGCTGTCAGTGCTTGTCTAGATACACTATGGCCTTTTCAATATGTCTCCAGAACCAAGGATATTGGTCTATTTGGGAGCTCTGGTGAATGGTGAGTTGCACTGGGCATGGTATGTGGTAAGATGTGACAGAAATCAGATGTGGCAATCATCATAAGAGTTGAAACCAATTAATGCAGCAAGTTTGGTAAGACACATCAAGAAACCCCATTAGGCCATGTGGTGAAAATCTCTCCACCAATCTTGACATGTCTCCCACTCTGCCAAAAAGTGTAAGATTCAGTCCTACAGTTGAATGAATTTAATCATCTAGAAGTTTTTGCCACAGTTAACAACATTTGCCGAAAGTAAACTGGCAAACACATTCAAAACCAATATTAACATAATTAATAGTGTAGATATCCTAACAAACTGAATTCTAAAGGACATATCCCAGAATCATTGGAACTTGAAGGTACAACTGACTAAATTCATTGCATAAAATGGATCCACAATCCCTTGCATTGGTACACCAACAATACAGCAATTGCAATTTGGCATGGAACCACAAATATCGCACTTGATAGACACAAGTGGACAAGCAGTGTCAGGATTTCCAGCTTGTGTGGCATTCATTATTGTGACTATTCATCAAAGTGACATGGTGGCAGAGGAGATCGAGAATATTCACATTGAGTCAGTTCAGGATTTACAACGATCATACCTAAACAGTTTCTGTACCATGAGAAGTTTCAAATACATTGCCTCAGAGAAGATGCAAGTCTGTCAATTGACTGTCCCAGAAAATGCAGCATTCATATACAAGAAAAGCTTAATTATGAGCTGGATGACATGGAAAATAAAGCATCATCTGCTGTATTGTTCATACACTGATTGGTGTAATTCCAGTACATGTAGAGTAAAGAAGGATGGCGGAATCAGGATATGTATAGATCCAACATGTTTAATCTGCTCCCTAAAGAAATCCCTCACAAGGTTCTAACAGGAGGTAAATTCTTCTCCAAACAGGTATGCTGACCTGGTTGTAGATATTCTGCTTGAGGTGGAAGAGGTGATCTAAATCAATTTATTTTATTTCAGTAGGAATAAATGTGACCAGTTTCAATTGGAAACAACTAACAAGCCAGAAACCAATGGCACTGTGGATACTTTTCATTGAAGGATGGCCTGACATGATTAAAGTGGTACCAGACACCTTCACATGTGTTGGCCTTGCAGAGATAACTCAATATCTCGAGAGGTAATATCTTCAAACAAAATTAAGCACTCGTGCCCAAAGTTCTCCACCAGGACATATTGCCCCAATGGCACCAAGAACATATAAAATGGATTAGCACATGTACACTCTATTTAGCAGGATTAACAGGCATGTTTAAAAATTAGTGAGCTTTTACAAAACATGCCAGAGCACCACCCACAGCAATATAGAGAATGTCTATCCCCACATGAGATTCCATCAGTCCCTTGGTTCCACATCATCCCTGAACTACATACTATAATTTGGGATGACTCATATGACTCACTTACTATTTCTTTGTATTTTCTATTGTCAGACAGGTAGAGAAGACTTCAAATGTGTACCTGGCAGATGCAGTCAGAGTTATATTCAAACAGTTTGGTGCACCTGAAGGAATCATTTCTGGCAATGGGCCACAGAATACAAGCAGACCTTTCACTGATATTTGTACCAAATGGGCTGTGAACCATCTGATGCCCTTGCCACATTACTCCAAATCAAATAGCATCATCATCTGAAAGGTTTACATTGTTAAATCACTCACTCTGAAGTACAAGGCAATGAAACATGATTTCTGTGTCGTCATGTTACACTTCAGAGCTTTTACTTGCAGTGTATAGGGGCTATTTTTGGAAACAAAGGGGAAATTGTCTTATCACATTTGGAGTGATATCTCTTTAAGAGCTCAACATGCAAATAAATGAAGTATCCAGATGTTATCACATGACCACCATCTCTCCGCAAGATAGTGCTCAGGGTACTGGCTATGTCTGGAGATTATTCTGTGCGCCATATATGAATTCAGTAATATACATTAAATCTTCTGTATCCATGAATTCTCGAATCTCAAATTCGCCAATCTGTGCAAAAAATAACTAACATCAAAAATCAACATCTGTGGACAAAAATCACATATCTGTGATATTTTTAGCCATTTTACCCTATTTTTAATGAGCTCAGCACTTGCTAATTCCATCTTTCGTGGGGCTTCTCAGGAATGGAACCTCATAGATAGAGAGGAATGATTGTATAACTTACCAGAGATCTTGAAGCAAATAGAAACTAACACATCTCCTTGGTATTACATTTAGATAATACAATATTTAGATAATTATTACAGATCCAGCTTCACAGAGTCCTCACAAACAACACTATGCAATCACCAACCACTGCATCCTGCCTTCATGGTCCCCAGATCTCCATTATACCTCATACTGACTTCACTCACTTCAACCCACAACCTCTTTGCTTCCCTAAACCCTGCTGCATGACGTTCCCCCTCTTCCCTCTCCATGTTCCTCCTCCCCACTGAGTCCACTTGCTGCCTTTCCAACTGACAGGCAAGTGAACAGCTGGCTTTCCAATCAGGCTGACCGTTGGATATGGGAATTTAGACAAAAAAAAACAATTCAAACGCACCCCAGGAGTTAAGATACAAGAGGGTTCAGGGAAACCGGAATGTCTGGGCTTCCCAATCATAACTTTTTCCCACCTTGGGAAACAGAGATGAGAGAGTTTCCATGGTGATGTCTTTTGGTAGATAAGCTGTATCTTTGATAAATCAAATTTTTTTTTAAAGAATGGATTAAATATGGAAATTAAATTGAAATTGCAGCACTCCTTCCAAAAGAAAATCTGAATCAATATTGTGTGTTCTACTATCTTAATTCACCTGACACAAAATTCATTTCGCAGGATGGAGAGGGAAATAAAAACAGAAAATACTGGAGAAACTCAGCAGGTCTGATAACATCCATGGAGAGTGAAAATCATTTCAGCAAAAGTCATATCAGACTGAAATGTTAACTTAACAAAACTGAAAGAACCGCAGATGCTGTAAATCAGAAACAAAAACAGAAGTTGCTGGAAAAGCTCAGCAGGTCTAGCAGCATCTGTGAAGGGAAATCAGAGTTAATATTTCGGGTCTGGTGAACCTTCGAAATGTTAAGTTTGATTTCTCTTCACAGATGCTGCTAGACCTGCTGGGTTTCTCTAACATCTTCTGTTTATCTTTCAGATTTCTAGCATCCATAGTATTTTGCTTTAAATGGAATGGAGCGTGATATTCCTTTTACCTCTGTCCAATTTTACTCTCTGTTGAAGTTAAGGAATATTAATACCGAATGAGAATACTGTAATACAGCTTTATTTTTTTTCAAACCAACCAGTTTTCTGCCATGTGACTTAAGTTAAAATTGCCCCCAGTTTCTCTTTAGTATTCATGATATTTTGTAACAAAGATAAATAATTGACCTAACCAAATAAACATTCATCTTTGACTACTAATATCTGAAATAAACTGAAACTTTTTGTTGTCAAACAGTGATACAATGTTGTAAGAATTCTTACAAGGATCAACAGTGTCAAAAGTTTAATTAATATGCATGGTTAATCCTGTTTACTCACATTCCAGCTGTAAAACAGCAAATGTCAAAACATAACACAAGCTTAAATACAAACAGTAATCAAAAATAAATAGATTAAGGGAAAAACAATTTCAGTATCAGGAACACTGGGCTATTTAAAGACACTTTTGTGAGATGAAATATGGAAACCATGTGGACTATAAAAGAAAAACATATGCACATTGTCAATAGCAACAGATGTTTAATTACAGTTTATTTCAGCACAGAGAATTCTACTCTGCCCCTAGATGGCAATACTATCAAACACTTGCTGAAGAGAGACAGTCAATAACTTATAGCCTGCACTAATTTATCTTAGACATGAGAGACAGAGTTAGATATTCATAACAGAATCGATTCTATAATGGATATTAATTGTTGTTAGACTGAGCTCATAAGAACCTGACAACATTTTGGAAGGTGGAAAGAGTATATTTTCAACATCAGAAAATTGAATTGTATTTCTTATTATTTTGCACTGATACTTTATATAAACCTTAAATAAATGTGGCTCATACCTTAAGAAATAAGAATATATCAAATTTATACCTATGAAATGATATTTTTCAATAAAATGAAAATTATAATAACATTAAAATGTGTTGATTCCATGATCATTCTTACAAGTTTTGGTATCCTTTCTTACAAGAATAATGAAGGACATAACATTGCTGTTAGCAATTACAAGTGATGTCAGAATCAGCTGCAGATAGAATCTGATGTGGGTGACAATCTAAATGTGACATTGTACACTCCACGCACACCATGAGAAAAATAACTTAAATAATAAAAATAATCCTTTCAAATAATTGAAAGTAAGACATGTAGCTTTGTTGCAAATGAAGCTTTTAATATGTAGTGTGCAATAGATGGAACATGCCTTCAACAGATAGATCTATCTGTGGGCAGTGTTGTAAAATCTCAAGCTTGCATTCAATCCTGGCCTATGGATGGACTGCAATCTTTACATAGCTGGGAGCCTTTTTTTTCATATATTTGGGCTTATCTCTGATTTGCACAGTCAAAACCTGGGTTTCCATGGAATCAATTTTCATTGTGTTCACCTGGTGTTAACAAGGGCAGGTCCAATGTAGTGAATGAGAAGGAAAATCACAAGGGGTGTATGATAGGCAGCTAATGCTGTACCGTTCTTTTTTAAGTTGTTGTCAAAATTAGTGTTATCCTGCAAAGAGTTCAAATTCCGGCCTGATATGTTGTGAAACTGAATTTAGGAAATATGTCAATTTGGCTAAGACATGCTCATTATGCTGTTGGGTTATTTTAAAATCTAATTAGAATAGTAATGGCCTTCAGAAGAGAAAGGCTGCCGCCCTACCTAGTCTACCCCTGCCTAAATGACATATTGCCTGACTTTTAAATGGCATTGAAAGCTACTCATTTGTGAAAATATTTGGTGTGGTGAGATGGCACATCATCTATTAAGGAAATATATCTTGTCTACAGCTAATTATTAGAAATCAGACTGCTGTGAAGAAATGCGAGCTTATAAACTTATTAAACTCACTACAACAAAGCAGAGTTAGTTTTTGTGAGCAATTCTGCTGATGTCAAATGATTTTAAAAAGGCAAACATACAAGTTGTGTTATTAACAATTATCTCACCTCATCCAAATCAATGTGAAATATATTTCAGGGTGTGCAAACCAGATCCCATTCAGCATTACAGAAATACCTAAACACACAGTATTGAATTTTATTTGCTGCCGCCTTGGGCCGTTAAGAAGTATTATGGACATATGATCAAGGATCAAGAGTAGGCCACTTGGCTCTTTGAGCATGCTCTGTCATTCAATAAGATCATGGCTGATCCAATTTTAATGTCAGCTCTACATTCCTGCATATCCCTTATAACCTTTCATCCCTAAGTAGTCAAGAATCTATCTACCTCCGCCTTAAAAGCATTTAAATATTCTGCATCTACCAACTTTTGAGGAACATAATTCCAAAGACTCTCAAAAATGTTTCCTCATAACTGTTTTAAATGGACACTCCCTTATTTTTAAACTGTGACCCCTAGTTCTACATTCTCCTACAAGAGGAAATATCCTTTCAATATTCACTCGGTCAAATTCCCTTAAGATCTTAAATGTTTTAATTATTGACATTATTATCTGAATGCCATTCAGATTGAATGCACTGGTATTAGAAAACAATATTACTTACATACTGAAGCAGGAAACAAAATATAAATAGAAGCCCATGTCCAACTTTCCTTTTCATTGCCTGGGCAGAAATCTGGTAGGCTTGCCCTTTATAGACATCATTACATTTTTATTCCATTAGATTCAGTGAAATGAACATTAGGCTGATTCTCTAAAGATCTAGCTGTTCATTCCACTAGACCATCTTGCCCACATGGTCAAGATGATATTGCCTCTGAAAATGAGCATGTACTTTCAAACAAGCCAAAAATCAAATGTAGCACAGTTTTGATTGACTCAAGATTCACTTTTTGATAATTCCTTATTGCTGCATTAACAACACTGGTAATGTACACTAGTCATACCAGGCCAATGTATTTTCCACGTAACGTACTGTGTTTTATTCTGTATAAAATTATGTAAACTTAAGAGGACACAGTGAGATCATATTTTGTCACCATTCAATCAAACAAACCTGCAAATTAACTGGGGAGCTAAAATGTACTTAAATAAACAGTGAGGTATAAAGAAAAGACATGCCATTACTTTGCAAGATCATTAAAAATATGACATGAATTACCTTTTTACTTTTAGTTGCAGTAAAAATTCAACATTGTGTCACTTAAGGTTAGCAAACAAATCTTCTGATATGTGTTTTGTAATGCAGCAAGGTGTATGAATTTGATCTAAATACACCAAAACAGTGAATGAGCTGAACTAGAGTGTTGAGTGCACAGACATGAGCATTTTCAGGTCCAGGGATCATGTCAGATAAATATAATGGTCTATATTTTCCTATCATTGGGTGAACTAGCAGATTTAGTAGGACTGAAACTACATCCATTATTAGACAATTTATTTTTGTTTGCTTATGCTGTTCAATTAAATTTGACGCAGTTTTGGATTTTCAATCTTGGGTTTTAAACTCCATGATTGGGCTCAAATGTAGGTCAGAAGCCTGCACTGTGTGAGAAATGCTCATTTGTTGTGATTTTCCTCGGGTGCAGCTAATCAGTGGCCAGCAGCGAGTTTGCCATTGGATCGAGGACTCTTAGAGGTCGTCAAACTTAAAAACTACAACTGGATGCACTGGGAGGGCCACTTCCAATTGAAGTTTGAAGCTCATTCCAACTTTGTCAATCTTTCAATTAAAAATTGCATTTCCAGCCAGCTAGACCACATGAGTGTGAGAAACCCTTCTCCAAAGGCAGCCTCTGGCTGCTCCTGCACCCAGGTAATCCCAGCTAGGCTTCCCACTTACTCTCTGCTGTTTTACAATCTGTAAATAGTGTAAGAACAGTCTCTCATGTTGCCCTTTCTGGCCTCGATTAAAATCTCACCCTTTCACATATCCACAACAAGAAGACAATGATAACGTCTTGTTATCGATTTCATGCTCTTAGTCACAAGTTCAGATACTTATTCCGCATCTAATTTAAAGGATAGCATAAAGGCTAGATATGCACATGGTGAGACACCTGGTGTGCTATAATGAGATATAAACCATGATGATGTAACTGAACACATAACTCTGATATCAGTAAGGGAGAAGACATCTGTCTAGAATGAGCATGTGAAGAGAGAGAGAGGTCTTAGAGACTTCACTAGAGAGCTACACTTGATAACCTCCCAGTTATAGTAGTAAATCAAGGAGTGTTTCAGTACATAAGGAGTTGAAGAGCCTTATTTACAGATAAGGAGCAAGCAGCCTCAGGAACATTGTATGTGCAGACACTGAAAGAGATATTCCAGCTCAGGAACGCCATGTGTTGACATAAGAATGAGTGATCCGCAGCCAATAGGAGAGAAGAATAGTGCAAGTACCAGTTCGCTGAAGGGTGAATTTGCATACAAATACTGCTGCAGGGTACTCAGCTAAGTGTTTCAGTGGCCTTCAGAAGAATGCTGCTTGGTGCGTCTGTCCATTTGAAGAAAGATGGATAACTGTAACATCAGCACGGCAGAGAGCTTTGTGCAGAACTTGAAGCCTATTATTTCCTGCCTGGATGTGGTTGCCAACACCATTTGCACACTTCTGGGTCCGACCATGATGGAGCATCTGATGGCTCCGCTTCCATTACTGCACAAGCAGTTCCTCAAGATGTCTGAGCAATGTAGCAGTAGCTCAATGTGAAGTCATGTAAAGACAACATTTCATTGCAGCCATCATAACTGGAGTTTGCAGTTTTCAAAACGGCAGAGTGTCACAGCAGCCCAGCAATCCTTCCTCCAAAGAAATACTAGAACTGCAGAGGTGCTCTCTGGAGGAGTAGCAGGGGGGTTCAACGAGCATATCCTGCCACTCCTCCAGTGCTCCTGCTATCTGTTAGACAGTCAACCCAGACTGATTCCACTAATGCCAAGACGGTGGAGTCCTCAACCATACCTTCTAAGCCTGCAGAAATAGTAGGAACTGCAGATGCTGGAGAATCTGAAATAACAAGGTGTAGAGCTGGATGAACACAACAGGCCAAGCAGCATCAGAGGAGCAGGAAAGCTGACGTTTCGGGTTTAGACCCTTCTTCAGAAAAAACGGTCTTCTTTTTCTGAAGAAGGGTCTAGGCCCGAAACATCAGCTTTCCTGCTCCTCTGATGCTGCTTGGTCTGTTGTGTTCTTCTAAGCCTGCAGCTGCTCAAGATCATCCTCCTGGGCCTGTTGAAATTCAACAGCCAAAGTACAAACACTGAGGTTAACCTGTGTAGAAGGCACGAGGACAGGCAAAAGTATACTGAAGGTATGAACTAATAAGGGTTCACATGGAACACATACGGGTAATTTGCTGACTTCTGTGTGCAATATTGTCTTAATTATATAATTTATACATATAGTAATTTTGTGCTGTGCTTTATTAATGTTAATTATGAAATGACTTATAACTTTGCATTTTTTTCAAATGACCTTGTGATATTCAGTGACAGAGGTAAGGTAAGGTAAGGTAAGGGGCAACATAGCAGGTCAGGCAACATCAGAGGAGTGGGAAAGTTGATGTTTCGGGTCGGGACCCTTCTTCAGACATAGGGAGGGGGAAGGAAACTGGGAAATAAATAGAGAGAGGAGGGGTGGGGCTGGGGAAGGTAGGTGGGATGGTGATAGGTGAGTACAGGTAGGCAGTGATAGGGATTGGTCAGTGGGATGTGTGGGGCGGATAGGTGGGAAAGAAGACGGACTGGTTGTGTCAGGCCAAGGAGGTGGGGATTAGAGGGAGGGTTGGATATGGGATGAGGCTAGGGGTGGGGAGATTTTAAAACTGGTAAATTCCATGTTTAGGCCATTGGACTGTAGGCTCCTGAGGCAGAATATAAGGTGTTGGTCCTCCAGCTTGTGGGTGGTGTCATTGTGACACTGAGGAGGCCCAGGATGGACATGGAGAAAATATGGAGAAAAACTGGAGAAGCAACACCCTATATTCCGCCTTGGGAGCCTACAGCCCAATGGCCTAAACATAAAATTCACCAGCTTTAAAATTTCCCCACACCCGGCCTCATCCCATGTCCAACCCTCCCTCTCATTCCCGCTCCTTGGCCTGACACAACCTGCCCATCTTCTCTCCCACCAATCTGCCCCACACATCTGACTGATGAATCCCCACTACTCCCTACCTGCACTCACCTGTCACCATCCCACATATCGTCCCCAGCCCCACCCCTTCTCTCTATTTATTTCCCAGCTCCCTTCGCCCTCCCCATTTCTGAAGAAGTGTCCTGGCCCGAAACATCAACTTTCCTGCTCCTCTGATGCTGCCTGGCCTGCTGTGTTCCTCCAGCTCCACACTGTATTGTCTCTGACTCCAGCATCTGCAGTTCTTGCTATCTCTCAAGGTAAAGTATGGCACTGTTTGTGTTTAGGGAATTTGCTGTTTCCTTTACTGACATTGCATCCGGTTACCTACAGTCCAGAAATAAAGAGACATTGTTGTCTGAGAGATAGCAGGAACTGCAGATGCTGGAGAATCTGAGATAACAAGGTGCAGAGCTGGATGAACACAGCAGGCCAAGCAGCATCAGA
>NC_063340.1:53881332-53899137 GCF_021869965.1 Rhincodon typus
ATTTTATAATTCTGAGACTGGAAGAGGGTGCCTGTTACTCAGCACTCTTCTGGGAGTGCTGAATCAAAATCAAGAATGTCTTTAGTAGAAAGGGGAAAAAATTTTGAGGACAAGTTTCTGAGACTTGCTAATGGCTAGAGTGCAGCTAAGCCAGACCAAGATTTTCACCTGGGAACAATGTTATGTGTAAAGCCCCAAAACAAAATAAGTGGCTCGTTATAAAGGAAAATTAATTTTAAGCACAATATTAAATGTTTAATGTTTTCGATTTTAATTCATTTTAATAACCAACAGCATCAATAGAGGTTTCCTGAAAACTACAAATGTATACTCTTCACACATTCTATTCATCCAGGCATTGCAACTTTCAAAAACGTTGACAAAATGTGTAACCAAAGGCTCTTTTCCTCACACAAAGTAATAGAAAACAATGAAAAATAACTCTACTGACATATGAAACTATGAAACTTTTCCAAAACAAGCTACATGATGGAGATGGCAGATTCCATAATGCACTATCCACAAGGGACAATTTCAAACAGTATATTTATTGCTAATTTCACTAGGACACACTCTATGCTGAAGCACAACTTGGTCAGAATTTTCTGAAAAATGCAAGTTTGAATTCACCTGACCAGTTAAAAATGGCTCGTATTTTCTTTCCAGTGGAAACAAACAACAAACCTCTATTAAACAATCTAGGGGGCAAAACAGCTTCTGAATACAATGATGTGGGAACCAGGAAAGACAGTTTGGTTAGTCCAATTTTTTCTTGGACCTCTGATCATTATTTATTTTTTCTAATTAAACTCAGCTATCCCTTTATTTAATAGAAATGGACCTGAGTCTTCTCCTTCAACTGTTTAACAGAATGAGTAATTTAATTACATATCTGATCCTGTTTCTTTCAAAAATTAAAAATCTTATAAGATCCAAGTTATTGATTTGGTGAAGATGAACGTACTGCACTGTCTGGGTTCTTATATCATGACAAGATACAACAAGAGCCAGATTTTTATGCCATTGGGCCAACTCTGAAGGTTTTTTAAAATGGCATGCAATACCTAGATGTGGAGTGCAGCCTCCGTTTTCAGCAGGTACCATTTGTGTCAACTGGGGACAGGAGACAGGGCTTGAATCTGAACTGATCAGGACCTTCTGAAATTAGAGCAGACTTTAAACAGACCACATTTTGGTTGTTCCAAGGACTTCAACCAAACAAGAGAGTCACATATTGAACAGGCATAAGACCCTGACTTCTGAAGAAGGGTCTAGGCCCGAAACATCAGCCTTCCTGCTCCTCTGATGCTGCTTGGCCTGCTGTGTTCATCCAGCTCTACACCTTGACTCTTCTCAGAGTTCTGTTTTTGTTCCCACTTGTTTTTATATGCTGTAGTATTAGGCAGTGCCAATAAAATGGACAAGTCAAAAATCAACTTGGTCTCAGTGGTATTTCTAACTGCTCCCAGTTATTACCAACAGAAAGTATAGCTCAGTGTTGGCTGCTGCACATTCCGTATCTGTTATTGGTAGCATCAACATGATAAAACAAATACTGCAATTGAAATAATGTCATGAGAGAGTACAGAAAGATAATGAAAATTGATTATAGCTTTAGTAAAATAAATCAACTCTGCTAAAAAGTTATGTGCTTGTATAATTATTTATATCAGTATTCTTACAGAATTGTTCACATAACCAATTGATTATCACATGCTTATATTGCAGCTTAATCGTTCCTATATATTTTTTCCTTTTCAGCTGTATAGATTCTGAATTGAGGAACAGACGTTGTAGTACAAACACCCTATTCATCTTTCTCTATTATTCTCCTTAGAAAGTATCAGAATGCATCACGTTACCCTAATGCCATCTTACATTTATCATACAAAGACACTGCCATGCTATTTATTTGATAATTTTCACTTTCATATTTTACTTTTCAAATTCATTAGTTAATGACTAATTCTATGACTGCTGTGGCTGCAACATGTAAACATAAAACATATTTCCTCAAAAAGACTTTCATGGAAAGTATAAGTAGTCTACTTTCATTAGTGGTAAGACTACAGATCTTTTATTTTTTGGCTCAAAATTTAAAACGATAAAGCATTGTATAACTGTAAAAATGACTCATATTAGTGCATTGTACTTACTTATTCAGTGTGGTGTCTTGTTGTTCCAATCTCTTCATAAAGCACTGGGGAGGGTCAACTCCTAAGAGTATTGACCTGAGGGTCACTGCATACTGCTGGGAGATCCAGCTACAGTACCAATTTCACATAGTTTACTGTGATTGTATTCAACTACTTGAAGTACCTCAAAACGTAGTCAAGAGGTCAAGAGGCTGCTAAGGCTGAAAATGATCAAAATTTTGCATTGATCTGTAGCTGTCAAGAGCTGATGTGAGCTGAAGTACAGAGGCAACACAGGAAGCTTCCAGAGGAATGCGTGCACACATTGCCTTTGGTTCTTAAACCTTTTATACTTAAAGTGACTAGTACCTAATGTGTGATAATGGTTTTTTTTTTGTTGATTTTATATGGCTGTAACAATATTTTCACATGGATATTCTGTCCTTTGGAAGAGAAGTGTGATGTGTAACCACAGTGCTGGTAGAATGTCCTTGTATTTACAGCAACATTTTTTTTGTAACTGTGGTACAAATACTTATCATGATGTGCCACATTTTCCACTACCACATTTTATTTTGTCTTATCTAACATAATTGTATCATAGCATCTTGGTAATAAGCATGTTGAACAATCATCTTGAATGACAGATCAGAGTAATCTGAGGCAGCTTTATGATTGCAATCTGTGTTGCTTACTCTACTGACTGATGTGTGGTTCCATTTGAGCAAGTGGAAAGATATAATTTCTCCATCATTTTTGGAAATAATACTCTTTGCATGCATGAATTTCCATCCTGTATTCTAACTATGAACTAATTAAAATCACCCATCTAATATTAGTGAGTCTTAAGGATGAGAAAACCATGTAGCTTTGGAGTGCTAACAAAATTTTGATCTGAGCATTATAGCATTAAATAAGAAAAACTAAACCACGGTAGTAGAATATTGGATCAATAAATATTACCAAAGTAGAAGTAGATGCAAGGGCACTCAATAACTTAGTGACCATGATTTGTGTCATAATTTTTGTTACCCTTCAAGCTGAAGATGTAGTTTATCAGAAACCACGACATTTACGATTTTACTTGTGAAAATGCATTTGGTTCACTTAATCATTGCACAATGTTAGCGTTGGAATTCGCTAAACAGCCAATTTGGGACAGATTGAAGATGAGAAGATTGAGTGATCTAAGATGCTGGGGAATGTTTTGAGTGAATAGAAATAAATGGACACATTGGGTCATTCAGTTTATATTGAGCCTGCCCATTGAAGCAATAAAGAAAGGTATCTATGAATACATTTGCAGTTACAGGTCCTGTCTCAGACACCTAATCACTGTAATAGTTCTTTTAAAAAACATTTACTTAAATGTACTTTGCTATACTATGCCAGTAATTTCAATTTCACTACAAAGGACAAATTTATATGGTACTTCATGGAATTTAAAATACAGATGCCACATGCTTTCTCTAATCTTATCAACAATGTTTCCTATCAACTGTATGCACGTACAGAATGTAACAATCATTAACCATGCAGATTGCTCAATTTGACTTAAACAAACATTAAAATGTATTAAGAGATTGAAAAAAACAACCATTAGGTAACAAAGCAAGTATGGATGGAAGATTGATCAAGTGCACTGCATTGACTCAATTCTAGCTGTACTGTTTGGCATAAACTAAACTGGCAATTCCCAGATTTGTTTCCATACTTTTTCACATTATTTTCTATCTTAGTGTCAGAATGCAATGGAAGAAAGGCTCATGAAATATCCCCATTGCTTGCCAAAATGAAAGTGCTCGATTAAAGTTATAGCCAATGTCAGATCTATGGTGATAAAAGCAAAGTACTGCAGCTGCTGGAAAGCTGAAATAAAAGCAGAAAATTCTGGAGAAACTCAGCAGGTGTAGCAACATCTGTAGAAAGGGAAACAGTTAATGCTTTTGAGTCTTCTTCTTCTATAGTTCTTCTTCGGAACTGTAAGGGCTGGATTAGCATGGTAGCATGATGGTTAATTGAAATGGCAATCAGCTGGAAGGGGTGGGTTCATTCTTAATGACACAGCAGAGATGTTCCATGAAGTGGCCACTGAGCCTACATTTTTTCTTGTCAATGTACAGGAGACTAGAACTTTATTTTGTGAATTCAAAATTGAGTCTTATACTACATTAAATTTTGAAATTCTGGATTTTAGATATCTCTTCAATTTTGAAATAGGCTACTATCACAGGTTAGGCATGGTATTTTTTCCTCCTATGGCAGTACCTGAGTAGGTATCAGCTAAATTTCTCAGCTAATTGGTTCAATTTTATTTTTATAACTAGGTGGATGAGCTACTGATGACATAACCTCTTACGTTAGAGGTGGCACATGCAACTATTAACAAATATTAGGGAAATAATGATGTAGTGTCACTTAAGGTGTTAGCATTGTGAACATGACCCTTTAACATATTGCTGTATTATGTAATTTTGTACTCCTTGCATTGTATAACTTTAACATAAAGACAGTTATCTTAATTGAGAAGGGTAAAAAGTGTGAAATGTACTGCTTTGTAAACTTTGAACTGATCATTTTTTGTTTCAAATTTAAATGTGATTTGCATTTCAATTGAGGTATACTTCCTACTGTAATCTGCACTGCAGTCTGGATTACAACTTTTATTATTGCACATAATAAAAAAGAAATATGAAAACCTTCTTTAAGAGAATTCCTATCATGTTAGTTCTCAAGCTGATTAACTTGAAAGCATGATGGTGGAAGGCTCTGTACAAATATTCGTCTATCATACACCTATCTACTCAAAGAGGCTTGTTATAATTTTTAAAACTGTTTTTTTATATTCACATTCATGTTTTAGTAAGTATGAAATTGGTTTTGAACGGAAAGTTGTTTAATGTTGGCACAATTCCTTGTGCCATGTGAGAAATCATTAGCAGGTAACAAATCCTAAATTTGTAAAATTTCATTACAATGATGTTTAGCTTAGAAAGTGCATGTTTAGCCTCAGTATATCATTCTTCGCTTCTTGATATAAGTACTGTTTGATCATAGTTAACTTTATTAAAGTATTGAGAGAACAATGAGGGAGTTGAAAATTTTAAACAGCTTTATGAGAAATAGATGAAATATAATATTGTATAACATAATGGCATATGATGGTTCTTGGAACCAAGGAACAATAAGGAGAAAGTTCTTGTAGATGATAATGATGACATTGAAAATTGAGATAATATTTTCACAGTTCACTTCTCATGCATGGGGTATATTACTTTGCTCTTTATGCTTAGTAATTTTCAGAATTATAATTTAAAGCACCTTTGTGCAAATATTTTATACAATCATAAAGGTTTGAATGCTTAATTTACAAGGGATGCTCAGTCCTCAAAAGGTTAAGTACAACGATACAGCAAAGATTTATGGACGATTTGTTTTCTGTAACTTCTGGTTTCTTGGCTAGCACACATATTTACCTACTGTTGACAATTTTCCTAATGTAAATCTAACAGATTGTTACACATGCTGTTGGCATTCATGTTTTTTTTTATTTTTTTAAACAATGTCCTTCATGTAACAGTAGTTAAATGCAGCAGAAGGACATCATTAGAGCCATGGTTAACTGTAATTTACACCATTAGGAAGGCAGCACAATTTTTATTGCCTGGCAATTTTCTCACTTCAGTATTTGTACCATATGGCTCAATTTGTGTAATAACCTTAATTTCTGCACCCTTCAGGTCTGCTTCATCTCCTACAGAATCGGAATGCAGTTTAGCAGAAAGGGGACTGTCTATACTTCAAGAGTTGAGATTAATAATCTGTCACGTCCTGTTCTGGTGAAGGAATGTGAACAGCAGACAGATGGTATCTCTACAAATGACTGTCAGAGGTCCTGATCCAATCAATACGATGTATTAATACATCTCCCATCGCTCCTTCTCTAGGGGCCGCAAAGCACATCTGGAAAGTTCTGGGGACTGCGGTGCTGAAAGCTGATTCTTTTCAGAATCAAACTGAGTCCAATTAATTTTTCATGTATACTTGATAACCATTTTATAATGAGGTGTGTACTTCTTGACGGATATACAGTGGCAGTGCAGACCGCCTGCATTTTCTATCCCCATTCAGTCCTCTTTTAGAAACCAATCCATTAATCAAACAATCTGGCATGGAGCTGAAACCTCAGCTCAGTGGTGATCAATACCGTCCTAAAAAAATACAGAGACTGCCTCTAGCATGCATGGTTATCTGGCCATTATATCAGCCACTGCTTCAGGAAAAATAGTATTGCCATAATTATCTTCCAGTTACAAAAAAATCTGCCAGTGCGTTAGATTCCTTTTGCTTTCATTTAAGCCTTGCTGTAACTATTTCTGTTCAAATATTAGATGATAATTTTTAGTTAACATTGCAACTGAATTCATACTTTTGCTGATAAGTAAATAAAGTTTTCAGAAGTAGCAAATATCACAAGATTAAAAACATAACAGGAACAACCTATCGCAACCAAATTATGTTCATACTGCTTATCAATGCAGCAAATGTCAAATGAACAACACGATAATTCAAAACCTTTCAAACTCTACAATGCATTTCTGACATTGAATGCTTTTGAAAACAACTGTAAGTCATCAGCTTTTTTTCATATAATTTGTTATTTGCACAATTTTATTGACTAGAACATTGTTTATGTTGTGCAAAAACTAGTGATCAATGGTAATTAGGTGTTATGCTCTACACTAAGTATTACTTTGCAGTTTAGAACTAGTGCTATGCATTCGCAAAAGAGAATGGTTATTTGCCCATAGAAGTAATTAACCTCTTGTCCAAATGATTAGCCCATTTGGGGTTAATAGTCTCTGAACTTCAATAAAGCTGTCACCTGCCAATAACAGCTACTAACCCCTATCCTAATGATATTCCCATTACATTGCAGGTTATGATAGAACAGTTAGGGTAGTCACCTGTCCATAACAGCTGCTGACTTTTAGCTCTGAAGTCTCCATTAAGTTTGATTAGCTTTGAACTATGAAGATGTGGTCATCTGTTCATAATGTCCATATATCTCCTTTCCTTACAATAGTTACATTATGTTGTCTGAGCTTTGGCAATGTATTAGACTGTCTTGCTGTCTTAGTGGACTACTATTCTCGACATTGCATTGTCAATTTGGAAGAAGGTGTGTGCCCATCTGATTTGCCAAGTAATTATACAGTGTTGTAAAGCGTGTTATTATTCATTCTTTCTTTGTTCTGTGATTTAAGACTTATGGATGGAAGAATCTGGTGCCATATTCTGTGCAGAATTTTCCTGCAATGGAAAATTGCACGGACTGTGGAATCTGAGCTTGGTGAGCTGAAACATCATGTGTCTATCATTTTTCTTTCATAGAACAAATGTCTGCAACAAAAAAGTCAATTCACCCATTATGCCTAATTCATTTTGTGTCCTTGTAAAACTATTCTAATACATGGTTTCTCCACTCCTCCCCATTGATCCCTACTTTAAAGATTAGCAAAGAAGTGGAATCCAACATCAGCAGAGGCACAAATTATGCAGAAGGGGACCCGTCAACTGCAATGCATTTGCCTGATTTTCTGTTTTGTTAAAGTTAACAAAAAGGCCACTCAGACAGGCTGCTCTGATGAAGAGCCATCTAGACTTGAAACGTTAGCTTGCTCTCTTTTCATGGATGCTGTCTGGCCCACTGTGATCTTCGAGCATTTTTTGTTTTCTGTGTATTTTGGACAGTAGTTTTATGCTCACTCATGCCCTGCTGAATTTGCCTCACATCGTTCTATATCCTATCTTGGTTATCAGAAAACAAGTGGGATTAATATTACAAGTGGGATTAATATTAATAGTCTCTAAATCCAAATTGATTAAATTCCTTTTTGATATTGCCAGTTGTCTTTGCACCAATTACCTTCTCTGGAGGCAAGCTCTACCTACGCATTTTGTGGGGCAAAACAAATTTTTGATTTTGTGATTTTTGCACTTGCTTTCTCTGTTTATTTTTCTCATGAACAAAATAGCTACAAATACTGACCCAACTATCTGAAACAAAAAGAGAAAATGCTGGAAAAAAAACTAAGAGGTCAGGCAAACATTTTAAAATAAAAAATAAACATGTTTTATGTGTAAATTTCTGCTAATCTATGGGTAACGTAAAAACAACAAGACTCTGAATCCTCATGATTTGCAGCACTGTCTACATTAAAGAAGCATTGCTTGTGGTCAACATCAAGAATAACAACAGCAAGAGGAGCAAGCTTGATAAAAGGAGGAGGTGTAGGGTCAGCAGCATTCTTTGCTGCTAGTGCCTCTTACAAAATAGCACAAGGAAGGGCGCATCAACTAAACCATCCCTCCATTCCCGATTATAATCATACTTCCACAATCCTTAGTGCCACCATTCTTACAATGTTAGCTGGTTCCCTTCATTTAGCCAGCCTTTCAGTTTTCATCTCACTTCACAATATCTATAAACATCAACAAATCTAGAATAAAAAGCATATTTACCAAACAACTGAATTACATGTGCATTTCCTTAAGGAGGTAGTAATTGCCTCTCCATGAAGTGAGAGATTTTTGGTAATTTTGTCCCTTCAAAACTCCCAGACAGATAATAGGCATTTATCCAATGAATTGTGAAGGTGGAGATGGTTATACTCTTAAATCATTTTATTGAATTGCCAACACTAACTAACATTAACAGCCATTCGAGAGAAATTCCACTCCTATCACAAACCTTTAAGATTTTCTTAACTAACTCCTCCCAGTTTCTTACCTTTGGACTGTGTAGAAAAGTTTGTGATTCTCCTCTGAATCCATTGGCAGAATCCCCCACCTATGCTGCCCTTCCACTTTTCTTTTGCTCCTCCTGGAGAGAGCTAAGTCACCTGTGATGCCTTGGCTTTGCTCTTGTTGCACTCCTCCAAGGATTCATTGTCCTCACCGATATCCAGAATGGATAATCTCTCACAGTCTATGGCCTAACTTTTTTCATTTTAATTATTTGAAGATTTCTGTGCAATCTCCCCCAGTTTAGCAGCTCCACAACTGAAACGCTTTGTTTGGGGTGACTGCTGCTCTGAACTAAAGACTTGATTCTTCCTTTATTTATTCATTAACAGGATGAGGGTGTCACTGGCCAGGCAGCATTTATTGCCCATCCCTAATTGCCCAGAGGGCAGTTCAGAATCAACCACATTGCTGTAGGTCTGGAGTCACACATAGACCAGACCAGGTAAGGATGGCAGTTTCCTTCCCTAAAGGCCATCGTGAACCAGATGGGTTTTTCCCCAACAATTGACTCATAGTCACCATTAGATTCTTAATTTCAGATATTTTATTGAATTCAGATTCCACCATCTGTTATGGCAGGATTCGAACCTGGGTCCCCAGAAAGTTATCTGGGTCTCTGAATTAACAGTCCAGTGATAATACCACTAGGTCATCACCTCCCTATAGATTCCTTCTGTTAGAAGAAATGGTTTCCCTTTCTGAACAGAACTTCTGATTCTTCTGAACTGAACTCAAAGCTAAAACTATTGTGTATCTAATCTGTTGTAAATTCAGCAGTATAAACATTAACACTACAGGAGTTTTACCACTTGACTGCAATTGCATGATTTCTTGGAATTGTTGTACTTGGGTCACTGTTCCAAAGTAATTCCTGACCTGTTTCAAAAAGACATTTTCACAGAACAGATCCACATTTATTTGTCCTTATTGTAATATTCAAATCCCAAGATATAATATAAATATTCTACAGCTTTCTTCACATGTGTGACATGGTACATTTGTGAAATCTGAGATGTTGTCTTGGATCATAGAGTGCATACAAGTGGTTCTTTTTGGAATTGGTTAATTGTAGTTAAGAGAAGACTTGACAACAGCAGTTGGCTTAAATACCAACATTTATTAAGTAATAACAAAAGACGAAAAAAGAAAGCAACATTTATCAACGAAACAAAAAGAATGAAAAAGACAGGAATAAAACAATAAGCCTCACACCTTTCTGCCCGTCGGGGACCCCTCGACTGATGGCTGGTCTGTACGCTGAGGTTGTTCCTGGCACCGTTTGTGCTGCAGGTTCGAGATGAAGTCCAGTGACTTGGAACAAAACTCTCTCTCTTATACAGTGTAAGAAACAGCAAGGCACAGAAAAATAACTGCAGAAAAACACGTTGATTGTGCCGCTTTGGCATGTATAGGAATGTTCACAGGACTCATTCAAGGTCATGCAGCCATCGAATTTCATCAACAAGTTTAGCCCTTCAGCCCATCCAATACAATCCACCCCTGGTAATATTTGACAACGCATGTCACAATTGCAGATGCAGATGCCAATCAGCGACAGCCGTTCAAGATCTATAATAAGAGTATGTAACCTGCACTAGAAGATTAAAAGTACAATGAAAATAACTATCATCAATGCAAACAATATAACAGTAGTGTGTATCATCAAATTAATGATTGCAGTGGCCTTTGGGGACCAACCCTTAAATATGTATCCCATCCCTGATGTACGGTCAAGGCCATGATGGAACCAGCAAGTTGTGCCACCTGACTGAGGCAACCAGAATATTGTCTACTTTTTTTTTCAGTTAATCAATTTACATAATTTGCTCTAAAATTCAGTACATTCCAGATACAGCTTTCTTAATTTGTGTTTTTATTTAATTTTCCCATTCCTTTTCTACAGATCACCTCACCCAGCAACGGTAAAATAACATCATGCATAGACTCAAAATTTGTCCAGCTTTCTTCATCTGTATCCATTGTTAGGATAAATCTTCCATTTGTTTTCTTCCTTGCCAATTTTATGAATGATTGTAGCATTGAGTGGTAACTACCTCCAAATGCACATACCCCTTTTGATTACATTATACATGGTATCGAACAATACAGCTCTAACATTCATCAGGCTTTACCTTCAATTTATGCTTCCTGCCTTTTATTTTTCCCGTTGTTCCCTAACCAAGGCTCCTACACCATCTAAGTCTTGGCTCTTTTACATACACTAACTGTCCTAACCATTATAATTTCGCCTATGGGTTTAAACACTGGAGTACATGCATCATACAAACACTCACGATGGGGTATCTGCACGTTATCCCATGGGCCCTTTCACTCAGTCCACCCATTACTCCTCCCAGAGTCCACATTCTTTCATTTCTATAACTTTTTGACATAATAACCAATCACAATTTTTATTTTGATCTTAATTCTTCTTACATCCCTTTCACTAATACGATTTTCATTTTTGTTGAAGTCAGTTTCTCTATGGATTTTGTGCCAGTGTCTTATCACTTAAACTATGTTTTCGTGCTTTTCCAAGCCACATTAATCTTATCGCCTAATAGGTGTACATGTCTCGGACCCGTTCTTCAGTGCATGTTTTTTTACTGTCTCATGTTTGTTACCTCTAAGGTAACATTCACTGTTGCACACTTACATTGGTATCCCAAGATCATGTCATGCATTCTTTACTTCTAAGTGATCTTATGAAATGATCTATGAGGTTTTACTTATCTCTCCACATATGGTCCCGATGCCTCAGGTAGTGTCTTGATCGCCAAATTAGTTCTCTTAAAAGGAAAGACAAGGACACAAACATCACCAAGAGAAAGCTATCAGTTTCGCGCTGTCATTTAAACCCCCTTTTCAATGCTGTAACATTATAACCTGAATTGCTGCTTCAACCCATTATTTAAATTATATTTTCTGCCACCAGCCTCCATTCTTAATTACTTCATTTCATCCAATTTTGCAGCTTAACTATTACCATCATGTCTAATTCCAGAGATCTGTAAAGATTTGTAGTACGTGGAACGTAACCTTATGTTATTTTAAAACAGAAGTCAAACATTTCTGTTTGATTCAGTCACAACATTTTTTTGTTCTTTTTATAAGATGACCCACTTTTTTAGTTACTTAGTAACCCATTCTAGATATTTGATATATCTCTATGTAAGTTTGTCCAAATTCAATATTATGTTTACTCCCTCAAAGTCACGAACCATTTTTGTATGCATTGAAACCATTGTGACTCTGTGCGTGCAGAATGCATTTCCCAGAATCCCTTCAAATTTTCAGGTAACTGTCCCATTTAAATGTTTAGAATACCAGGTCATGGGAGTCTTAATATAATTTTTGTCATGATATGCTTATGATATTCAGGCTCAGTGGTTTCAAGATTCCTTACACTCACTGCATTTAATATTTCAACAGCACTTCCCCAACACTGAAATGTGTTATTGATGAAAGGCTTGATGGGTTGAGGGTGCCTAATCCATCACTGTGTTGCGCCGTTAAAAGTCTGCAAATGGGTTCAGCTTTCAGTGTCTCCAATTTCTAAAAAAAAAGTTCCATCCCATCCTCGTTGCCAAAAATGTCTTGGATCACAGAATGCATCCAGGCGGCTCTTTTTGGAGTCAGTTAAATGTAGCTAAGAGTAGGCACGATAAAAGCAATTGCCTTAAATACCAACATTTGTTGACTAATAATAAAAGATGGAAAAAGAAAGGAACATTTATTAGGTAAATAAAAAGAATGAAAAAGAGAGAGAAGAAAACAATAAGCCTCATGCTCTTCTGCCCGTCGGGGACGCCTCGATCGATGGCTGGTCTGGAGGCTGAGGTTGTTCCTGGCACCATTCATGACCCTGGTCTGAGGTGAAGTCCAGCGACTTGGAACAAAACTCTCTCCTGTATACAGTGTAACAAACATCAAGGCACAAAATAAACAACTACAGAAAAAACATGTTGGTTATGCCAGCTTCGGCACATACAGGATTTATTCAATTTCATACAGCTGTCGAATATCATCAATAAGTTTAGCCCTTCAGCCCATCCTATACAAATGGTGCAATTGCAAAAAGGAGATTTAAGTCATAGGCAACCTCATATTCAGCCTAAAGGCTATTCTTATGCAAGCCCAGACAAAGAACTGATCAAATACATGAACAATCCATTGAGTAAGAATATAAATAAAAGAAAACAAATGTGAGTGAAAACTTAAGTAAGTTAAGTGTTTTCTTTTTAGCTTACTGGTATTGTCACTGCTGTGTACTGGTAGTTGTGTTAATTGTTGGATCATTGTTTCTCTCTTGATAGACAATACAATATTGAAAAATAACTCCATTAGGAAAGCTTGGCACAGTCCAATGCAATAAGACCGAGAATGCACTCGTGGCTTGAGCAAAGGGAGCAGCCATGCCTTGAGGAGCTGCTTCAAGGGCTTGCATAAAAGCCCACAGACTGTCTGCTGATCCCCTGGAGTTATGAGCTCTGACACGATACTGATATCCAGTATAAGGCTGAAGCATATTTGAAGAATCTATTAACTCCAAAGCACCTTCAAACCAAACGAAAATCAACTGTTCCTCCTGAGTCCCAACAGACTGTCTGTAAATCAGAAATAAGTTAAAGCATTCATCCATTTAATTTAAGTAAGTAAAGAAGAAAATAGGTTGGTTATGTCTAATTTTATTTATTTAATGAGGAATTGTGCTCGTGATGATAGATGGTATTGAACATTTAACTTCTACTAGCAATAATCAATTGATTTCATTTGACAAAGCATGCTATTACTTATGAGAATATAAAGTGAATATTAACATTCTTGCATAAGCTACTGAGGCAATATGGGCCACATAGGCCTCTATTTTTATCCTTTGTTTTGCAAAAAATGTAGCTAGCCCATGAAGAAAATATGGAAGTGAGTTTGCCTCCCTTCAATAATTATATCCCCTTCTAGTAAACAAACTTGGAAGAAGTTCAAAATATAAGATTGATGTAAGATGAAATTTTGAAAAGAGGTTAATTACTCCTCAGTTTGATGGAGAAAAAGATTTCCAGTTTCCTCAAACTTCTGTTATTGAGCTGCTGTAACTTTGTCACAAGTGCAATAGAAACTGTTATAATTCATTAGAAGTACAACACAAATCCGGTTTAGACTCATAAACATGCTTAGATCACAATTCTAATAAAGTGATGACACCTCAGTGATGGAAATTGAGAGGAACTTTAGGCTACATTGCAGCTTTCTGCACAGTACCAAGTCACGCGCATTTTCACTATGTGTCTGTTGCTGCAGAAAAAGAAACAGGTTGAAGAATTTGGAGCCTGGAGTTAGTAGGTAGTGTTGCACAAGGCAATGGTTCTGACAGGGTTACTGGGCGGTGAAGAAGGTATTTGGCATGCTTGCCTTCATTGGTCAGTGCATTGAGTATAGGAAACAAAAAATGATGGAAATCACAGTGGGTTAGGCAGCATCCATGCAGACGGAGCAAGCTAAGATTTTGAGACTAGATGACTTTTCATCAGAGCTGACATGAAGTGTAGAGGGGACAACGTTTATGCAATTGTTGGGGGAGGGGGTGGAGTGCTGGAAGAAAGAGGCTGCTGGTCATGAAATTAAGCTCACATTCCGATCACTTCAGCTGCACAATCAGCAGTTTCTCTCCCCCGGCAATCCACCACTCCCACTATTGCATAAATGCTCCCCCTTCCACACTCCATGGCAGCTCTGATGAAGAGTCATCTAGACTCGAAATCTTAGCTTACTGTCTCTGCACGAATGCTGCCTGACCCATTGTGATTTTCAGCATTTTTCATTTTCAGAACAGATTCCAGCATCTACAGTAATTTGCTCCTACATTGAGTATAGAAATTGAGATGTCACGTTGCGCCAGGACATCGGTGAATCCACTTTTAGAATACTACTAGAATTAGAATACTAATACAATAGTGGTTTCCCTGTTATAAGAAGGACATTATTAGACTGGAGAGAGTTCAGAAAAGATTTACCAAGATATTGCTAGGATTGGAGTGTTTGAGCTATAGGGAGAGGCTGACTAGGCTGGGGCATTTTTCCCTGGACTGTTGGATGCTGAGGGGTGAGCTTATAGAGGTTTATAAAATCACAAAGGGCATGAATAGGTTGAATAGCCAAGATCTTTTTCTAAGGGTAGGGGAGTCCAATACTAGAGGGCATTGGTTTAAGATGACAAGCAGAAGAATTTAAAAGGGACCTAAGAGGCAACTTTTTTCATGCAGAGGGTGGTGCGTGTATGGAACGAGCTATCAGAGGAGATGGTGGGGCCGAGTATAATTACAATATTTGAAAGGCATCGGATGAGTATATGTCATGGATCACAGAGTGCATCCAAGCGGTTTTCTTTTCAGGTTTGGTTAAATGTACTTAAGAGAAGGCTTGACAACAGTAAATACCAATATTTATTGAGTAGTAATAAAAGACGAAAAAAGAAAGGAACACTTATTAAGTAAATAATAAGAATGAAAAAGGAAGGACAAAAACAATAAGCCTCATGTCCTTCTGCCCGTTGGGGACCCCTCGACTGATGACTGATCTGAAGGCTGACGTTGTTCCTGGCACCATTTGCGATCCCGGTCCGAGGTGAAGTCCAGTGACTTGGAATGAAACTCTCTTTTGTACAGTGTCAGGCACAGAAATACACAACGAAAGAAAAACAAGTTGATTGTGCCGGCTTTGGCACATACAGGAATGTTCACAGGACTCATTCAATGTCATGCAGCTGACGAATATCATCAACAGGTTTAGCCCTTCTGCCCATCCCATACATTCCACCCCTGATGATATTTGGCACCGTATGTTACAATTACACGTGCAGATGCAAATCAGCAATAGCCATGTGAGAACATATAATTAGAGTATGTAACCTGCACTAGAAGATTAAAACTACAATGAAAATAACCATCATCAATACAAATAATATAATAGTAGTGTGTATCATCAAATTAATGATCGCAGTGGCCTTTGGGGACCAACCCTTAAATACACATCCCACCCCTGATGTACGGTCAAGGCCGTGATGGAACCGGCAAGTCGTGCCACCTGACTGAGGCAACCAGAATATTGTCTGCATTCTTTTTTAGTTAATCTATTCACATAATTTGCTCTGAAAGTCAGTATATTCCAGATTCAGGTTCTGTAATTTGTGTATTTTTTTTAAATTCTTCTGTTCCCTACCCACAGATCACCTCACCCAATAACAGTAAAATAACATCACACATCGACTCGAAATTTCTCCAGCGCTCTTCATCAGTATCTATTTTTAGGATACATCTTCCATATATTTCCTTCCTTGCCAACTTATGAATGTAATATTGAGTGTTAACTACCTCCATATGCAGGTACCCCCTTTGAACTATAATATACGTGGTATCAAACAACACAGCTCTAATATTCATCAGGCTTTACCTTCAATTTATGCTTCCTGCCTTTTATTTTTCCCATTGTTCCCTAACCACAGACTCCTACACCACCTGAGTCTTAAATCAGCCTTCTTTCACATACATTAACTGTCCTAACACATACAATTTCACTGATTGGTTTATTCATACAAACACTCAAGATGGGGTATCTGTATGTCATCCAATAGGCCCTTTCACTCAGTCCACTATTACTCCTCCGAGAGTCCACATTCTTTAATTTCTGTACCATTTTGACATTATAACCAGTCACACTTTTAATTCTGATCATAATTCATCTTACTTCCCTTTCACTAATACTACATTCATTTTTAAAAGTCAGTTTCTCTATGGATATTGTGTCAGTGTCTTATCATTTAAACTATGTTTTTGTGCTCTTTGAAGTCACACTAATCTTTTCGTCAAATAGGTGTACATGTCTGAGACCCGTTCTTCAGTGCATGTGTTTTACTGTTTCATGTTTGTTACCTCTAAGGTAACATTGACTTTTGCACGCTTACATCAGTGTCCCAAGACCATGTCACGTATTCTTGATTCCCAAATGATCTTATGAAATGATCTACGAGGTTTTACTTATCTTTCCACATATGGTCCCGATGCCTAAGGTAGTGGCTTGATCATCAATTCAGTCTTTCTTAAAAAGAAAGACAAGGACACAAACTTCACCAAGAGAAAGCTACCAGTCTGGTACTCTTTTCTAAACTTCCTTTTTGCTAAAATATGTTTTAACTTCAATAGCCATTTCAACCCATTATTCTAATTCTTTTGTCTTCTGCCACCAGTCTCCACCTCTAATTACTTCATCTCATCTAATTTTGCAGCTTAATTATTACCACCATGTCTAATTCCAGAGATTTTTGTAGTCAATGGAACATAATCTTGTAATGTTTTAAAACAGAAGTCAAACATTTCTTTTTGATTCAAACAGAACATACTCTGTTTGTTCTTTCTCTAAGATGACCCACATTTTTCAAAGTTACTTGTTAATTCAGTCTAAATATTTGATATATATCCCTATGTATTTGTCTAAATTCAATATTGTGTTTACTCCCTCAAAGTCACTAACTATTTTTGTATGCATTGAAACCACTGCAACTGTTTGCATGCACTTTATCATTTCCCAGAATCCCTTTAAATTTTCAGTTAACTATTCCATTTAAGTGTTTTAGAACACCGGGGTATGCGAGTCTTAATATAGTTTTTGTCATGATACGCTTAAGTGTACCCAAGCTCAGTGGTTTTGAGATTCCTGACACTCAATACAATTAGCATTTTCATTGTTAATGTTTTGGGTCCGGTGAACCTTCCTCAGAACGGACACCAGACCCGAAACGTTAACTCTGTTTTCTCCTCCACAGATGCTGCCAGACCTGCTGAGCTTTTCCAGCAACTTTGTTTTTGTT
>NC_063340.1:53904137-53920882 GCF_021869965.1 Rhincodon typus
GCCTAGACCCTTCATCAGAAAAGGGTCTAGGCCCGAAACGTCAGCCTCTCTGCTCCTATGATGCTGCTTGGCCTGCTGTGTTCATCCAGCCCTGCACCTTGTAATCTAGTTTATCAACTGCCTTTGATATACCTGCCTGCTGATCCTTTGCCTGTCCATGCAGTTTGATGAAATCACGTTCGATGAGACCATGTGATCACCTTCTGCCTGGGGCTGAGCAGGTGTCTAGTCTCTGGCAGTCCTCTGGAACAGTTGCAGAGACATGCCAGTCATGTACTCATCAGATTGTGCTCCAGAGTCTAATCGCGAAAGAGAACCCACTGAGGTGAAAGGTTCTGGGCTGGTGGAGGGTGGCGGGGATAGCCTTGCTATTACATCCTCTGAGGTTTGAATGGATTCTTTCTGGGAAGTGGAGATGGAGTTGGCAATCATCAGACACAAACTCAGTTCTGAGGAAGAGTCATTATGAACTTCGAATGTTAACTCTGTTTCTCTCTCCACAGATGCTGCCAGACCTGCTGAGTTTCTCCAGCATTTTCTGTTTGTGCAGTATTCACTTTAATTTGAAGGTTGTTGGTGTTGGCCTCTTCTTTGCAGAAATTAGCCGTGTCCCACTAGTGACTGGATAAGGCAATTGAGGGAATTATGTGTGTAAAAGGGATTAAATTGAGTTAACATTAGCATGAATAGGAGAGTAGTACGGCGAATTAAGCTAGCTGGGTTGTTTGCCAATGCAAGTCTTTGTGTACTCAGAGTAGTCACACGGAGTGGTTTCTCCTCATATAGGGTCAGGGGCCTTATGTCTGCCATCCCGTGGCTGGTTCTTACCCTGTTAGCCTGATTATGCTGTGAGCCATCGATTCAACATAATGCATGTAGTAGTGAGTGTTGTGTCCATGAGCCTGAGTGAGATATGTGTGCAGTGGCAGATTTCAAGTGAGTGGTGGCCCTGTGAGTGTGATGTAGGGGAGAGAAGATGGTTGCACTTATCTCTGCATTTTTGCACATTTCATGACGTTTCACCAGAGGTACTGAACAGACCCAGGTTGCCATCTTGATCCAGGTTGACTGCTCCTGGTGGTGTGATCTCCTTTGGTGGTCTGCTTGAAAAAAGCTATAGCTATTATCTTTCTTCTTTAGCAGTGACAAAGTGTAGATTTCAGTCACAAACACAGAAATTGCTGGAAAAGCTCAGCAGGTCTGGCAGCATCTGTGGAGAGAAATTAGAGTTTTGGGTCCGGTGACCCTTCCTCAGAATGGAAGATTTCTGACCTCAGTGAATGGTGATTTTTCTAGGTTGATGTTTTTTTAGCTGGAGCTGCTTTCTGTGATTGAGACAGAGACAAGAGCTTCCAGTATCCCTGCAGTTATTAGTCCACATCACTTTCTCTCTCTCAGGCTGCTATTGAAATAGTGTTCTATGTAGATTCTGGTGCCTGATCATTGTTTCATTTCAAGCTGGATAGTTGCAGACAACTTTTAACCTCTCTTTTTGTACAGTTACCATGCAAGTGTGAGTAAAACTTGAAAATGGATTTCTTGATATCTCTCTGAGTTTTAATGCCCTATGATTAAAATGGTAATTCCAAAGCAGTTCATCTTATAAATTCCTTGGGCTTATCAAGTGATCATAACAGTCATTTTAGTTCAGAAGTGTCCTTTACAAAACCACTTTTGATCCATGAATATCTCATGTATTGAAGACAAACAATGAAAGTTAAACATTGATGGTCAATTTTAACAATGATCATAACAGTAAGGAGGGCACAGTTTCCAAGTAGTGGAAAGCCAAAGGCTTACTCATATGAAGGTGTTAATTAGATAGAACCTCCATCATTAGAAAGGTTCCAGGTGAATTCCAAGGTAAATTTGATGATTCAATTGACCCAAATTTGATCAGGTTTATTAATGTCAATGAACGTCTTATAAATGTTAGGCTTGATATAGATGTGAATATCATTGTCCTATCAAATAAAATGCCACAGATGAAGAGGCAGACATTATAGCCTGCAGACTTAAAGCATAGTGCAGGAGGTCGAACTCTCAACATGAAAGATATACTGTGGGTAACACTGTGACTTTAAATGTTTCACAAAGTAGAGAATACGTATGTAATTCATAACCAGAAAACCTCAATCTTGAGTAAGAAAATGTGTTTTGTCCTTAAATTTGTTCAAAAGGTTGAAGAATTGGAACAGCACAGTAGTAAAAGTTCCTTTGGGATGGCATACCCCAAATTGTTCATAGGATTCGGCAAACTCGGTACTAAATACAATAGGACAGATGCTAAAATGTTATGGCTTGGACTTTCCAATGACAGCTAGTGATTTCTGCAGTGCAGAAAGGATGATGTATATTGTGACCCTACAGAATCCCTGATTTAGCAGACTCTAAGGGAATTGCCTGGAAATTGGCATTTCCCCAATGCAAGCAAAATAGATCAGAGAATTTAGATGGCTCCACTACAGTTAAGTAAATAATTATCTAGGAAAAGTTAGATAATTAAAACCTGGTCTAAACACCACCCGCAAACCCAAGTACACACCAATGCCTACAAAGTCCAAACCCAAATAGTCCCTGGGAGCCTGACATTCCCTGGAACATTGCCACGCTACTCACCATGCACCCTACATACCTGGCATCCTATTCAGTTGGCACCCTACTCATATGGCATGTTGGCATAAAATCCATCAGGCATTCTGCCCACCTGGCATATTACCTACTTGGCACAATACCCTCCTGGCACCTAAACTCCATGCTTACCTTACAGATGTACCCTTTCACAGAATCTCTCAAAATAGCTGTCATGCTAGACATTTACATTTCAGAATACAGCATATACTTCTGTGAGACAAGAGGACTTGATTTGACATCCCCTGACTATGCTGCATCCTTTCAAGCAAACTCAACATTTCTGAAATGGCTCTGACTGGAATGTCATGTTAGAAATTCAGAGCCCATTCTTAACATAAAAAAAGGAACCGGGTGGCAATCTGATTGCCATCCTTAAACAATCAGGTCCAATGTCTTTTAAGATTTTGCGTTTCTTAATGAATCCAGTGCAGAAACATTTTGAGGAAATAACCAAAATAGCCCATCATTTCCCTGGTGACCAAAGCAACCAAGTGGTGTTTGGGCATAGTTAATGTACTCAAACTGAGTGCGTCCATCAGAAGAAATGTTGACCTAACATGTGTCAACAAGGCACTGATGATGGAACTCCACCCAATGTTTACACTGCACTAGGTGGCTTTACTCTAGGATGCAACATGGTCATGAGTAGGTTTCCTTGATGGGCCTTCAAGTTTAGGGATTTTATAGTTTATACCTTTTGTCCTGCAATTCCAATGGATCTGGGATTATGTGGTGATGAAGTGGTACAGTTGTTGACTCCCCTCTCCTCACACAGAACCTTGAAGCGTTCTCTAGTATACTGGGGGATCTATTGTCAGAAACAACCTTCCATTGTGCCTTGAATAGCCTGAGGATTGAACTTAATATGTCTGCAATGGCTGCACTATATGTGCCATGTAGCATATTTATAATGTATGAGCACTATAAGAGCAAGTGAAGAGGCTGGAGTTGCAGCCTAGTATACTTTATGTGTCATGGAGTGTTCACTTAAAGGTAAGAGAGGGGTTTCTTGCCCAATCACACCCTTTTCCACTGGTGGTTCCTTCAGTTGTGCAGAAGGAGGGGGTCCCACATTTCTAGTAGGCCACAGGCATGCTCATCAGGGTTTACTTGGCAGTTTTCCCAATAGTATGGCCCATGCCTGCTTTTGTTTGAATTCCACTGGCTGTGTGATGAGGCCTCTAAGTGGCCTTTTAAGGCTCTCAGTTAATGTCTACATAGAAAATCCACTCAGGATCGTTTCAATCCAAGATTGAAGAGGGGGAAAGTGGGAAGAAGATAGGCTCTCCACCCCAAGCTTTACAACCACATATCTCCCAGCCAGTTCCTAGGAGGAACATTAAATTCTACCTGTGGTATTTGGCCTCACCAGATTTGAGTTTACCTTGCTGCAGACCTTTAAAGCCTCTGTTGGTCATGTCTCAGTTAAAACTGAGGGACTAGGGCACTGCAAGTTCTGAGGGAGATGGAATGTGTGAGGAGAATGAAGAAATTAACATATTTGATATTATAGAAGTAGACTAAAACAGGTAAGGGACCAGAAAATAAAGACAGCAGGGGGCATAATGATGACCTAAAAAGAAGGAAGCACAAAGTCAACGGCAAAGAGAATTTGACATGAAGGTGCATCTAGAACTTATTTATGTGGGGATAGAGTGGGATTATACTGAATCCCCTGCTGAGGACAGATTGCCTGGGGTCATGGAGGAAAAGGTCAAAGTGAATAATGAAAATCCGTTAAGGGATGATTAGAAGAAGAAATATGTTTTGAAGTTTATGAAAGATGTGGGATTTAGAGCTTGGTCGATATTCAAGTATTTGAGTTTCAATTCTTGTTAGTGAAAAAGGAAACAAGTTTTTCCTAAACCATCAGATGTGTCAAAGATGAAACAGGACAACAATGGTCCAGCTTGAATAAAAGTGAATCATTGCTGTAGAACTGCAAAGTCATGATTATACATATGTTTGCCCAAAGTGGAAGGAGTAGATTTGATGATGTGGTGAGAGCACTGGTTAAAAAAGTGTTGCATGCTATGTAATTATCAATAATCATGGGGATAGACATGAAGGGTGACATTTGAGCTGCAATCCAAATAGAATGAGTTGGAAACATGTGCTTTGTTTGATTTGGTTATATATCAAGATCTTAGCAAAAAGCTGGTCAAAATAAAATGGAAAATGATTATTAAAAGCTTAAGACTCACAATTATTAATGAAAATGAATGGAGGAAAAGAAGAAAGAAATCAGTAAAAGGAGGAACAAACTTATTTAACATTGGTATACTCAGAGTAAATGGACTGTAAATTAAACAAAACAAGTTTAAAAGTTCTGCTCGAGATGTCATAAAGTTCTGTCTTGTGTGCACCTTTTTTCTACTTTCATGTTTAATGTTTCTGTAATTGAATTACCTGACTGATATATTACATCAGTCCACTCATTGATCCTTTCTGTCTTTGTAGAACCCTGTTGATGGAGGTTTTGAGGTGCAGCATTCCTGCCTCTTCAGGGCAAAATGGCTATGGATGGTATGTTCATATCGTGGCCAAACAGGCTTGAATATCCACCTGTAATACGTTTCCTTATATCAGATTATGGATGATAAAGGTGGGAGAGTTTCCTGGTCATCCAGACTGCAGAAGACAGTGGCAAACCTTTGCAGCACTTTGCCAAGCATAATCATGGACCAGTTCATTGTTTCTAAAGCCTTCTGAGGACATTGTAACATATGAAATAGAGAAAGAGAGAAACCTTTTGTGTTCAAATTAGCTGCTGTTAACAACAACTGCACTTCAAATGAGTATTATAGTGGCTGGGATGTGAAAGGTACTGTAATGTAAATTATTGTTTTGTGATGTAATGAGCAGATTTACATTTTTGAATTTGTTTACCATGCTCCAAAATCTATATAGAAGCTCTGTAAAAGATACAGAGAAGAGGGATATTTCGATCCTGAGTTTGCAGAGCGTGTACCAGGTTAGGAAATTAATTCAGAAGCCGAGCATGCAAAATATTGAATCGATGGATAAGGTAGGACTAGAGCAATACTTCAATTTCAGTCAGAAAAGCAGCAACAGAAGACACAATTTAAAGTTTGTGAAAAATAACTTAATTATAGAAACTAGGAACTTCTTTACTCAGTGATTACATAACCACACAATCTACCAGGCAGCATAATAAAGGCAGGAACATTAGAGAGGTTCAAAAAGAAATTGAATATTTTAATGGGATGCTGAGAATAGTGAAGAGATCAGACTTAAAGGCCTTTTGTCAACCATGACATTTATTATTTTTTGGTCATTTGGAATCTTACAGATAGTCTTGTTGCTTTTCAAAACACAAAAATGAAAGAAACTGAATTACAAAAGAAGGGGTCAAAGAGAAAATGTAGAAAATTGAAGAGAATAGCAGATCCTTGTTCTTTCAAGAATCATATATAAACATGCTTACCACAGTTAATTCTGCTGACACTTACATCGATAGATTCTCTTCAGGATGTTTTAAAGAGTAAGGTTATGTTGGAAAGAATCTTACAGGGTCTGAGCAATGTGGGTTAAAGTGAGATTTGTGGCAGAATTGTGCAAAAGTCCAGTGAGGCATATCTTGATGTCGACAGCAACTCTCTGCATCTTTTATGCATTTGCCAAGTGACAAGGCAAGTTTCTCACTCAGCAGTGGTGAGTTGCCAATTAATAGCTTGTTAAATACCTCTGTAATGCCACCACCTGCTGCATTAATATTCAGCTTCCTATCTTCCCAAATGTGCTGAACAAGCTCAACAAGAATTCTCAACGTGGAAATGAGAACAGGTACCTGGCTACTTCAGCATGCTGTTTGCTCCAAAGGACCTCTAATGCTGGACACTGGGTACCAACATCTCAAGGCACATTCCATCAGCAATGGCCACACATACCACACATCCATGGACATTGGCACCCAACATGTGCCAACCTATAAGAATACTCGTGGCTTATTTCCAATCGACTTACAGGACGTTTCTGTACTTCAAGGCAGCATTGCCAAATATCATTGCGATGCGGCTGCTAGGAAGCTGTGCACCCAGGGGCATGTACCAATCTCATGGACTGGCCTAGACTGCACTTCCAATCTGTTTGCTTGTTCTCATAGTGCTCACTGATTCTGAGCCTATCTGGATGCTCCCAGTATCCCTGACTTGCATTTAATGTATTTCCTGTTTGTGCTTTGGCCCCTCAGACAGAGATACCAGGCCGAAAATACTTCTGTACCGCCGTGCTGTTCAGCGCATGACAAAACCAGGAAGATTGTCATGTCGGCCAGTTGTCTTCATTCAATTCAAGGGAGGTAGCTTTCGGCCGGGGTCTTGGCACAGCAGCCTCCAATATTTGTCCAGGGCCTTTGAACCGGTCAATCAGCTACCCAGAGTGGTCAGAGTTAGGAGACTCTCCAGTTGTTTGTGCTTTGGACACTTCAGCCAGTTTATGTATTAAAAATACTTTCCCCAAACAATCTTGTTGGTGAGATAGACAAAAGGACACAGGATTCAGTTTGAAGTTCAACTCAATTTTATTAACAAAATATACCTCATTAAAGCATCATGTGAGCATTTCCCAAATTTCCACACTATTTACTCTTTATATAACTCAATCCATATCAATCCTTCCTTCCCTTTTTTCTTCCTTCCTTCCTTTTATTCTTTTTTCTTTGAGAAGATACTACATCAAATGACGAATCAGGCAGATCTTGAGCCCTCCTGCATAAACAGTAACCAACAGGAACTGACAGACAGGGAAAAGCTTCAGCCATGCTAACTGGAGATGTCTCATGCATTTTTTTAAACACCTTTCATTGTCTTTCTTTCTCTCTCACTCCACATACTCCACATGACAGACTGCAGCTACATTCATCAGCTGCTCATCTCTCTCTGCTAATCTTTCAGCTGACCATGATCACTCACTTTAATTTCAAAGAAAAATATTCTTTTCACCAAGACTAAATTGGAAAGAGGAATCACTGTGGCCTGGATTTTGATTTTTAGATGCTAGAATATCATGATGAGTCATATGTCCACAATCCCCCTTGAACCTGCCATTGTTCAACTGAGGTTTCCTGGTCACATGATACAACGGGCTACATTTTATCACAGGCATTGGGTAACCACTGGGAAAAGTCTGTCCTGAGTATTCCTGTCAGAAATTAGGAATCTGTCACAGCTCCATAATACAAAAAAGCTTGTAAATGCGTAAAATGATGCCTGATGAGGAGACGATGAGTACTATTTGTAGTAACACTTTACGATATTAATACTATGATGCCTACAATAAACAGGCTCATATTCTTACAAGGAAAATTTGTCTTCAGCTACTAGTGTCTGGGAATTCTGGGGTAGAAGGTGGACACTGTTGTGCCCATTGTTCTATGCCTCCCACATTCAAAAGTACCTCAATACCATTTTGGGATAGACGAGATCTTAGTATCCATAGTGGCTCCCCAAAGTAGGCAATAAATTCCTTTCTGTAAGGACCACTGTTGGAAATTTGTCTTGTTGCTAGGGCTGCCCTACTTAGTTTATTGCTTCCTTCTGCAGCCAAACCAATAATCCTTGGAGATACTATTGGAGCGAGGCCATCCCCTTAAAAGACCCACAACTATATTATGGGCTGTTATCTCCAAAATGAGCCAAAATTAATTTCCCAGCCACTGTTTCTGGTTTTCTTTTCAACTACTTTGAAACTGGGAGGTTATATTGCATTTGTATAGGACATTAGTTAGACCACTTTTGGAATACTACATTCAGTTCTGGTCTCCCTGCTATAGGAAAGATGTTGTTAAGCTTGAAAGGGTTCAGAAAAGACTTACAAGGATGTTGCCAGGGTTGGAGAGTTTAAACTACAGGGAGAGGCTGAAGAGGCTGGGGCTATTTTCCCTGGAGCTTTGGAGGCTAAGGGGTGACCTTATAGAGGTTTTTAAATCATGAGGCACATGGATAAGGTGAATAGCCAAGATCTTTTTTCCCACGGTGGGGGAGTCCAAAACTATAAGGCAAACATTGAATTTGAGAGGGGAAAAATTTAAGAGACCTAAAGGAGCAACTTTTTCACACAGAGGATGATGAATGTATGGAATGAGCTGCCAAGGGAAGTTGGGGAGGCTGGTACAATTACAACATTCAAAAGGCATTTGGATGGGTACATCAATAGGAAAGGTTTAGAGTGATATGGGCCAAATGCTGGCAAATGGGACTAGATTACATTAGGATATCTGGTTGGCATGGACGAATTGGACTGAAAAGTCTGTTTCCATGCTGTACAACTCTATGACTCTATTTGTTCTTGACTTAGATAGAGAGTTGAGGTGTCTGAAAATTGTGAAGAACAGCTCACAATTTTGATAAATTGGAAAGTATATTGAAACTCCAATAAAAAAAAACAAGTGACCTACAGAAACAGAGACTTTTGAACATCTAGACTTTCCTCAAATTGATTTATTTTGGGTTCCTTTCATTCAGCCTTTGTAATCAATAGTTTCACCAGTAGTTACAGTGAAACTCCTTTAAGCTAACTCAGCCATCATTTTGAAAGAGTTAGAAACATATTAGAAAAGAACATAGGATTAATAGTGACTTCTACAAGACAAGGCCATGAACAGCCTTTCATAACTTGCCATGATGAGCAGTTTCATTAACATTGTTTACTGCTCGTTGGATTTGTTTTATAAACCCCTTCATAAACATTAACCAGCACAGATGTCCTACTTTATTTTACTTGGATAAATAATTTTTATTATGGATAAAGACAGTGGAGAATACAGCAGAATACAGCAGTTAATTAAATCTCTTTTAATAAGGATGTTAATTTAAATTGAGCATTTGCTAAGGAAAGGATTTATTCCCCATGTATTCTTCAGAACCTGTTTAATAGGAAGACAGAGACTAAATCAATCTTTTGCCACAGTGGGACACTGGTTCCCATTAAAATGTGACACTCGCTAAAAATAGAGAACATTTCTGCTTGGAATGTAGTTACTTATTCAAGGCACAGTTAAAAAGGGGTGGATAGTAGGCATTCTGCCCAACCGAGTCAAAAGTAATAAACCTTCTGTTCAAATGACACAATCAAATCAAAATCATAATTGTAGATTGTTGGATTCCTCTGTGTACAGCAGAATGTTGCTGATTGACATAGATAGAGAACTGATTTTATTTGAAGTGTAACGAAAATGCTGCACTGGGGCACTAGATACAAATGTTATATTGGGCAATATCACAATGAATCACTTGCCAGTGATTTTAGTTGGAGTTTAGAGTCATTGAAACAACCACAATATTAAATCTTTCGCTGATGACAGTGACAAAACAGATGTTTATAATGACAGAGCTGGGATACTTGCTGGCAGTGTAGTTCTATTTCCTAGCACATGCCTTTAATAGATGGAGGAATAAAGAAGATTATTTCAGGTGACATATCTGTGCTCCCTCTTTTGAAAATGATTTTGCGTTGTGTGTTTGTGCTGATAGTAGCAAAGAAGGATTTGTCACAAATACAAATATTTCTGTACTGTATAGTTTTAGGGTGAGTTCTGTGTTCAATAGAATTGTCCTGTTGTTTAAAAGCTTTGCATTCATTCTAAAATTTGCTTTGGCCTTCAAACAGAAAGAAGAGCAGAGGTGGACAGAGAAGCACAAAGAAATTATTGGAGAACAAGAGACTAAAGAAAAAAAAAGATATAGAGCGAATTTTCAGAGACTCAGGATTGGAACCCTGTGTAGATAGCCTTTGAAAATTGAGGTTTTCTAAGGATCCCAACACCTCTGCATTAGTTTTGAATTTTCAAAGAACTGGCAGGAGAGGAAGTGGGAAAGGTCATCTTTGCCAGTTATCCTTAAGTTCTTGAAGAGGTTTGTTAAGGGACTGATGTTTTCAGGGTTGGAATTTTCAAATTTCTTCTGGTGAATCTGAACAGTATTGAGCACGGCTGGAGTTAGTTTTCAAACAAATCTGAGAGGCCAAGCATTGCCAACAACACCACTGCTGATCCTGTATAAATGGTCACTTTGTGCTGCATGTGACCTCTTGGCTTTCCAATGATTCACATGCTCTAATTGACAAGGCAGTGGTGGCATCACTGACATGGCTGTCAGCTGCTTTATCACTGCAGTAGGCAGACAGCTCTGGCCTCCTGAAGATGCTTGCCACCCACTGCCTCAAGCAAATTCAACCATTTATAAGTAAAACCAGCACAGAGACAGTGACATAGCACAGACCTGGATTGGAACCCAGATGAATTCTGTTGTGAGTCCAATCCCAGTTTAATAATGCTGTCCATGGACACAGCAACATAAAGATATCAGTGACAGATAAAGGATTATCAATATTCCTCGTCTTATCATGTGCAATACCACGAGAACTTGATCAGTCCCATAATAAGTTTGTATTTGTAACCAAAGAAGTAATTTTGTGCATTTTGTAATTATGCATATAAGGATCTAAAAACAAAGACCTGGAGATTTAATTGTGCCTGAATATGGGAGTGTAGGACCATGTGAAACTGATGTAGGCAGCTCATTAGTACGAGTCAGGCATGCAGCCAATGCCACTTATAAGTTACAAGTCTATTTAGGGGATGGAAAATTGAGTTTGGCGATTGTCACTTAAAGACAGCTTAGAGACATCTTTTAAAGGGTTTGTGTTCTCTAGCTGTAAACAGTACGGAAACATGTTCAAAGGAATAAAATGCCTGAAATAGATACATTCAAATTTTCAAATGCAGTTTTGGAGGCCCTGTTTCAGTGTTGACAGGGAGAGGGAAATTTTCTTCCTCCAGCGCACAGAAAGCCTCAAGGTAGCATGACCTCATGTCAAGGTAACAAGTGGAAGGGATCAATATGAGGAAATTTATCTCCCTAAACATGACTACAGTTAGAGAAAATTTTAAAAAATCTCGAGGCAGCATTAGCAGAGTAAGAATTTTAGCTTTTACTTAATCAATTGCCCCTACGCCAATATCTGAAATCGCACCACTCGGAACATTGTCCTCCCCGCCCCCCACATTGCCCTTTACTTAGTTACAATCATTAGAACACAATCTGCATCACCCCTTTATCTTTCCACACTCTCATTCTGTACATTCTAACTACCATTGCAAAACTCACTTCCCCACACCTCACATTTTCCATGCAATACCCAAACTATTCTACAAAATGTATATTCTCAAAAACATGCAGAAGGTTATGACTCACACACACATCTTTTATGCTGAAATACATTGAGCACTTCCTCAGTTGACAGGGGGTACAGCAGGAGCTGATTGGAAAGGCATTGCTGACCTTGAATGCCCTCCCCTGTGCGGGAAGGCATCGTGGATAGGGACAATTGTGTAAGCAACCATTTTACATTATGCAATGGAATTTCCAGGGCAAAGTATATCAATGAAAGTAAAAAGATGACCATTTTAGAATTTTGCTTGTAAATAGTGTAATTTTTGATAATTCCATTTGGGTTTTCAGGCAGAAGCCATTTGACTTTCACAACTACTAAACCAACTGCAGTTAGGACAGGAGGCTGTTGATCTTGATGTGATGCTTCCACTGCCTTTATGTATGCTCATTCACCAACTCCACAGCCAACTATGACAACAATATCGTATCTAAATCAACTAAAATCTAAGAACCAAAATGTAAATAACTGTTCTTTGCCCATATATATTTATCATGTGTCCAGATCAAATTTTGCTACAATGATCCTATCAACATTAATCTTCCAGTAGTTGCCAGAAAATTGTTCCATTGCAACTTACTCCAAAGTGCATCTCATTATTCTATGACTGCCAGCTAATAGAGTTCTCACTGTACGTGCAAACGCTTTGCAATGAATACTAAATTCACGTAAGTAAAGTAGTAACAGTCAATGCTCAATTTTACAAATTTTGGGTAGCATTAAGTCCACCCATTCAAAGTGGGCATTAAGAGCACCATTTTGTTTGTAATATGGCAACAGAAACTCTTGAAAGGCCACAGCTATTTTCTTATAATGATAATGTAAAGTAATAAGGCACAGATTCTGCCTGTCCAGATTTCTGATTGCCTAACGGTTTGATTTGGCATCTAATGTATGTATGTCGATTATCTTCCTGGTCTTCCTGGTCCCTGCACCTGCTGCTCTCAATGACCTTCCCTGGCCCCTACACACCTAGTCTAGTCGCTGGCTCCTAGTCCACACTGCTCCTTGGCCTCATGTTCTTGCCCCCACTCCTTGACAAGCCCTGGTATTGTTTACTGAGCTGTTGATGATAATAATTGGTGCAGGGAAATGCAGGTACAGCATAAGATAGGGGGCAGTCACGGGAAAGAGATACAACATAAGAGTAGGGAGCAAAGGGGACAACATGAGGTAGGGAGATGACATGGAAAGGAGGGAAGGGAAATATGGTTTGGATCTGCCATTACAGAGGCAAAAATGTCCTGGTGGAGAGTTGTGGAATGTTGGGTAGGGATAAGGTAGCATAGGATGGATTAAATAGGGCATGGGGAGAAAGAGTAGAATGGAGATTATTTGATTTAAATGAAAGGCACTGATGGGTATAGAATGAGAAGAATAGCATAGGAAGGATGGATTAGCCTGGGATGGGATTTAAAGAAGTACTATGTTAAGAAAAATACTCATTTCACCATAAACGTTTTTGGGCCTTTGCTAATTTTACAATAATTTGTTTTCACGGAACAATATTTTAAAAGTGGAAAATGAAAAAATACGAAGAAGGCACAGTAAGGTGATTAGCTTGTGACATATTCAAAATTTCTGTGCCCACTATTATTCTATGAGTATTGTGTGCATGCTTTGACATATATACCTTGCCTAGATCGAGGTGAAGCATCTCCACAGACTCTATCCCAGTACTCAGACAGTTTTAGAGTTATGTCATATCAAAGAAATGCAGACAACTTTTGCCACAGAGGTAGAACTGCAAGTGCCAATCAAGGTCACCCCATTCCCCTAGTTTTTAAGCTTCTGATTCTATCCAGCACAGAGGCATCTGTTATATCAAGCATTTGGTCTCTATATAGAATATCAAACAAGTTACAGGCATCTCCTCTCTCTCACTGAATGATAACAACTGTATCAGGCAGCTGACCAATGTCACTGCATTGTTGAGATATGCAAAGTCCAAGAATAACTAATGGTATCCCTGTGGCCATTTGAGTGAGAAAACAAAATGTCATGGCCTACATGGCCCGAAGAGAATTCACTCTATCACAATTAAGGCTATTTGTCTCATCTGTGTTCATCCATTCAAAAAGACAATCAAATCCTTCCCAATACAGCAATTATTTTTTACATGATTCCAGTGTTTTCACATTCATTACCGTATTCAGAGGTCTATTCCATTCATTGATTACTCTTTCCATGAGAAAACCCTAATTTTGTTTTTCTCTTTTAGTGTGTTGAACTTCATTCCGTGGTTGTCCTATATAATCTAATTGAAGGGTACATTTTGAATTTATCAAACTATGAACTATCTTATATGCTTGAATGGGATGATTCCTCAAATGCTTGATTTCAAAGCTGGAAAGCACAGTTATTCTGGAAAATGCATTCTGTGCGTGATGTTGTAAAGGAAGAGGGCTCTTGTATTGAAAACACCTAAAAATGATTTTTAAAAGTACAAAACAAATTCAACAGTGATGTTCAACAAATTAAACTGAACCTCCAAACTATAACCAAAATTGCATTTGTCCCAGCTCCATTATGCGGGGTTTTATGGGCCTGAAATGTCCCCCAGACCAGCTACCATTCAATCATCAGACTTGAGAAATGTGCAGGATAACCTGTTTATGTAGGATTTCTATCTACCTCCTGGTAAAGGTAACAGTGCTGCATTAACAGCTCTAAGGATGTTCTGAGCCTAGTGTCACCTATTACAGTGCATTTTATCCTTCATCCCACTTTTATTTGTTTTCAGACTTAGCAGTGACCTCCAGTCTTTGTTTTGCCCTTTCACCTTAGTTTTCTAAGTTATTACAAAGACAGCAGTCTACAAGCTATAACTTATCACTAATTAGCAATGTCATACCAAATCGCATTCAGAGAGACCACAAAATAGTGCTGAAATAGAAAATGGAAAAGTTCACATTTGTGCAGCAGAGATAATGTTCTGAGGTTAATGTTAAAGAATGCTCTAGGTTCACATGCTTTCCAGGACTTTTCGGTATTGCCACTGAATGAAACGCATAGGAGAATATTCCATTATTCATTATTGAAATTCCTTATCATGATAAACAGAACATTTACCCAGTTTTATTTAAATTGTGGTTCAATTGGAGCTGTATTGTGCGACAGTGCTCGTGAAAGGATTAATTTCCTATGAGCAATTCTATCTCACATTCCTGATAAGAAAGGCATCTGCCAAAAGTTATTTCAAAGTAAATTAGAGTAATAGGCCAGAACGCAATATCTATGGCAGAGTCCTCCTGCGAGCAGGAGAACTAATGTGAGCCCTGTGGTGCTTCTCTCTGGAAGACTTGACATTATCCTGATAAAAAGTGATTTTGAAGAATTTCTATTATAGAATAGTGGCATATTGGTTTGGTTATTTTTCTTAGGGGTTCAAAAAACAAGTTAGTAGGTCAGACAGTTTTCTTTCAGAACAGGGTCCTAATCCAGTTTGTATCAGATAGTGGGGTCCTCCTGGAGTGTTAATGGAAGATTGGTGTTATCATGGTAGTTGAAGACGGAGTGCAAACACTAATTGCAAACACTGACATGTTTTTGATTCAGGATAATCAAAGATTGATTTCTTTTCTCTTAGAAAATCCAGGGATGGAATGATTTTGGGCAGTTTGGAGGAGACCGCACTGGCATCAAAAGAAAACATAGTGTCTCTCTTAAAAGAAAGAGGACAGAAAAGTTTAGGGAAGGCACAGGTACCTCAGCAAAAACATTTAGTTTGTACAACTTGTGAGGCGCAAAATGCGAGGTGTTGCATTTTGGTAAGGCAAATCAGGACAGGAGTTATACATGTAATGGTAATGTCCTGGGGAGTGTTACTGAGCGAAGAGCCCTTGGGATGCAGGTTCATAGTTCTTTGAAGATGGAATGAAGGGTAGACAGGATAGTGAAAAAGTTTTGTGCACTTGCCTTTATTGGCCAGTGCACTGAGTATAAGAGTTGGGTTGTCATGTTGCGACTGTACAGGATATTGGTAGATCACTTTTGGAATACTCTGTTCAGTTCTCGTGTTCCTCCTATAGGAAAGATATTGTTAAACTTGAAACTGTGCAGAAAAGATTGACAAGGGTGTTGTCAGGGTTGGAGGGTTTGAGCTATAGGGAGAGGCTGAATAGGCTGCGGTTATTTTCCCTGGAGCATTGGAGGCTAAGGGGTGACCTTATAGAGGTTTGTAAAATCATGAGGGGTATGGATAGGTTGAATAGCCAAGGTCTTTTTCCCAGGTTAGGGGTGTCCAAAACCTAGAGGGCATAGGTTTAAAGTGAGAGGGGAAAGATTTAAAAGGGACCTAAGGGGCAACTTTTTCATGCAGCAGGTGGTGCTACATGTATGGAATGATCTGCCAGAAGATGTGGTGAAGGCTGGTACAATTACAACATTTAAAATACATCTGGATGGGTACATGAAGAGGAAGGGTTTAAGAGAGATATGGGTCAAATACTGGCAAATGGGATTAGACTAATTTTGGATATCTGGTCAGCAGGAATGAGTTAACCTGAAGGGTCTGTTTCCGTACTGTACAACTCTATGACTCTATAACTTCCAGACCTGGAGTGTTTGGTCAGACAGCTGAAGGTTACACCAAGTTGAGAAAGTCTGATATCTTAATTTTGTGATGATACATGAAAGAAGACTTCACAGTTTACAGGAAAGAACTGGGGGCAATCAACTACATCACATTTAAAGATTTGACACAGAGCAATAATCTCACTGAATTTTAATTGCTGTAAGGTACTGATTTTGGCAAATAGATTGAAACTTTGTTGTGCACTGTGTTTTAAGTTTTTAAATTAATTGTGTCAAGATCGATACAACTTATTTTTGTTTTAGAAACCAAAAGAACCGCGGATGCTGTAAATCAGGAACAAAAACAAAGTTGCTGGAAAAGCTCAGCAGGTCTGGCAGCATCT
>NC_063340.1:53921282-53948169 GCF_021869965.1 Rhincodon typus
AGATGCTGCCAGACCTGCTGAGCTTTTCCAGCAACTTTGTTTTTGTTGTTTTGTTTTGTTTTCATCTGTTTTATAATAAACGTCTGTTCTATGGTTAAAGGAACTTTGTGGCCTTGTGTGACTATGTTTCAGTGAATGACCACTGCATTAACTCAAATAAATAAATATGATTCTAACAGGCCAGATTTTATTCTGGGTTCTGATATGTCCAGAAATGCTATTAGGTAGCATCATAACACTGATTAAATGTAACTAGGCACTTAACTGGCCAGCCACATGATCAATGCTCTCATGGAGCAGAAAGTTCACCCAAAAGTTGTCAGTGAGAGACTGACAGTTTTTGATTGTTGTTAGCTTCACACTGATCATTGGTGGATCCTGGGGGACTGTGAGTGAGACAGGATGGGAGTTGTGGGCAAGGATCAGCAAATGGGGAAAGGTGGGGTTGGTTATAAGCACGGTGGATATTTTCCTAAATAACTTGCTCAGAAATCTTATTATCCACCTGTAGGAACAGGTGGGATTTAAACCAGGGCCTCCCTGGCTCCAAAGGTCAGGGTACTATTGCTGTGCCACAAGAAGCCGAAGGGCAGCATGATCGGCTTTCACTGATCACCTTTCTTGATGCATCATCTCTCATTTGAGCACTAATTGCCTGTCAATGAAGGACCTCCCCTCTCAATAAGGACACAAACTAATCTGACATGGTTTGCTTGGTGAAAACAAAAAATGCTGGAGATCACAGTGGGCCAGGCAGAATCCATGGAGAGAAAGCAAGCCAATATTTCAAGTCTATATGACTCTTCATCGAAGCTGATGTGAAGTAAGGCGGGTGCAGCATTTATGCGTTGGCGGGGACGGGGTGGGGAGGGACTGAGGTGGTGGTGATGGAGTTCTGGGAGAAAGTGCAGATTTACTGATTGAAATGTGACAATGGCAGAACAATGATGTGTCTAACTACCAAACTGGAAAGAACAGATAGTCCCACTGGAGTAGGGGGAAGGGAGAGAGAGGATATGGTGATAGAGAATGCAAGAAGTAAAGCTAAAAGGGAAGAAATAGGTTCACTATTTAAAGATGCTGAGCTTAATATTAAGTCCAGAATGTTGTAAAGTGCCTAGCCCCAGCAGCCCACTCCCCACCTCACTATTGCATAAATGCTGCCCCCTCCACACTTCATATCAGCTCTTAGCTAGCTGTCTCTTGCTAGAAGATACCTGACCCACTGTGATTTCCAGCACTTTTTGTTTTCAGTATCGACTCCATACCTTAGTAATTTGCTCCTACTTGGTTTGCTTGGTCACCTGTGGAGTCATAGGAGACTCATATCTCCTGTTAATCCCTGAGTCACTGTTAAATTCTACACAAAGTTGCTGGAAAAGCTCAGCATGAGCTCAGTTCTGAGGAAGGGCGATCGGACACAAAACATTAACTCTGTTTGTTTCCTTCACAGATGCTGCCAGACTTGCTGAGCTTCTCCAGCAACTTTGTTTTTCTTCCTGATTTACAGCATCCGCAGTTCTTTCGGTTTTTATTCACTATGAAATTCTGGTGGGCTCACTGATGAGCCTAATTGACATCCTGCCACCAGTGACTGGTATTTCTGCGTTGGGCCCTTCTAACCTCCTGCTACATTAGATTTCCCATCAGAGAATCAAATGCGGGTACTTTAGGTATTCCTGCCCAACTTTCCTTACTCACAGCACCCGTTCTTGTGCTTCGCTAAATTCTGACCATAAATTAATTTATGTGAGAGGAGGAGGCCATTAAGTCTTTGCTGGCTCTCCATGAAGCAATTCAGTCACTTTTATTCCTTAAGTTTAAGCCTATGACCCTGTAAACACATATCTAATTTTCTTTTGAAACCACAGATCCTTTATATTTCCACCGTCCTCTCAGACAGCAGGTCACAGGTGTTACGACTTGGAGGGTAATACAACAATTCCTCAAATGCCCACAATCCTCCTCCTCCATCTCTTCGCAAGTTGTGGCTGAATGATTTAAGCTTAGAGAAATAAGTATGAGATTTGACAGATTTATAATTTTCACCACTTATTTTTAGGAATTTACGAATACAAATCTTTCAAATTTAGCATAAGCCTTAATCCATTCTGACTATTGCCAAGACATCACACTTTAGTTTGTTAGCATTCTCTGTAATGACCTTTTTCATTATTCAGAACAATGAAGCATGGATAGTTAATTCAAGATTTATGAAGCTGAAATGTATGCAGAGAGCAAGTTGATTATTACTTTATCTTTACAAATGGAAAAAGTTAAATTATTAAACTTCCTTGATTAAAAAAATGTCACTGCACATGTATCACTTACAACGATACATGGTTTTAGACTTCATTCTTTGTGGTCTAAAGGTGGTAAAATTTAACCTTTGTAGAGACAGGTATTCTAGATGTGATGCTTGGTAGTAGATGGGTTAATATTCATGGACAGTTTACAACATTTTTTTACATCTTAACTATTAAAAATCTTGTAATAATAAATTTGTATAAATTCCTTCCTATTTAAAGGTAATTTGAATTTAAGCCCACCTATTTTCAGATTATTGTGAAATGTCAATCTTGCCTCCTGAGGCAGATCATCAATTTCAGACGAGTCATGGAGTGGTGAGGAGGTTTGGGCAGGAAAAAAACGCACTGGAAAATTGGGCAAACTCTGGCCCAATGGAATGTAACATCAGAAAGAAATGGTAACCATTGATGCAAAATATTTCAGATCCTGGAAATCTGAAACAAATTCAAAACATGCTGAAAATAGTCAGCAGGAAATTTAGCATCTGTGGGAAGAAACAGAAATGGTTCAAGCTGAAATTGAGAGCTGATTGTCAGAACTTGCACTGTAATGAAAAGGCAAACTGATGTGGAACATAAACTTATTTTATCTTCCATGGTAACCATTTGTTCATGGCTACTGGTTAGGCCAAGACAAATGCTGCGAAACTACAGCTCCAGTGCCTGCTTCTGTCAACAACCCACAATTTTTGGAATTATTAACATGTTCAAGGGTTTAATGTCTGTTGAAGGCATCTGATTATTGCTGAAACCAACATTATGCTGTTACATTTCAGGTATCTTTTGTACACAGATCTGGTGGTTTTTGGCCAACTTTTCAACCCAAAATGTAGGAGCAATTCTTCAGCTATGTTTTTCTAAATTACAGTTATCCAATGGTTTGTTTAACCTGTAACCATATCTCTTTCTTGAGAACAAGGCAGTCCTTCCTGGAACATAATCATTAAAGTTATGTGCACTGAACTGACCAACATGCTAAGTATAATCTTACAGGTTCTGACTGAAGTCACTGAATAGGGATTATAAATTACTGTGGAAATAGATTTCTATTTTTGTTTTATTCAATTAAAACTTAATCCAATAATGCCTCTCGAATATCTTGTTTTGGAAATGCTCCTGAAGAAAAACACCATTTCTCTAAATGCTGATATACCAAGTGGTGTCCAGGCTATGAACAAGGAATATGAACTAGTCACTGGGACATTATATGGAGGTGGAATTCTCTCTGGCATTGATGCTGGTATTTGAACAATATAATTTTCACTTATAACACTCTCTTCTCTTGTGTTGGTTTGCAATTGGTGGACATATCTAGAGAAAAACAAATCAAAGGATTAACAAAGTTTTGTCATAACATTACTTAACTCATTTTATAACATGAAAAGAAATTTCCAGCAAAACTGATCTGACAGCAAGTATGGGGTGAAATCAAAATTAATGTTTTGAGTCAGGGTTTTGAAGCGGGGAGGCAATGACCTAGTGGTATTATCGTTGGTCTGTTAATCCAGAGACCCAGGTAATGTTCTGGGGATTGGGTTTGAATCCCACCACAGCAGATTGTGCAATTTGAATTCAATGAAAGAAAATCTGGAATGAAGAATCTAAAGATGATCATGAATCCATTGTCGATTGTTGGGAAAAACCCATCTGATTCACTAATGTCCTTTAGGGAAGGAAACTGCCATCCTTCCCTGGTCTATATGTGACACTAGCCCCATAGCAATATGATTGACTCTTAATTGCCCTCTGGACAATTAGGGAAGGGCAATAAATGCTGGCATAGCCAGCAATACCCTCATCCCATCAATGAATAAAGAAAATAGTCTGGTTATCCTTTCTGTTTCAAATTTCCAGCATCCACAGCTCTTGGTTTCATTCTGTAACATACTGGGCAGAAGCTTAGAGGGGCCTAAAAGTAATGGTCTATGGTGAAAAATCAAGCAGAATTATGCAAGACAATTAGCAAGGCCTGTGTCGATATCGGGCTGCATCTTTTAAGTAAGTCCTGGGCATCGTGGCAAGATCCTTGCTGGGAGGAAGCAAATTGACTATTAAGTGGGATTATCGCTTGTTAACACCTTATTGCCTGCAGATCTTATCTCATTAACATGCAGCTTGCTATTTTACTACACACCAAAAGCAAATTAGACACTGACAAATCTCAACACGAAATCTCAGAGTGGGTCATTTCAGATCACCACAGGCTATGAAGGTCCTCGATGTTGTTTAGCACACAACATCTCAGGGCACAATCCAGGGGTACCATGCAACCCTTGAACTAGGACATTGCCATAACATATTTACCAACCCTTCAGGATCCTCAAGGCACCTCTCCAATCCACTTGCAAGACATGCAAGATGGACAGATCCTTATTGCAACCAGCACAGAGACTTTGTGCACAAGGACAAGCACCCAAGACAATCTAACATCTACAGCAGGTGCCAGCTGTCTGCATAGCAAACACACTTCAAGTTTATTCAAACAAATGACCATGTTGGAAGTCCTGTAAAGGAGGGTAGGGAGATGGTTGTTGGGGGTGGTGGTGCACAGCTGCTGCCAGCTGGGTGTCCTGGCACAGTCAGTCATGGTTATGATCTGCCCACAGTCCATGGTCAGTAATCTACTCGGACTGGTCACAGTGAAGGAATATGTCTAACTACAGTCTAGGCCAACAGTCAGCCTGTAGGCCACCACAAGAAGTCAGAGGAATCACGTTGGGGAAACAGCAAAGACAGTGATCACGAGTTTGGTTCATCTTGTCTAGGTCTGCATGTCGAAGTCAGTCAGAGGTCTGGGGTAGTTACAAGACCGAGGATCTGTCTATTGATCGTTGAACAAGCAGCAAGTCAAGGGTGTGGGGAGTAGGGAAGCGGTGTCATGTATTGAGGTGAGGATAACAAAAGTGATGGGGAGAAACTCAAGGCATTAAGTTGGAGCACAGATTCAATGCTGCCCACGCTTTGGCCAGTGCCGTGGTGGAGCAGACAATAGAGTTACTGAAGATGTGGGCCACCTGCTTGGACCATTCTGTGGTGTCCTCTAGTGCTCCATCATCCTGACATACTGTACTCTGTACAATTGACACAGGCAAAAAGACGATGAGATAGATGCTGTGGAAATGTGGGGTTGGGAATTTTCTTCTTCTGAGGAGAAGGACTCTGCGGAGGAGGACGTTTTCCTTGTCTATGACAGAGCTCAGCTGTGACAGGCACAATGAGCCACACAGGATCTGATTGATACTTGGTTCCAGCAGATAAGAGCAGGCCATGATGGAACGTAAAATAGTCAATGGTCTTTATGTCAGTATTTGGTTTGCAGGGTGAACTGCAGTCTCTATGCATTATATTTGTGTTTCATTTTGCTGACTGTAAATAAAAGCCTACTGTATATCTATATTTCATGGTCCCCTATTGAACAATAACAAGATGAGGGCCTACATTGGGTACTGGGGGAGAATAGCTACAGCTAAGAGAGAGGATGTTTAGACAGAATTTAGCTAACAACTGGTAAACAGTGTTGTGCTGAGATTAAGCAGTGACTAGGGTGAGGGAATGGGATTGTATGTGTGAGGGAATGGCAGCCATGTCAGTAATGTGTGCCATGTTAGTAATGTGCCATAAGCAGCATGGATTTGTGTTTGCTATGGAATTACATCGCCAGTGAGGGGCAACACCGAATAGTCAATGCCTGTCAAGTTACTCAGCAGCTTCTTAAAGACGCTAGGTGCCAAGGGATGCCTGGTGTTTTGGCAAATGTTTGGTGAGTAATGAGTTCTGTGAGCAGTGCATGAGAAGATGGGACTTGAATTGGTTGAGGGGGGGTCTCCTCTAGTGTGGTGTAAGTAGTTAATGAGGTGAATGTGGTAAGATATGGTGAGAAATCCTGCTAGGCCTCATGGTGAAAATCCTCCAAAACACTCGGCCAAACTGACACTTGGCCAAAAATGTACGATTCAGCCCAATATGTCTGGCTGTAAGTTCTGGACTTATCATTTAAAAATAGACGAGAATGGGATTGGCATTCTTCTGCATGCTATTTTCAGCACCTTGATGTGTTAACATTAAATTCCTGTGTGAGTATTCTACGAGAGTCATTAACCCATTTATTTTGTAATTTGATGCACACAATACAAACAGTATGTTAAAAATATCACTCCTGTGCTTGTAAGATTTAAAATGATATATCTATGTAGAAATGGTACTCTAGCACTTATTTTAATGTTTAGCTCATGTATACCTCAGCAAATTTCAATGTATTTTTAATTCTCACTCACATAAAGGAGATAAAAGAGAAGCTGACATATAGAACAATCATTAAAACACATCAATAAACAAGAGGAGTCACAAAAGACAGTAGGTGATTGAATATCACCAATACTTGTCTTTTAAGAGCTCTCCTAAAGATTTTTTTTAAAATTTTAATGATTAAGTATCACCACTGTTTGGCTTTTTAAGAGCAAGTCAAAGGATTCTTTCAGACTCCCACAGATTGGATATCACCAATAATCACTGCTTAAAAGCTTGTTAAAGATCTGCAAAAGTTTTACCTTGTGTTGGGCTGCAAGCCAGTATCTGTGTAGTTGAGACATACGCTGCCACCAGTGAAGATGACTGTATCATTGCGGAGCAAATAGTACTGAGTGATGATCCCATTTGGCTTTGTTGGCTCTGTCCAATAGAGTTCCACAATGTTGGAGCTTATGATAACATGATAAGGGTTTGGCCAAATACCTAACAAGAAAAATAAAGACAAGTTTGTTTGCTGAGGAATCATCATTTTGCTTAAAGTACATGAAATATTTTACAACTGAATGTCTGAAAAAATGCATTTGCATTACTTTTGTGCAGAAAAGGACCTTTCTGCTCACGTTGAAATTTTTCATGAATTATGAACTCTAAAATTTACCCTTAGATTGTGTAAAAGGCTAGAGAAATCCAGTCTGCTGGCCAACCTGAATTATTGCTTCTTAAATTCAAATATTTTGATTGAGCATTAATATAATAGTAAGAAAGTTACTCAAAAATCAAAGTTTTCTTGCCGTAATTCTAACTCTGCAGAAATAAAATATATCAAGCTAAATCAATTGTTATTAAAAATTATTGAAAAATACTTTGCATGGATTTTGATGGAAAACCTGCAGTTGAGGTCCTTGCTGTGTTTGCTTCAGATTTCCAGCATGTTCTGTCATTTATCATAATTTGCGGTATAAAAGTGCTTCTCTGGCCCCACAAGATTTAAAAAAAAAATCCTTTCTGTGATGTGGATGTTGCTAGCATTTGTTGTCCATTCCCAATTGCTCTTGGCAAAGTTGTGGTGTGTCCCCCTTTTGAATCACTGCAGTCTATCTGGTGCAGCTACATCCACAATGCAATCAGGAAGAGAGTGCTAGGATCTTGGCCTGGCAATTGTGAACAATTAACAATCCACTTCCAAATGAGGATACTGTGTGCATTGGAGGAGAACTTGCAGGTGGTCATATTGCTATGTACATGATGACTTTGACCTTCCAAGTGGTAATGATCCTAATCTGGAAGGCTCTGTTGAAGGAGCTTGGTGCATCTTGTAGATAGTACGTCGTGTTTATGGTATGCATTGCCACTGCGCTCCAATGGTGGAGACAGTGAATGTGTAAGATGGTGGGTCGTGTATTAATCATGGATTGATTTGTCCTGATGGTGTCAAGCTTCTTGCATGTTATTGGATCTGCACCTATTCAGGGAAGTAGATAATTTCAGCCTCCGTGCCTTGGATATTTCCCTCCTACTCCTGATTCACTTGATCTCAGGAAATTCCTTCTCAGCCTCTGAACCTGAAATTGACAGTTAGCCATTAATTTCAACTAGCAGATAGCAACTTCAACCACCTGGCTGAAAATAGACTAATGACATTTAACTACAGCCCAGTGGTTAAAATTGTCAAAGTCATCCTTCTGTCATTAATGGGCAGAAAATAAATTTAACATAATGGTTTCTTGCTGGAATTACACTCTTATGTTAAAGTACTCCTAATTTCTGTTCACATTCCCAATTCTTTGTTGTTTCTGACTCTTTTCTCCATATGGCCCATCATTTTTAACTTTTGTTTTACTTTTCTTTCTACCTAACCTAAATTATCTTTTTAGCTGTTCCTTCTTGTAAAATGAAGGTTAAATTGTTCTACTTACCTAGTTTCTTCTTTATCCTATCTCCCGCTGTGCAGGTTGGAGGTGAATGGTTGTTTTTTTAAAAAAAGTCTGTACATGCCACTTTTCAGTCAACCAAAACCCAGGCTTGTCAGACTGACATGGTTACATCAGAGATACAATATGGGGAATTTTTTTGACCTTATTTTGACATACTGAGCCAGGATGAAAACTGCAAAATGAGTTTATGTAGCACAGTGTTCTAGACTTGAAGAGTGTTTGTAAAAATGATTTTGCTCATATGACTAATTTCTCATACCTGCTGGCGAACCTTGCACAATCTGGCCCTGTTGCAGCTTGACTTGTGCTGCATCCAGCTGATGTGCAGGCAGCCATTGTGAAACTATGTGGTTAGTGTGTGGCTGAAGACCTGTATCAAGTAAAGAGATAATTCATATGCTTTATATCAAGTCACTTATGTTTATCTCTATATTTACAATTTCTTTTTGAGGTTAAATGTTTGGTTACTGTTATTAAATGAATAACATTTCCAGAGATTTGTCCAGTCCATCCCCCCCCAGTTTTATGCCACTTCTCAAGTGTTACTTCTGATCTTCTGCCAAATTCATGACAGATGTTTGGGAGAATAGAAGTTCTTTCCTATCTGAGATAGTAGGAACTGCAGATGCTGGAGAATCTGAGACAACAAGGTGTAGAGCTGGATGAACACAGCAGGCCAAGCAGCATCAGAGGAGCAGGAAAACTGATGTTTTGGGCATAGACCCTTCTTCAGAAATTGTCTAGGCCCGAACCATCAGCTTTCCTGCTCCTCTGATGCTGCTTGGCCTGCTGTGTTCATCCAGCTCTACACTTTGTTATCTTCCTTCCTATCTGTATGAGTTTCGTCTTCATGCATCATTTTGCGTCCTCCAAGCACGGGGAGCGGCCAGCATACCAATATCATTGTCAGAATGTTAACCTAATTCCAGAATTTTCACCAATCCACTAAAGTAGAAGGGAAATGTGGGAATGGAGAGCAGAGTTAGGGACAGAGGTGCAGTAGCCGCAGTCACCTATATATTGATATATTTAATTTATATCCCTGAATTTTATAGCATTTTCCCAAAACATATCAATTATCACTGTTTGTATTGCTGAACTCTAATTGGAAAACTTACACAATAATAACTTCGATTAGCAGCTTGATGGGTAAATTCTATGTTTTAGCAGCTATATGTGTTTGATGTATGTTAAATTATGTCTGTAGTACATGTCTAAGAACTTGTGTACTGATGCTTGTGCATCAGGTCCTCGGGGATGCTTTCTGTTCCCCTAAAAACAATGAATAAAATGTTTTATTTTTAGATAGTTTTCAGATTGAATGTTTAAGTAATCACCTCACACTTCCCACTTCATCCCTTTGCAGTCCATCAGTCAAGTGCTGTAGTATGAATTGTAATGTTGTCCCTGTTTCAAACTTCTGTCAGGATTTTTGCAGCTAATTTTAAATCATCTGTCTTCAATTTCTGCAGTGGATTATTTGGTAGGGAATGTAGAATTTACCAATCAGTAATCCTCTTCCAGTATTATTTTCTACCTAAATTCCATGGGACTGAAATTGTGTGAATGTTCTGCCATTCATAGTGGAATTTCTATCTGCAAGCTAAACTTTGTTCAGGGTTGACAGACTTAAGTCATGCGTTCTTACTCCTGAACATGGCAAGACTGATAGCACAACTGGTCTGGACTTCCTGAGGCAGATAAAACCATGAGGTCAGATTGTGGTCAGACCTTGGCAATCTACCTCAAATGGCAGCTGAGTGCCAGCATTTCATACGGGCATGAGCAGATGCAGCTAGCGATGCAAAAGAAGTTGCATTTGCTCAAGTATAATCCATGCCAAAGAGATATAAGACAGTGTAAGCCACAGATAGTGACCTAAGGAGTTCCAAAGCATTTTCAAATTATGTGAATGAGGTAAAATTTCTACCATATACTCTGTTAATTCCTCAACTGGCACTTTGATCACTAAATCATAAATGTTTAATTTAACCTTTTATTCCAAACTCTTGGGCCAAGTCCTGGCAAATGGGATTAGATTAATTTAGGATATCTGGTCAGCATGACAAGTTGCACCGAAGCATCTGTTTCTGTGCATTACATCTCTATGTCTCTATTATAAATAGAAACAATGGGTGCATTCTAGAACTATCATTTTGAAGAAATCTGTCATGTATTTTGAGGTCAGTATAGGATATGTTGTGAAGAAATTGTGTAATGATCACAGCCTGGACTATCTGCTAAACTGCATTTAATTAAACTGCAACTCTTGAGCAATATCAAGACCATTTATATATTCCCTATAACACAGTAAAATATCCCCTTTTATAGCATTGTCAAAAAACATTTGACCCAAGCCACACAAAGTGATATTGGAACAGCTGACCCTATCCTTGGTCAAAGGGCTGGATTTGAAGGAACATCTAAATGAAGTAGAGAGTGGTAGAGAGAAAAACAATTTTAGTGTGGGAATACCAGAGTTTAAGGCTACAGCAGCTGAAGACACAGCTGTGAATAATAGTGATTAAAATTAGGATTGCACAAGTGGCCAAAATTGGAGGATCTCCAAAGTGTAAGTTAGCTTTCCGGTATAAATTTACTCCTGATCCTGAGTGATGCACTGGCTCAGATTTCACCTACAATGGAAATGGAGTTTGGCTGCAATTGGTTTCCTTTTCTACCTGATCTTTTTGCTAACAAAAAACACATTCTGAGTGCTTGAACAGATGCTTGGTAACAAACATTTTTCAGATTTCTAGCTTTGAAATCTTAAGTTGTGCGCAGTTTTCAAACAATACAAATAGTTGGAAATAAATCAGGAAATGTATTCCCTCATTGGTATTTGGTTTATATATATCCATACAGGGCATGGTCGAAAATGGGTGCAAAATTCTGATGACTCCACACAGGTATTGGGATGTGCTAAATGGCCTTGGAGATTTAAAATGGTGTCTTTGGCTCATTTAGTTACATCTCATGTGATTCATGCCAAAAGCCATTTTGGTGACAAAATTAGTAAGCACGTATTTAGCATAAGCAGTAATTATGCAAATTGGCAAATCATGGCTTCGATAAACAAGTCCCTCTGATTTGATGCTAATGCTGCCATTTGGAGCTCAGTACTCCAGCTAATACTGACTCTTCATAACTCATGGCTGTACACTAGTTCAGTAACCAGGAAGGGCCTCCCACTAGAGTGATTTAACAGGATTAGTACTTGCAGACAGAAGCTGATGGGTTGCTGCTATGATTTTACAAGGTTTTGCTCCACTCGAGAGTTTTTTTTGTTTATAAAATCAGCAACAATGAGTGGTGTGGCAGTGGTAAAGGCATTTGTTCCAACTTTAATGCTTCTGAACAAATCAGTTATCTCCTGATGCACTAGTAGACCTTCCTTTAGAATACAATATGATTTCGAGAATGATCAGAGTTCACACAGAGTAAGACAAGCTATTAGAAGGCTGGTAGGTATAGGGAATGCTAGATGAATAGAAAAGTTGAGGCTCTGGTCAAGAAAAGAAGGAGGCATACATCAGGCATAGACAGCTGGGATCAAAGAAGCAAAAGAAGCAATTAGGGAGATAATAGGGCCCCTTAAAGACCAATGAGGTCATCTATGTGTGGAACCACAGGAGATGGGTGAGATACCAAATGAATATTTCACGCCAGCATTTACTGTGGAGAAGGACATGGAAGCTAGCAAATTTGGGGAAATAAATAGTGATGTCTTGAAAAGTGTCCATAGTACAGAAAAGGAGGTTGTGGAGGTCTTAAAAAGCATAAAGGGAGATAAATCACCAGGACCTGATCAGATGTATCCCAGAACTTTGTGGGAAGCTCCGCAAGAGATTTCTGGGCGCCTTGGTGAGATATTTGTATCATCGACAACCATGGGTAAGGAAGACTGGGGGGTGGCTAATGTGGTGCCATTATTTAAGAAAAGCAGTAAGGAAGAGCCAGGGAACTACAGACCGGTGAGCCTGACTTCAATGGTGGATAAATTGTTGGAGGAGATTCTGAGGGACAAGATTTACATGCACTTGGAAAGGCAAGGACTGGTTAGAGATTGTAAACACGGCTTGTGCATGAGAAATCTTGTCTCACTAACAATTGAAGAGGTGACAAAGAAGATTGATAAAGGCAGAGCGGTAGACTTCGTCTTTGTGGATTTCAACAAGGCATTCGAGAGGGTTCTGCTTGGTGGACTAGTTAGCAAGGTTATATCATATGGAATCTAGGGGGGAGTGAGCCAATTGGATACAAAATTGGCTTGAATGTAGGAGACAGATGGTGGTGGTAGAGGATTGTTTTTCAGACTGGAGGCCTGTGACCAGTGGTGTGCAGCAAGGATCAGTGCTGGGTCCACTGTTTTTCATCATTTTCAAAATGATTTGGATGTAAGTATAATAGGTATGGTTAATAAGTTTGAAGGTGATGCCAAAATTGGTGTTGTAGTGGACAGTGAGATATTCTATTATCTCAGAATATAACAGGACCTTGATAAGATGGGCCAATGGGCTGAAGAGTGGCAGATGGAGTTTAATTTAGATCAATGTGAGGTGTTGCATTTTGGTAAGAAAAACTAGGACAGGGCAGAACTTAGACAGTTAATGGTAGAGTCCTAGGGAGTGTTGTTGAACAAAGTGACCTGGGGGTGTAGGTTCCTTGAAAGTGGAGTTGCAGGTAGACAGGATGCTGAAGGTGGCATTTGGCATGCTTGTCTTCATTGGTTAGTGCATTGACCATAGAAGTTGGAAAGTAATGTTGTGGCTATACAGGACATTGGTGAGGCCATTTTTTGGAATACTGTGTTCAATTCTGGTCACCCTGCTGTAGGAAAAATGTTGTTAAACTTGAAAGCGTTCAGAAAAGATTCACAAGGATGTTTCCAGGATTGGAGGGATCTAAATAGGCTGGGGCTGTTTTGCATGGAGTCTGAGGGGTGACCTTATAGAAGTTTATAAAGTCACAAGCGACATGGATAGGGTGAATAGCCAAGGTCTTTTATTCCCAGGGTAGGGGACTCCAAAACTAGAGGGCATAGGTTTAAGTTGAGAGGAGAAAGATTTAAAAAGGACCTGAGGGGTAACTTTTTTACGCAGAGGGTGCTGCATGTATGAAACGAGCTGCCAGAGGAAGTGATGGAGGCGGATACAATTACAACATTTAAACGCATCTGAATGGGTATATGAATAGGAAGGGTTTAGCAGAATATGGGCCAAATGGGACTAGATCTGTTTAGGATATCTGGTCAATGTGGACTACTTGGACCGAAGAATCTGTTTCCATTCTGTATAACTGTATCACTCTAAGAAGCAGGTTGAGGTGCAGGAGGGTGGGGCATGTTTGCTGGATCACACCTGAAGGCCACAAACACAATCATAGTCTCCTAAGGATACGGGTAGGTTCTGTAGGACTAAAATAAGAAGTTTTCTTTACCCAGAGAGCAATGAGGCTGTGGAATTCTCTGCCATAGAAAGTGATTGAGGCCAAAACATTGAATGGTTTCAAGAAAGAGATAAAGATAGTTTTTAGGGATAAGGGTATGGTGCAAAAGGAGTAGTGAGTTGGATGATCAGCAATGATCATACTGAATGGTAGAACAGGTCTGAGCAGCTGAATGATCTACTCTTGCCTCTATTTTCTATATTTCTATTCCCAGGATGTTCAAGGAGTATTTTCTTACATGAACTTCAAGAGAAACAATGTCATCTTCTTAGCCATTACCACAAACTTAAAGAACAATGAGGGGAGCATTATCAGTGGCAATGAAGGTGACATTGGCTATCAATGTTCAAGTGTCTAACTTGTTTAAGGCTGAAGCTGGAGATATTTGCTGTTCTCACAGTTTGCCATCCACTGTTGCAAAAGGGAGGCCATTGATATTCTCAAATTAAGCAGAGCTAATTACATTTTATTCTCTGGTGCTGCAGAGCAGAAGGAAGAGTGAACTTTGTGAAGTTGCAAATGTTGTAAACTTGTGATTTGCCACAGATTGGTTCTGTGCTTTGTTGTAATCAGAGGAAATCCTTCTCTCTTGATGTCCAGCTGGTGTGCAGTCATTTGCAGGCACTCTGCAGGTCAATGCTCTGCGTTCTTCCAGCAATGATGTTAGAATTTTGTCCCAAACAAAGTGTAGAGTTGGGAAATTTCCTGGTTTGACGCACCCACTGAGGGAGAAGTGCCCCCATTGATGAGACCTTTGTTCTATGCTGAGGCTAGGAAGGGGTGAGAGGTGTGCATGGGCATGGGCTGCGGTGGTGGGTTGCCAAGGTGATTGGATTAAAAGATTAACCTTGGTTTTGTGCAACTTTGTTAAATATCAGCACCTCTCTTCCACACTACTCAAATCCCACCGCACCCTACCTACTCCTTACACCCACACAAGACATTTCTGGCCGATCCATGCCTCTTACTCATCCTTATTAGTTATTTTAGCTACTGAGCCACCTTGCGATCTTCAGCTTACCCTCATAAGCCCCTTAGCCCTAATTCATGAAAGCCCACTCGTTTTTATGTACATTCCCTCAAGTTCTTGATCTTTTAGAAAAACAAACATTTGCATTCATAACCCCACATTAAAGAAAATTAATCCTTTAATAACCTCTTTGAACAGTCAATCAACCTGTGATCTTACAGTTCCCCATTATGATAATGATAGGTTGTAGAAAGCAGTCAATGAGTAATATTATGATAATGATACTACTTAGGGTAATGTCAAATAATAGTTATTGAAACTTCTAGCACAATTATTTTTTCAAACAGAGAACCAGGCAGGCTTTTTTTGTAAATTTTAAAGAACGAGCTCTTGAAATAACTTAAGGTTGACATTTCTACAGAAATGTCTTAATTGCACTTCATGAGTGTTAATGTATATACTAAAAATTTATAACTCTTACTTTGTGCAATATGACCTGTGCTCCAGTGAAAATCTGGTCTCTGGAACCCAACACTGAGTTCAAATAGCTCTGCTGAGTTTGTGTTTCTCTCATGTGTGATTCATGTCCTGACCCCATTTCCATATGGACAAAAGTAGGATCTGTCAGAAATGCAGGTGGGATTTTTGATTCAGCTTCTGCCTGCCATTTTTAAAAGTCCTTGGAACTTCTACAACTTTAAGAACACCTAAGCTGTTGCCTTCATGCTGTACCAGTTCATTGTGCCAATAACATTTGAAACATCACAATCTGCCAGAATATGGCTGGTAGGAGCAGGTATAAGGCTGTTGAGCCTGCTCTGCCATTTAATTCAATGATGGATGATCATCTACTTCAACACCACTTCCCTACACTATCATCATATCCCTTGGTGTCATTATTCTCAAGAAATCTATCAATTTCTGTCTTGACCATGCTCAATGATTGAGCTTTCACGGATCTCTAAGTTCAAGAATTCCAAAGATTCACCCTCTGAGTGAATAAATCTCTTCTTATCTCAGTCTTAACGATGACTCTGGTGTGAAAAAGGTGCATATGTGGGTAACATGCACAGAATCAATGCTTCCACATAAGATGTGATAGCGCAAATCATTGTTGTACTGAAACCATGCTTCCACTGCTTGGACAATTGTGCAGGGAACTTTGCCATACCCAATAATGTGGCAGTCAAGGTTCATGGTGGTGTGATTTGTAGATGCAGCCAGTCAATGGGACATTTTATAAATTCCTGCTCTGGAAATAAATCCAGTCTGACTCCAGGTTAAGACATAGACAGATTCTAAACAAGGCCTCACACCTAAAATGCATTGTCTGACCTGAGATGTCACCTCTTGTACACACTTATAAAACCTTTAGTTATCTCAGGGCAGTGACTTGAAAGAAATTCTGGGATTGCACTTTAATCAATCAAAACCTGTATCTCCTTTCTAACTGATTAAAGATTTAACAGGAGGGCATCAGCCAGTCATTTTAGGTTTATTCAATATATTCACATCAGTTGTATGATTCTTTGATCTTTTACTTATAAATTCTGTGTCTTAATACCTCCTTTCTCACAACACCTGAGGAAGGAGCAATGCTCCGAAAGCTAGTGTTTTCAAATGAACCTGTTGGTCTATAACCTGGTGTCGTGTCATTTTTGACATGGTGGTCTGTTGTATGTTGCAAAGTCTTGACATCATGAGGCCACAGGCTTTGCCATATGAGGAGCAGCTGAGGAACAGGGGAAGGAGGAATTGGAAGGGAGAAAGAAATCTTGAAAATCCTTTTCATACCAAGCTGTTTGTGAATAACTCATCTTGTCATAATACTAATAAACATAATCCTAAATTCCCAATCCCCAAGAGTCCAACATCTTATCAAATGCATCACATCATCTACTTTGTACAAAGCAAATATCAAAACCATCACAAAGTAAACACAGAAAAGCAAATATGTAAATTGTTAAATAATCACACCTGAGTACTCCTTAATTCTGTTTTCCAAGTAGCTTTGCAGTTCCTAGTACTCCCAAATTATGCTATGCCAATGGTTGTGGCATGACAAATGGAAAGTTGCTTACTTTCACAGAGACAGACTGCAGAGAGCCTCAGAAGATGGTGTCAAATAGCCTAGAAGACCCAGTTGCAAACTGCACCAGCTAGCCATGGGCAGCAGTGTCGGACTGACTGAGGGACAATAGTCATAACAGTGAAGGTTCGATGAATAGCCCTTTCTAAGAAACAACAGTAGGGTTATGCTCCCATGGAACCATTGTCGCTCCATTATTAGATCCTACAAATCAGATACAGGGTAGATTATTGAACTGCTAGCTCTTTGCACACTGTAATTCACAACCAGGATAGCAGCTGTCTGAAATGAAAGATAGAAACCGGAACTCACACTGCATCACTTGGAGGATAGATTGCTTCTACTTGTCCTGCAATTGAATTTTGCAAAGTTAATTCTGGATTCCTGCTCTCTCCTTGCCATTGCAAACCAGGCCTTCTTGTTGGTCTGCAAGTACATCAAATCTCTCTTTCATTGCATAGACCTATTAATCTGTCCCATCATTGTGCTCATCTGAGCCTTCTGCAGCAGATCTAGTGTGAAAAATCACTCTCCAGGGAGTTGCACCTGACTATTTCTTTTTACTTAGCAAATGCAAATCACTGAAGCCAAGTGATAGCCTCCACATTTGCTCAGTTTGATTAGTTTATTAGGAGGGCATTGCTTGTTAATGTGCTGTATTGTTTATTTCTCTCCACAGTGCACAAAGGGTTTGTACTACGGCTCCAGCAGTAGTCATTGGCTGTGTCAGAGCCATGGCTTGTACCTGCTAAGCAAGTGTTACTCTCACTGTGGGAATACAAAGTCTCCCATTCAATAGATAGGGTTTGTCACAAGGAAGTTGTTCATGACTTCTTGTATTTTGTGTTATTCAATGGAAAGGATTATCTGATATCTACTGACAGATCTTGCTCAGGAAGGTTTTCCCATATTGCACACTGAGATAGAAGATGGCAGTAGTTGGGCTGAATGGTCATCATGGAATGATAATTGTCATGTAACAGATTTAGTTTCAACCAGCTTGTGGGTGTTGCCAGTTGCTGGGTGTATGTGGGAACAAAGTTTGTGAGTACAGGACACCAACAGAGTTGTGCAGATATTGTATATCTGTCTCTAAACAATTCGCAAAAGAATACACAAAGTATGCTGCCTGAGCTGGAGGCATTGGGTATCAGATCATTTGATGATAGTTCTTCATCATTACCGTCTTCCAAATCTTCCTCTTATTGCTGTTCTACCATTCTGATCAGATTGCTGTTTTTGAGTATCTTAATGGAAAATGGCATAAGGATAGTATTGTAGAATGGGGGCCCAATTAAATAACATGCTGACCTATCTTCAACTTGTAAATCAGAAGAGATCATGAACTGAGGAAGAAGTAGAATATAACAAGGAGGATTAGATATGAACATACCCTGCCACAATATGCCCTTAACATGGGGAGTCCAATAAAGGTGTGTCACTTCCAGTTGAGTGCTAATATGTTCTGCAAGATAGATGGAAGAGAACCAATAAGTGTGGTTCAATCTGTTTGGGCAATGCTGACATATGACTCTATCTTGGAGTATATAATCAGAGGCAGAGTTGGCAATCATTGGGAGACAGTTTTTGTAAGTAGTGAAATGTGGAAAAGAGGCTGGCTGAAGTGTTAAAGTATGAGGGTGAGGTAAAACTTTGAACATCAGCTATAAATTCTGATAGCAACCATGGTTAGTTGAGAAACATGGCATGGACTCTATCTAAGGCTAGCTGTGCTGCTGACAGAATATGCCATTTAAGGATGCATTCACTGATCTTGGTCACTCATGTGAGGTCATTGAACATTTTGCAATACTTCTTGCAGGTCTTAAGGGCTTAATTCTGCACTTATTCGTGGACCTAAGCTTGGAAGTTCCACACATCTCTTGGCATTAACTTTCCCTAAGCTGAGCAGCAATGAACAATTGTTTTATATCTCCCTTGTCAAATTCACAATTCTGACAAAGCTCATGTGGGATCGTCTTCTGCAGATCCCCCTTTGTGATGTCACTTACCAAGACAAAACTGGTTTGATGCCAAAAAACATGCCTATTGCACTGAAAGAAGCTCAAATATTTGCTCTTTGTTTAGTTGCTATACCTAGGCCCTGCTGTTTTGTATTCAACTGGCAATCAATTCTGGTGAGATTTAGAACTTGGGAAAACATGGTGGTAAGGTGTCTTGAGGATATTCTCTTCATTTTGTACAAAATGGTCTAATTTCTTTAAAATGCAGTGTCCTTCATCCACAACCTCAACAATAGTGACAGTAGTCCTGCAAACAAACAGAGAAGAAATTCAATTCATGGCTGCCTGAAAAGTTCACTTGATGCAGTATGCATTAAAAACTGTTCAGGAAACATAGACTTTCTGAGTGCAAGAAGAAGTTGGATTGTTCTTCCAAAGCTCAGAGCATAAGTCATCAGCTGATGTCCCATTTGAAGTCCCCAGCACTCTTGCCACCCCCTTGATTGCACCCTACTTCCAATCTGCACAGAGACATCAAGCTTACTGCCCTTTCACAAATAGAGTCCACATTTCACCACTAAAACTTAAAGGAGGCTATTTGAGTCTGACTCTTTTTAGGTCTGATGATGGAGTATATCAGCAGCTCAAATGACTGCATTAGCGTTCCTTGCCCATTTTGGGCAGCTGTTGAATTTCATGGTAGGTCATCTGAACAGAACAGGCAACCTTGACCATGTCACTAAATTATATCAATCAACAGCAATTACCTACTTGTAGTTAATTAAAGGAAAGTCGTATGGGGTAGATTGCATGGTGGCTGTATCGGTGTGACACTTCACTTCAGAAACTAAAGTCCAAATCCAAAGCAGAAAGAAAATAATTCCACTTATGATTTGTGCAAGACCGTAATATTAAATTAATTCCAGAAACAGGTTGAGACTACCCACTAAACCCAAAGCTGATGAAATTTAGCAGTGAATTTATAAATAGAAAGCAGATCAAAATATTTGGTAATTGGAAAAATTCACAAAGGCACAAAAAGCAGTGATAGTATTGCTTGTGGATTTACATCCTCCTTTGATGCAAGAAAAATTAAATAGATAAATAAAAATCGAAAAATGTTTTATTTTGCTTTTAACACACATTCAAAGTAATTTGAAGTTGCTTTCAGCATTTATTGTGCGCAGGTTACTTTATAAAGCCTGAGACTGATTTGTTGAACTTTCTTTAAGTTCCAATCATTGCTTTTTTGCAACATCCATTGATTTACAGAGTGATAATGATGCTTAATCAACGTTCTGTTTTTCTATCCAATTTGTTTCAGGCCTCAGATTTGTTTAATTTTCACTAATCGTTTCCATCAGAGTCAGACCATGACACAAATTTATCAGGCTGTTTATAATGTGCTGACTATACAACAGCGTTGCATAATTTTTAAATGAAAAATTTGTCAGTACAATAAGAAAGAGGAATAACTAACTAGAAATGAAATGTTGCTTTATTGTAATTCCATTAAGTGTTGCAGTAGCTACGATTTTGTTTCATATTTGTATCAGTGCATTGAATACTGAGCTATCTATATGATTGTTGCTGTTTGCTAATGATTTTGAGGGGCTTTTCTATTCTGTGGTAAAAAAGATCATTTTAAGACACTCAATACAAATTCTATAATTAGATTACTTGAGATTTTGGCTGCTTTTAAAGTACAAGAATGAGAGAGAATGGAACTTTCCACAGCAAAGTGAAAACAATTAAGTGGTTTGTTCCCAGGTTAAAGAAAATGTTGATTTTTTTTTCATTTAAGAAGTGGGGTATTGGTGCAAAGAAAGTGATTTTATATTCATCCCTAAACTAAATTTCCAGCCTGGTATTCTAGCCAGTCATCGGAAAGGTGACTGAGTTGCACGTACCTAATATTGTCCACTGTCCCCTTCCCCACATTCATCAACCTGCTACTGAAATTTTCAAGCATGAGTTAGTCAATTCCAGACTAGATGACTGCAAAGTTTTCCTCGCTGACCTTCCAAATTCCAAACTTCATTGTTTTGGCTCATCTAAAACTGCTGCCTTTATCCTATCCGGCACCAAGACCGGATTTCTTTGCCTTCCCATCCTCACTGATCAGCATTGACTCACTGTTCACAATACTTCATCTCTGCCCTTTTTGTTTGGAAATTCCTCCATTGACAGATCCTGTCTATTTTTGTGACATTTTCAAACCCATTAACTCTCCCTACTCATTCCTTAGATTTTTGTTTGCTGCTAGTTTGAAAATTCCAAAAATAAACCTTAAAAGAATTGAAATTTCCAAACAGTAAAACTTAACTAATGGTCAACAACATGTAAGTAAATTTTTTGGAATAAACTTCTTGGGGAGTCTTTCCATGGTGATGAGAATCGTGTTAACTGACTGGAAAGCAAGCAAGAGATCTACACTGCCTCTCCCATGGAAGACTGATCAAATCTAATGTTAATCAGGCACTGGTGAGGCCACTGGGAACATTCCACTTTGCATTAAAACCCTGAAGGTGTAAGGCCCACCCAAGTGAGAGATGCCAGCCAATCAAAGGCATCTCTTGCACACAACAGCAACCTCAGAGGAGACCATGGTTCCTGGCAGGAGACCACCCAGGATCACAGAGGATAAGGGTGTAAGATGTGAATTTTGGGAGGGGTGTTACTGGGGTTTTGGGAGAGAGGCGGCAGTGGATTGAAAGCAGCAGCAGGGGCTAGTTCTCAGTGTACATGTCCCTGTTCTACATTCAGTTCCTCAATCATGGACTGCTTGCCTTTGATCCAGGGATCCCCAGGCTGACAAGTTACCTGCTTAGGTTCACCTGTTGGACACACAACAGGGCAACAAACCCACTTGTAGCGGTATCATCCCAGTGGAAGTGGGATGAGACCCTAATTATTGGAAACCACATTTGGAAATGACAAAACAGCAACTCAGTCCTGTTGACCCTGCAAAGTCCTCCTCACTAACATCTGAGACTCGTGCCAAAATTGGGATAACTGTAGTCATAACCCCAAAGTACTGTAGATATTTTAAACTTCTAATTCCAAAATGCATTTTTTGAGAGCCTGATACTGATAAAAATCACTGCAGATGTAAATTAAGTGGCTATATAGAGAGAGACTGATGGAATGTAACACCTGAAGTATTAACGAAACTTGAAACAGACTGGGTTATGATCTGAAGTGACTACAAAGATAACAAAGCGGGTGATGACTCCCTGGTCATCAGCAAGTCACCCCTTACCGCCTCCCCCACTGTGGATCATGTCTTTAACCACAGCCACATTTTGTCATTTTTATTTGGAAGATTACACAAGGGGTTAAAATGGATATCATATTTACTTCGGTGGACTAGTACATCTCATATGCACCATCCTGGCATTGAGCAGTAGTGGGCTTTGAAATAACTATCTCCTAGTTACCCCTGTATTCCAGGTAAAGACCTTCTCTCACTCAATGTGCTACAAACCAGTTTAAAACAAAGGAATCAGGACAAAGAAATTTCAATCAGTCTAGAAAATCAAGTATCTGAACTATCAATATCAATGCCTTTCACTGCAATGGCCGGAACATTCAATTATCCATTCTTTGCGATCAATTCAGAAAAGACTGATCTATATGTCTGTGTGCATATGTATTATTTTGGTAATTCTACTTGCATGTAGTAATCAATAAACTCACTCTTTTCATTAATTCATGAAAGCCTGGTTAAATTGGCTCCTTTTAAAATGAGTTCATTTGGGTCTGGAACATAGAACATCGAACATTACAGTGCAGCACAAGCCCTTCGGCCCTCGATGTTGCGCCAACCTGTGAAACCAATCTGAAGCCCATCTAACTATTCCATTGTCATCCATATGTTTATCCAATGACCATTTAAATGCCCTTAAAGTTGGCGAGTCTACTACTGTTGCAGGCAGGGCATTCCACGCCCTTACTACTCTCTGAGTAAAGAACCTACCTCTGACATCTGTCCTATATCTACCACCCCTCAATTTAAAGCTATGTCCCCTCGTGCTAGCCATTACCATCCGAGGAAAAAGGATTTCACTGTCCACCCTGTCTAATCCTCTGATCATCTTCTATGTCTCTATTAAGTCACCTCTTAACCTTCTTCTCTCTAACGAAAACAACCTCAAGACCCTCAGCCTTTCCTCATAAGACCTTCCCTCCATACCAGGCAACATCCTGGTAAATCTCCTCTGCACCCTTTCCAATGCTTCCACATCCTTCCTATAATGCGGCGACCAGAACTGTACGCAATACTCCAAGTGTGGCCGCACCAGAGTTTTGTACAGCTGCAACATGACCTCATGGCTCCGAAACTCAATCCCTCTACCAATAAAACCTAACACACTGTACGCCTTCTTAACAACCCCATCAACCTGCGTGGCTATGCACATGGACACCGAGATCTCTCTGCTCATCCACACTACCAAGAATCTTACCATTAGTCCAGTGCTCTGCATTCCTGTTACTCCTTCCAAAGTGAATCACCTCACACTTTTCCGCATTAAACTCCATTTGCCACCACTCAGCCCAGCTCTGCAGCTTATCTATGTCCCTCTGTAACCTGCAACATCCTTCCGCACTACCCACAACTCCACCGACTTTAGTGTCATCCGCAAATTTACTAAGCCATCCTTCTACGCCCTCGTCCAGGTCATTTATAAAAATGACAAACAGCAGTGGCCCCAAAACAGATCCTTGCGGTACACCACTAGTAACTGAACTCCAGGATGAACATTTCCCATCAACAACCACCCTCTGTCTTCTTACAGCTAGCCAATTTCCGATCCAAACCGCTAAATCACCCTCAATCCCATGCCTCTGTATTTTCTGCAACAGCCTACCGTGGGGAACCTTATCAAATGCTTTACTGAAATCCATGGACACCACATCAACCGCTTTACCCTCATCCACCTGTTTGGTCACCTTCTCAAAGAACTCAATGAGGTTTGTGAGGCACGACCTACCCTTCACAAAACCGTGTTGACTATCCCTTATCAAATTATTCCTTTCTGGATGATTATAAATCCTATCTCTTATAATCCTTTCCAACACTTTACCCACAACCGAAGTAAGGCTCACTGGTCTATAATTACCAGGGTTGTCTCTACTCCCCTTCTTGAACAAGGGGACAACATTTGCTATCCTCCAGTCTTCTGGCACTATTCCTGTAGACAATGATGACATAAAGATCAAAGCCAAAGGCTCTGCAATCTCCTCCCTAGCTTCCCAGAGAATTCTAGGATAAATCCCATCCGGCCCAGGGGACTTACCTGTTTTTCACACTTTCCAGAATTGCTATGAACCTCAATCCCATCTAGTCTAATAGCCTGTATCTCAGTATTCTCCTCGACAACATTGTCTTTTTCCTGTGTGAATACTGACGAAAAATATTCATTTAGCGCGCCTCCTATCTCTTCGGACTCCATGCACAACTTCCCACCACTGTCCTTGACTGGCCCTAATCTTACTCTAGTCATTCTTTTATTCCTGACATACCTGTAGAAAGCTTTAGGGTTTTCCTTGATCCTACCTGCTAAAGACTTCTCATGTCCCCTCCTGGCTCTTCTTAGCTCTCTCTTTAGGTCTTTCCTGGCTAACTTATAACTCTCAAGCGCTCTAACAGAGCCTTCACGCCTCATCTTTACATAAGCCTCCTTCTTCCTCTTGACAAGAGATTCAACTTCTTTAGTAAACCACGGTTCCCTCGCTCTACCACTTCCTCCCTGCCTGACAGGTACATACTTATCAAGGACACGCAGTAGCTGTTCCTTGAACAAGCTCCACATTTCAACTGTGCCCAGCCCCTGCAGTTTCCTTCTCCATCCTATGCATCCTAAATCTTGCCTAATTGCCTCATAATTGCCTTTTCCCCAGCTATAACTCTTACCCTGCGGTATATACCTATCCCTTTCCATCGCTAAAGTAAACATGACCGAATTGTGGTCACTATCACCAAAGTGCTCACCTACCTCCAAATCTAACACCTGGCCTGGTTCATTACCCAGTACCAAATCCAATGTGGCCTCGCCTCTTGTTGGCCTATCTACATACTGTGTCAAGAAATCCTCCTGAACACATTGGACAAAAACTGACCCATCTAAAGTACTCGAACTATAGCGTTTCCAGTCATTATTTGGAAAGTTAAAGTCCCCCATAACAACTACCCTGTTACTTTCGCTCCTATCCAGAATCATCTTTGCAATCCTTTCCTCTACATCTCTGGAACTTTTCGGAGGCCTATAGAAAACTGCCAACAGGGTGACCTCTCCTTTCCTGTTTCTAACCTCAGACCATACTACCTCAGTAGACGAGTCCTCATCAAACGTCCTTTCTGCCACCGTAATACTGTCCTTGACTAACAATGCCACATCTCCTCCTCTTTTACCACCTTCCCTGATCTTACTGAAATATCTAAACCCCGGAACCTGCAACAACCATTCCTGTCCCTGGTCTATCCATGTCTCCGAAATGGCCACAACATCGAAGTCCCAGGTACCAACCCATGCTGCAAGTTCACCCACCTTATTCCGGATGCTCCTGGCTTTGAAGTAGACACACTTCAAACCACCTTCCTGCCTGCCGGTACAGTCCTGCAACCTTGAAACCTTATTCATGACCTCACTACTCTCAACCTCCTGTACACTGAAGCTACAATTCAGGTTCCCATCCCCCTGCTGAATTAGTTTAAACCCTCCCAAAGAGCATTAGCAAATTTCCCCCCCAGGATATTGGTACCCCTCTGGTTCAGCTCTAGACCATCCCGTTTGTAGAGGTCCCACCTACCCCAGAATGAACCCCAATTATCCAGGTATCTGAATCCCTCCCTCCTGCACCATCCCTGTAGCCACGTGTTCATCTGCTGTCTCTCCTTATTCCTCGCCTCGCTAGCACGTGACACGGGTAACAAACCAGACATAACAACTCTGTTTGTTCTAGCTCTAAGCTTCCACCCGAGCCCCTTGAATTTCTGCCTTACATCCCCATCCCTTTTCCTACCTATGTCGTTGGTGCTTATGTGAACCACGACTTGGGGCTGCTCCTCCTCCCACTTAAGGATCCCGAAAACACGATCCGAGACACCACGGACTCTGGCACCTGGAGGCAACACACCAACCGCGAGTCCCTCTCGTTCCCACAGAATCTCCTATCTGTCCCCCTAATTATGGAGTCCCCAATGACTAATGCTCTCCTCCTCTTCCCCCCTTCCATCCTGAGCAACAGGGACAGACTCTGTGCCAGAGACCTGTATCCCATGGCTTACCCCTGGTAAGTCATCCCCCCCAACAGTATCCAAAACAGTATACTTGTTATTGAGGGAAACAGCCACAGGGGATCCCTGTACTGTCTGCCTGTTCCCTTTCTGTCCCCTGACTGTAACCCATTCACCTTTGAGGTGTGACTACCTCCCTGTAACTCCTCTCAATTACCCCCTCAGCCTCCCGAATGATCCAAAGTTCATCCAGGTCCAGCTCCAGTTCCCTAACGCAGTTTCCAAGGAGCTGGAGTTGGGTGCACTTCCCGCAGATGAAGTCAGTGGGGCCACTAGTGGTGATCCTTACCTCCCACATTCGACAGGAAGAGCATGCAACTGCCCTCACATCCATTCCCACTGTTCTGAATTCCCAAACAGACTATTGAAAAAAGAACAAAAATCTCGTAACCGTGCCAAATCGGCGCTCAGAACCTTTTTTTTTGGTTACAGGAGGAGGATGGATGGGAGACACTACTTAAATAGTGTTTCGGGTAAAGCAAACGCCCAAATATATTAGAGATAGTAGGAACTGCAGATGCTGGAGAATCCGAGACAACAAGGTGCAGGGCTGGATGAACACAGCAGGCCAAGCAGCATCATAGGAGCAGAGAGGCTGACGTTTCGGGCCTAGACCCTTCATCAG